>NW_025335268.1:20841890-20903098 GCF_004798865.1 Varanus komodoensis | reverse complement strand
ATAATAATAATAATAATAATAATAATAATAATAATAATAATAATAGATGAGAGGAAATTTCATGCACTCCCTTAGATAAGCTCACCTTTTAGTTTGAAATTAAGGAGTACCATGTGTCAGCTGACTTTCCTCTGGTTACAGTTGCAAGGGGAAGTGCTCCATAACATCACCCCAAACCAATGTCAATAAAAATGTGATCAAGTAGTCTGTAAGGCAGGAACATCATGGCATGATAATGCATCTGATTAGCAAATGTTAAGAGCTGGACTGGGCCTCAGGAGATCTGTGTCCAGACCCCTACACAGGCAAGAAGGACATCGGATGACTCTGGGCCACTCACTGACTCTCAGCCTATCTTACTTCACAGGGTTTTTTGAGGATAAAATGGAAAGGAACAGGCAGATTATGTAAGCCATCAGCGGATCTGTTGGCGACATACAGGTATGTGAGGGGATGTCACATGGAGACGGGTAGAGACCTGTTCTCCCCTGCAGAGGAGGGCAGGATGCGCTCCAATGGAGCAAAGCTCAGGGAGCCAAGGTTCCATTTAGATGCCAGGAAGCACTTCCTGACAGTTAGGACCCCGAGGGTGTGGAATGGGAGGTGGTTGAGGCCCCATCAGTAAGGGTGTTCAAGGATAGGACAGACATGCCCATGGCAGGCATGTCATAAGTGGAGCCAGCTAGAGCCGGGGGTCAGACTAGATGGCCCAGGAGACCCCTTCTGACTTGCTCTGTTTCTATGTAACACTTTGAAATTGGATAGGTGACTTAATGTTGTCAACCACTCAGAGCACATTGGCTACAGAGGGTGAGGTATAGAAATGTAATGAATAATGATGATGGGGGTGGGGGGCTTGTTTGCATGATACAACAAGCCACCCTGCGAATAAGCTATGCAATGTAGGTTGTTTGAGGAACAATCCATGGTCTACCCAACAGACTAACAGGCTCACCATGGCCTATTCTTCCTCAACTTCCTCCTTCATCTTCCAGACAATACGTCAGTGCCTCTCACAACCAACACCAGCAATCTTGTCATCTTGACAATTCTTCTCCCACGCCTTCCAAGCACACCTAACTCACTAAACTCACTAACTGGCTAACTAAAAGTCTTTATTATATTCATGCTGACCAGCCAGGTTGGCTTTAAAGTACATATGAAGAGTATTGCAGAAGTCAGTAACAAGCAAAGCTAGAATATCATTCATTAGAGAATGGCAAGCTAATGATAAGAAGTTGATTCCAATTTAAAATAAACAAGACACTCCTTCCAGGCAGATTCTCCTGTTTAATGGACAATCATTTGATATATTTTAGCAGGTCTTCCCTCTTTACCAGACACTGGATCCTGGATTAATGATGCTTGGCTCACTTCCTCATTAGCATGCTCAGTAAACATTCCCATAGATTTGAAATGGAATAATTCTTAACAATTACCTGGCTTATCTCTGAGTGCTCTGGCCTAGACATTTCAGCTGCCAATTCTAGTTCCTCCTCCTCTGACTCAGAATCTTTTCCCACATCCCTTCTTTTGCAGGGGTAGGAGCAGGGTTTCTACATTTTCATTTTCTGCTGTTCCTAGAGATTCTAAAGATTCTTCAAAAATGGCATTGGGGTCATACTTATTTCAGCCCCAATATCTTAATAATATTTAAACTATCATTTTTGTTGTCAGTATTTCAAAATTGCATGAGTTAAGTCTTTTGTCTTTCTATTATCATTCAGTTACAGCTGCCGAATAGTATCATAATAATATGGCAAGAGCACATATAAGCTGCATCACAAACAATGAGTAGCTGCCAGATTCCATGGCTGAGAAGTGAATGGAAAGGAAATATATCACGAAGTTCGCTTCTGTTTAATTCCTGGTCATGGCATCAGTGTATATTTCCCTCACTTACAGGCCAGGCACACATTCTGTGTACATTTCCCTGTTTTATGAAAACAAGTTCACATATCCCAGAAAAACCCTAAAAAAAACTTTAGGGATTATGAAATGATCAGCAGAATAAAGCAGCTCCCGTATGAAAAGCGGCTACAACTGGGACTGTTCAGCTTTAAAAAAGACAAGTAAGGGGAGACATGAAAGAGGTGTTTAAAATAATGTAAGACGTGGAAAAAGTAGAGAGTACAGCATTTTACTCCTTCTACGATAACACTCAAACCCAAGGTCATCCTATGAAGCAGATTCAAGGGAGGTTTAAGACAGATAAAAGGAAGTACTTCTTCACATAGTGTATGCTTAAACTATGGAATTTGCCTTTCTGCAGTCTTGCTTCATTACTCTGTTACCATTTAATAGCTGTGACTGACGCGGCATTGGCTCAGATATCAGAAAGGAGAAAGAGCATACTTGCAAACCCCCAAAAGATTGATTCAAAATTAAAAATATGAAAATGTATTCACTGAAGCCAGGGACAGTCCCTGGAAAGTGCTGCTTGGGCCCCAATGGTGGTCACATGGAAAAGCAGCAAGAATTTTTTGCAGCTCTTGCCAAGCAGCTTGCTAACCACTGCGCACAACTCAGGACAGGAATAGTTCAGATGACACTATAACCCATCATGGACCTGTGGTTTGTCAGAGAGAATTTTTGGCTAAAAAAAAGCCAATCTGCAGGAATTGGTCTGGGCTGGATGGTCCAGAACGCACAATAGTTACCCATTATGGGTTGTTGGGTTGTGCAAACATAGTTATCCTAAAATTGCTAATACTTGGCAAATTATCTCAAGGAAGACACATTTTGTACTTGGTGGTTTTTATTAAAGGAAAACCCAGAACTATTCCATGAAGCCATCTCATAACTATGTACAGCTAAAAGTGGGTGACCACAAGATGATCTATCAAGTAAAAGAAAAATACCCAGACATGGCTAATTCTGTGATATTCAGATGCCTTCTGCCTCATATCATCATCTATCAACATGAAAAAATACACAAGATAAATGCATCCGCTAACAGATTATATTTGGCATAAATATACAGACTTTGAAAGAAAGCCAATGCATAAACCATAAGACCATTTGTCTAGGAAGCAATCTATAGGATAGCTAGAATGTTTTCTTTAATCAACTCAAGATATTTTTCAGCATTTTGTATTTTCACAGTTCCCATTTTAAATGTATATTATTTAATTCAAACAGTTTAATTATACCACAAAGATTCCCTGGCAGGGAGTTAGTTTAATCACTAAAGTGGAAAATACAATGTTCTGATCAATCTGACACTTTGGCAATATATTTTGATTTGATATGGTGCTCTCAAGAAATTCAAAACACAAAAATCAAGAACAAGAACAGGAAAATTACAGAGTTGTTGAGAATGTGGCTCAGCACTTACTTTTGCGAAGGTCTCCAAGATATCTAGGTCAGGAGGCAGCTGAGAAGTTTCTTGGATCTCCACCTTCAAATATAGTTGCAGTGTTTTGGCAAGGTGTCCAAGGCCTTCTTTCATTTCTTCACTTAACTTTTCAACATCTGTAAAGAAGACAATATATTGGAAGACATGAACAGAAATATCTATAAACATCTTTAAAACATTCCAGTATCAGTATTGTAAGCTAGACATTTCCAACCCCAAAGATACAGAGGAGCAAAAATATACCACTTCATTTTGTTGTTGCATCCAAATTGTACAACCTTGTGTGAATGAAAGATCAAAAGCTTCAAACCAACACAGATGATCAAGGAGAAACGAAATACTAGAAGAGTCAAATGGACATGTTAACAGAAAAAATTGTGCTTGTGTGCAAACTATCTTCCTCAGCGCTAGATGATGATATATTGTTTTCTTTATTCCAATCTTCTCTCAGAAATTATTTGTAAAACAATCTCTTTATAGTTCATAATAAGGATAATGCCTTATTAGAAAGGCTGAAATACAAAGTATATGCAAATGAATATTAATTAATACAAATGTTTTGTATGTGTTTATCTAGATAGGACAGGTATTAAGAAATAAACTATAGATTGTATCCAACAGCGGCTTCACACTAGACGGAAATGCTTCCACAAGCTGGGGTGCCTATGGTTTTTGAATCTCCACTCACCCACTATAGCTTCCTGTGACAGGAAACTCTATGAGTTTCTATGCAACAAACATGGGAACAAGAAGCAGGAAGAGGGCACCTTTTACCCACTCTATCCATCTCTCTCTCTCTCTCTCTCTCTCTCTCTCTCTCTCTCTCTCTCTCTCTCTTTCATTCATTCATTCATTCATTCATTTAGGAGACTTCTATGCCGCCCCATTCACCGAAGCCTCGGGGCGGCTCACATCCATAAATAAAAGACTTTTACTCTCACTCTCATCTATTTCCACAGCAGGGTGTTAAATGTGAAGCAAACAATTTAGCAACAAGCCACACACCTCTAATGTTTGAGATTTAAGAACAAAGACATTCTTTAGAGTATACAATAGGCTGTATTCTTCACTTCCCTTACTGTTTAAGATCCTGTTTCCTACCTACTGGTCTTGCATTTAAAATGCATACCCTGAAAAAAAAGGGACAGATTTATGGTCACCTCCAACATGGCCACTTAAACAGTGATGGTGATGGACCTACTGCTCTATCCCATAGCTCCAGGCTTGCCTCCAGAAGTAAGCTCATAAGTGGATATGCTGGGCAGGATTCGGCATATCTGAACCTTCTATACTCCCATTCAGTTGCTTACTGCAAGTTCTTCACATGGTTGCGGCGTGCAGAGCAGCAGGGCTGGATAGGGATTCACACCGCTCTACCATCTCCCTAACAGCTGTGGACCAGGTTCTACTGAGCCTAGAAAACCACAGTGGACATGTTCCTGGTCAAGCCTTGAGCAGACCCACCATTTCAGGCTAATTCCAAAGATCTCAGGCACTAAGCAATGACAGCAGAGTATTCTACAGCACTAAAACAGCAGAGGGCCTTGCTGAAGGGGTGGGAGGAAAGGTTTTTTTATCCTCCTGCCATCCCCCTCCCTACTCCATTCATTGTCTTTGGGAGATAAGAAAGTAGTTTGGACTATACATCCCCAGGGGAAGGTAATGGCACTATACTAGTGCATACATTCCTGCTTTCTCCTGGAAATGACCCTAAGGTCCTGTTTCCTACCAGCTTTGCATTTTAAAAGCACAACATTATAAAGAGCTATTTAGCCCACAGGAGCATAATGCACATTACAGAATTTATTAATTCATTTCAGAGACATGCAGACAGTACTAACTTCACCCATTGCTGCAACGAAACCACCTCTGGGATGGAAGGCAGCAACTGCTTCAGACTATTGTGGGGGGACATTTCAGCTCAGGACAGATGCAAAACAGAATACTATATCCACCTAAAACTTTGGGGAGAACTTAGAGAATCAAAAACAGAACACAATTATCTGAACTGGAATTTCGCCAGGATGTCAAAATTAGCCATTGTCAAGGAAAACTGCCCCATGGGAGTTTTCATGGCAAGTGATCAGAAGCTTAGTTTTCCATTTCATACTGAAGCTAAAGGAGGTAAGAAGTAAAATGAAATCAAGTAAATGAATTGTTTTAATTTTCTGGGGTTTAGAAATAAACATGGTTCCGTTCCCTGGTAGTCTGGAAGATGAAACACTGCAAAGAATGCAACTATAAATAGTCTATTCTCACATGTTATGCTTAAAGTACCAATGAGCCCCTTTTCTACCATCTGTGATCCTCAATAAAGACTGCTGGTACAGGACAGGAAGCAGGAGATATCGTTTTTAATTCAAATAACCATTCTAGTCTACAATTAACTGCTCTTAGTCTGCTAATAGCTACTTACTTGACTGGAGATCAGAAAGAGAGTAGAGCGCCTCTGACGGGCAAGTTGACTTTCTTAACTGTTGGGTACACAAAGATATTAATGAATAAAAGTATGCTAGGATAAACTATTAACTCCATTTTAAAATTGATTTATTATCAACATGAAAAGTATTTATCAAAATAAATAATAATAATCACTTAAGTTCATTCTTGTTTACTTTGTTAGCATGTGAATCCTATTACTTTACATTGCCTCTCATTTATTTTACTTCCTAGTCTTTATTCTCATTTGTTTTATTAAAAGCATAATTATTTGTTCAACAACATTACATACCCCTGTTGGAAGCAGTCCTCAAAAGCACCTAACAGAAAAAGGGAAAGGGGTTGCTAGAGTGGACTGTGGGTTGCAATTTAAGAGTTAATTAAGCTGTGCTTTGCCATTAGCTGGCATCGTTAGTAGCTACCTTAAGTAACTCTTCTGTCTTGCTTGGCCCCACATAACCACAAAACCCCAGCTAGCCTGCATCTTTGCACATGTGACTTTGGCTAAAGAAACCACAGAACCTTCAAGAAGAAAAACCTGCTACCCTGAAATTAACATCCATATTTGATGGGTAGGCAAGCTTATTTTTGTGAGACTGTACCTTCATGTTTTTATTATATCTAATTGTAACAATGATATTTTTATGTTAGGAGAAATTCCATTTGTAAAATTTTTGCTTCAGTTTGAAAATTCCATTATCTTCAATTGTTTATCCATCTGGTTTGTGATCTTTCTAGATCAGTTCTTTTTTATCATTTGTGCGGAGTCTGTACAATACTATAAATGAAGATTATACCTATATTAAAGAAGGCAGAACTGTGGCTGAGAAAGTATGGGCTATATTTTTTGCTGTGCTTAAAATGTCTTCCCCCACTTTTCTATCATTCTCATTCAATTTGATAGAAAATAAATTGCTTTCAAGAAGAAATTCAACTCCCACTCTTCAGTTAAAGGCAAGGGGAAGATGTAAGTCCTCCTACAAGGCTATTTCAACCTAGGAGAGTGCTGAGTAACGGAGAGGAATCTAATCAAATGCACACACAAAGAGAGCACCCTTGGCTGCTTCCCAGTGAATAGGTAAGCTCAAAAACTTCACAAATGCAAATTATAAAACACCCTAGGAATGAAGCAAAAGAATGGAAGCCTCTTTAATGAAGGGAGAAAAGAAAACCTTCAGGAAATATTCCTTGGAGCTACTCACAACAGTGCCCCCTCATACCAGCATCATGAGGGCTAGGCTGTGCACACAGCTGACCATATTTCTACTTGCAGTTGTTGCTGCTATGTCCCACCAAGTCAGCTCTGACTTAAGGCGACTCTATGACTCAGTGCCCTTCAAAGGGCCCTGCCCTTCACAGCCTGACTCAGTTCTTGTAAATAAGATTGTGGATTTGATCCATCTTGTTTTCTTCCTTCAGCTTCCCTGCATGATCGTCTTCTCTGCTGAATCTTGCCTTCTTGTTATGTGCCTGAAGTATGACAGCTCTAGTTTTATCATTTTTGTTTCCAGAGCAAGTTTTGGCTTGATTTGATTTGGGACCCACTTGCTCATCTTTCCGTCAGTACAGGGAATTAGCAAAGCTCTCCTCCTATGCCATGTTTCCAATGCATCTATTTTCTTCCTGTCCACTTTCTTTACCACCCAGCTTTCATTCCCATATAGTGATTGGGAATACATGATCTTGGCCTTGGTCTCCAGTGAAGCATCCATATCCTTGACGACTTTTCTAGTGCCTTCATTGCTGCCCTTCCAAGTCTCCGTCTTCTTTGAATTTCTTGGCTGCAGTCTCCATCTGAATTGATAACTGAGCAAAACTATGAAATCCCAAAAAGCATTGCCTGCAGTTCAAAAGTCAAGCTATGCAAAAGTGGTATTGTTAGTTGATGCCCAAGTGGTTCATAACAGAATAAATAAAGTAGCAGGCTCCCCTGGAACCATCACTTCTCAAAGTGCTGCAAGTGGTAGGCACAAACATCTGGAAGGTACCAGTTTGAAGAAAACTGCTCTAGAAAATGTTTACCAACTTTGAACAAAATAATTACAGGACAAGTTACATGACATTGTTGATAATAGGGACACTAATTACAGAAAATATTGGATACAATAGTTTTAAGACAAGTGTAGTATATCTGTACTTTTGAATTATTTTCCCATGTTTCGAGGGTTTTTAATCTCACATTCTAATGAAGTTTTCTTAGTGATTTGTATTGCTTCTTGAATATAAAACTCTTCTGAATTTAGAAGGACTTTTCTTTATCAGACAAAAAATATGGTGAGCCATGTACAATATTCAAGCTTCTTCCCTACAAGAGTTTTATCAGGCATGGCTGGAACACTTTGTGACACTTGCCTCCACATTAACAGAGTCTGGTTTGACATATTTGCAAAAGATCAGTCACAGACGGATTGTTTACTTACTCGTTTGAAGATGATTCTGCCAACAAGTCTCACTGAGTCTGGTGGAAAGTTAGGCTCACTATCCTTAATGCACCTGCATTCCCGTTTGTGGTCCTGCCATTCTTTTTTCTATAAGTTGGTACAGAACAGAAAAAGTAAGGAGTCTGCCTTCCAAACCTTTTATATATAGTACCAAAATATTTTGAAGTATAATAAAAATGAATCAGGTATTAATGAAAAGGTGTCAGGTTGCAGATAATTTAGCAACCTAGTTGTATTCAGGGACATGTGGTCCTGGAAAAAATTGCTAATGAAGTACCTGTATATTTTTACAACTTTGTTTTTTATAATAGGTGTTCACTATTAAGTGGTATAGCTGATCAACCTGCTGTCTTTTAGATTTAAATAAATTTTAATATTACCATAACCTCAATATGGTTGACTTTGCATGCTTTTGGAGATGCTTTTGAACTGTAATAAGTTTTCACATGCAGATATTGGATTGAAAGCCATTCCTTATTTCAAGAAATAATAACTGTGGTTATTTGTTAAATTAAACAAGCCAGCTTTATAAATCATGGTTTGAAGTAGGCTTGTTTTAATCAATTATTTCCCAGGTGTTGTTGCTGTTGCTGCTATGCCAACATTTTGATTTAAGGTCTACATGCAGGCAGGGCAAAACCAGAAGCAGTAGATACAACATGGGATT
Organism: Varanus komodoensis; assembly: GCF_004798865.1. Classification (NCBI taxonomy): domain Eukaryota; kingdom Metazoa; phylum Chordata; class Lepidosauria; order Squamata; family Varanidae; genus Varanus; species Varanus komodoensis. The sequence continues at coordinate 20,894,193 of NW_025335268.1, read as the reverse complement.
TCGGGATGCTAATACACTGTAATCTGTAACAACAAAGGAATGTGCTAAAAACAGTTGCATTTCTGTGATATGCAATGATAATCTAAAATTATGTTGTTTGTCAGAAACATGGAAGTTACTGCTGTACTTGGTGGGAACTCCCTTAGGTAGCAGAGATAAAAGCAATAATAATAATACTGGAAAATGATAAATAAAACAAGAGAGAAATTCCAGATAATGAAATTCACTTGATCCCCTGGCCTTTATGTTTTATACAGAGCTGTTTACCAGCATTATAGGAAAGTAATTTCTTTTATGATCACTGCAGTTCCTATACAGTAAAAACTTGGGGAGTTAAAAAAATGGTTAGATGTGGGATTTTACAACAGGGGCATATTGAATATACTATGCTAAATTGAAAGAGACAAATGTGGAATTTATTCCCTAAAAACTTGGTAAGTCTTGTTTATTTCTGTGAAACTAATCATAGTTATCCAAATATACAAAAATGTTTCTCAATAACCTAACTAGATAAGTAGACAGAAAGACAAACCCCCCAAAAACAAGTAACTCTTTTTAAAATGTGGGAAAAATAGAAGTTGGTTTGAAATTTGCTATTTTATAATTATTTTTCTTTACAGTATTAATAAAATCTGTCAACATAAACTTATTATTAGTTAAATATGACCCCCTTATTCTTTTATTAATAATATGTAAATTTACATGCATCTATATCTGTTTGCTTCAGATTTAAATAAGACTGCTTTCTGTTGCTATAAAGTGTATATACATGAATGCATTCATGGGAGGCAAACAAAATAATGTAACTGTGATTTTAGTTTTCTTTGTTTCTTAAAACAGGCTATAACAAGGGCTGTGCCAAACCTTCACTGATTAATACTTTTGGTGTGAAAAAAATTGTTTTTGGCAAAACCAAAACTGCCCCAACATCAGCTCCCCCTCACCTGAATATATCTGTAAAACAAAGAATCCAGCAAATGAATGTTAAATTAAGCCATTTTCCTTTACCCTAAAGAAAAAGTCATGTCTATAATCATTAGGCTATCATTCTGTGTAATGCAGTTGTTCTGGCATGTTTCTCCTTAGTCAACTAAAAATCTTCTTTGAAGCCAGACTCATATGACAAGCTTTGTTCCTAAAAGACATGCTAGAAAGGATTCTAAAATATGACAGAAGAGACATCAAAATGTTCAACAGTTTATCTAGCTGGTAAAAGGGTGATGAAATGAAATACACAACCTCATACAAGATTGTGTGTTTTGTTTCTCTGAGCTTAGTGATGCATTTTCGCATTAGAAAGGCATTGCCCTCACAGTTTTATGATCTCTGCCAAATTGAACACATTCAAAGGGTGAATATGTGCATCATAGAATTGGGTACAACCCTTCCTAAATTAGGCACCAGGACCTCTGCACCTGCTGCTCTTCTAATAACAGCTGGGTATATATATCTGACCCGGCCATTCTACTTAGGCTGGACAGTAGTTTCCCTAGTGCTTTACAGCTGCTTGTATTTGCTAAGAAGGTGTTTTGTTTTACATTTATTATAACCAGTGGTTTTAAAAACGCCTAGTTGTAATTTCTCTTCTTTTGTAATTGCTTTGCAAAAGACACTGAAATACAGTGTCAGAGCTCTGAAGATAAAAATTCCAAAAATGTGAACAGAGATCTATGAAAAATGTAAACATACAAGTTTTTCACATGTTCTTCACTTGCCTGTATATTCTAAAGGGCAGGGCAGAGCCATTTTGAGCACCTAGAATCATAGAATCATAGAATAGTAGAGTTGGAACGGGCCATGAAGGCCATCAGGTTCAACCCCCTGCTGTTGCAGGACACCGAGTTACACCATCCCACTCAGATGGCTGTCCAGTTTCTTTTTGAATGCCTCTAGTGTGGGAGACCCCACCACCTCTCTAGGTAGCTGGTTCCACTGTCTAATGCTATGAAAGTGAGGAAGCTTTGCTTGATATCTAGCCTGAATCTGGATTGTCATAGCTTGACTTGATTATTCCATGTTCTGCACTGTGGTATCAGCAAGAAGAGATCTTGACCTTCCTCTTTGTGACAGCCTTTGAGGTACTTATAGAGGGATATAGCTTCCAACCCCCCTCACTCTTCTCTTCTCTTCTCTTCTCTTCTCTTCTCTTCTCTTCTCTTCTCTTCTCAAGGCTGAACATGCCCAGTTCTCTCAGTCATTCCTCATAGGGCAGTGCTTCCAAACCCTGGATCATTCTTGTTGCCCTCCTCTGGACCCTTTCTAATTTTCCTGTATCTTTCTTAAATCTTAGTGCCCAGAACTAGACACAGTATTCCAGATGAGGTCTGACTAGTGAGGAATATAGGGGAACTACTACTTCTCATGATTTGGAAGTAATACTTCTGTTAATGCATCCAAAAATAGTATTTGCCCTGTTGGTGGCTGCATCTCATTGTTGGCTCATGTTTAGCCCATTGTCCACAATTACTCCAAGATCTTTTTCTTTTTCAGTTTTGTTGAGCCACATATTCCCCATCTTGTATCAATGCATTTGGTTTCTTTTTCATAAGTGGAGGAAAATCTGAAGCAGTTTAAATTATCTGGGTATATCCCAGGAGGAACAATAGGACTGTTAATCTAAATCTTAGATTAGATTTAAATTAACTTTGACCTCTTAGATTCTAAGTCAAACACTATGAAATGATGCAAAGTAATGCAGCAGCTAAGCTGAAAATACAGTATCAAGCAAATGAAGTATATTTTGAAAGCATACTAAGTATCCCATTCTTCAAGCAATTACTTGAACCACCACCCCAGCCACAAAAAGTTTCAGGCTTCCTTCCAGCTCAGTAGGGAATAAGACCACTTCGCACACTCTCCTATCTCTTTCCTCAGACAAAAGGCCACCCACACATGGCAAAAATAACAAGTGACAGTAAGAACTGTATACAATGTAATTCACATTGATGGTAACGGGTAATCTTTTTCAGGTCCAATCAACAGGGGGGAAAAAACCATTTCTAAGCTAGCATAGACAAGACATTTAACTGGGTCTTACTGTTCCATATATCAGAACAAGTTGTGTTCTACACTATTTTATGGAAAATCCAGGTATCGTTATTCTAATCCTATCATGTTTCAATGTTTTCTACATTATCCTATTTTTGTCAGACCAGCTTTGTGGCTGATGTGGCTGTCTGAGGAACTGAACCAAGTTCCTAATTCAGAACCTGAGGCTAGTGGTTCGAAGCCTATGAACCAAGTGTCCATGCTCAGGTATCCTTCAGGTTGGGTTACTACAATGGCACTGCCTCTGAAATGGCTCAGACACTGTACCTCAAGCAAAATGCAGCAGCCAGCCTGATAAAAGGGAGAAAGCTCTGAATATATAGCATCAAGCTGGCCTGTTTGCACTGGCTGGCTGTATGTCTATAAACCTGTTTTTACCTATACAGCCTTCCACGGCTCAGGACCACAGGACTACAGAGTACCTCCTTTGGCACGAGCCTAGCACTATGCCACATCAATCACCGAAGGCCCTCCTCCAAGTGCCTCCTCCAAGGCAGGTTTGGAAAAGTGGCAGCAAGAAAGAGGGCCTTCTTAGTAGTGGCCTCTCAGTTATGGAACCATCTCCTCAGTAAGGCCTGTCTGGCACCAACACTGTCATCTTTTTGGCACTGCATTGTCAGGCTATTTCCTGTATTTTCCCCTCTTGTTCTTTAAAATAGTATGTGTGTGCATGCACTGACTGTTTACATGTTTGTATGTAAATGTATTTTATACTATGCATTATTACATAATATGATTAAGATTTTTAGTCTCTTGCTATTGGATGATATAGAAATGTAATCCCTGTCAATGAAAAGAAGAATCATTTAATTAAATATATAGGTGATCTTCACTGAATAGTGGATACTTACTGTTGAATAAACATTTTTAGAGGATCTTGGTCATGGGGATGAGAATTACTGTATAATATAGCACTAAGTTAAGTGTCACATGGAACCATCCTTTCATTCTGTCTCCAACTGACTATAGAAAACCAATGTTTCAGAAGCACAAAAGGATGATAATGTGGAAGCAACCTAAGATACAGAATTAAGGACACCAAAAGGCCTAAAGAACATGTATGCTGAAACTCTTGAAACAGTTAATCTAGGATACTTCACCATCATCTTTAGGTATTGCTTTTAAAAATATAAATTTGTAAACTTCTTGTTATCTTAACTCTCATTCTGGGTAAAATTATATAATTTGTTTCATAGTCTCTGCAGAGGAGTTTACATTTATTACATCAAAATGCAAAAAAGCAGCTCCTTGTTTATAGTATAAAAGTAATTGACATAGCATTTATTTAAACTTTAGAACTAATTTATTTCACCCAGCTTTTATCTCTAGTTACAACTGTTTCTGATAATTCAGAAATGTAAAAAAGAAATGTAAGCACAAGCCAAACAACATTGGCTATGTCGTTGGTTTAAATAAATTGTTGGTTACATATGATTTAGCACAGGAACAGACAGAGAAAGCAACCAAGATGACGAGGTGTGCTGCAGAAAATTCCTGAGCAGAAGGGTTACAATGTGTGGGATTTTCAGCTTGCGAAAAAAGTGCAGAAACACAGAGGGCAAGCATGACATAAGTTCATAAAATTACTGCAGGTAGAGGGGACATTATAGGGGCTTTTCTTCCTCCCTCATTAACAACCCAGGCTCCACCAATGATAAAGAATAGTAGGAGAGTCAGGAGAGACAAAACGTGAACTGTGAAATTCACTGCCACAAGATCTGAAGCATCAATTTCACTTAAAACGTGGATAAGGCAGATAGGGCTACCAATGGCTACTGTTCGTGAAAGCCACATGCGATCTGCAGAATTCAGAGTCATCATGCCTACAAAAAGCAATTACTGGGTGACAGCTGCAAGAGACCGCTACTGTGCTCATGTTATGCTTGCGAGCTACCCAAGAGGGCGAGGGTGAGGACGATGATGACGGAAAGAGCTAGCCACAGTAGGAAACTGGATGCTGGATGGCATAGGCCTTTTGTATGATCCAGCAGGGCTCTTCTGAGAATATTCTCTTGCCCCTTGGAAACCCTCAATCCTATTTTTACAGGTATCATTTAAGTGCATAGTATCTAAGGGAGGAAAGCAAGGCTTGCCCTCCCCATTGAAAATATTAACATTTAACTGACCAGTTTCAAATTACAACAACACCCCAGGGGAAAATTGGGTACAAGTGATCTTCACAAATAAAACTGAGCTGAATATTATTTTGTCTTTGCACAGTGAATTCAAAAGGAGCTAGAAGATTCAAAATGAAAAATTCAAAATGTTTACATGCCATTTAGACCTTGAAAAATATTCAAGTATTGCAGATAGTCAATATTTAACTATATGCTCACCATGACAACTGATTCCAAAGCTGTTACAGAGAAGATGAAGGGGGGAAAGGTTATGCTATTTATATTAACCAGTTGTAGCTCACTTCAAAATAATGCTTACCTGACAATATGCATCACAGTATCTTGCAACTTTGCACTGAGAACACCTTAGCAGTTTCTCCTTCCTGTCAGGGGTGAGAGGAGATAAAAGGGAGTAGGCAAATAAAATATTTTAATATAATATTTAAGAAAAGTCACTTTCAATTAAACACATTTAAACTTTAACTAATTGCAAAGACTAATGCTAGAATAACAGATTAAAATATGGAGCAATTCTAAAGCCAAGTTTTCAAATTATTTTCTGAAGTGGCTTATGAGGGAGCATTGTGCAGGCAAAAGAACAGGCTTGCACCAAACATTCAGCTTACATAGCATGCAGGTTGCTACATAGCTGGCTGGATTGTGGTCTAGGCTTTAATTCTAAAAAACAGCATTCTTTGAGTGGACTGCCTCTGAAGTAGGTCATACTGGGGACTGACTCTTCAGTTGTTGGCAAACCTGAAGAGAAGAATGTTCATGAGTTTGTACACACCATCTCTGAGCGGTGGCGACATGCACCTCCTAAAAGTTCAAGGAAAAGGAAATTAAATACATTTAAATATTAATGTTAAAATTAAGTGGATTGAAATTAAAATAAATTAACAGTGTAGGCAGTAAAATTGTTGAATATTTAGAACTGTTTTGTTTGCATATTTAATACGCATGAAGCTGTATTAACTGTTCTATTATTAACAAAATATATTTCCAAGGAGGACAAAAAATGGCTGAATATTTCTGCATTGGTTATGCATTTCTTATCTGAATGGCTGAATATTTCTGCATTTCTTATCTCAGAAATAAGTGTTGACCTGGTTTGGACAACATGCCAATCCACCATGGTTTGCTTTCACTGTCAGATGACTGCCATGTCATCCAACTGATACCATGTCACAAAGGAAGTGTTGAGCTGTTTACACAACAGAGAGTTTCTGATTGTTTCTGACTGTCTACTATCAGAGAAAGAAGTCGTGTTTCTCCCCACAGCATTCCTTAACATTCCACCTGGAAAAACAAGGAGGAAGGAGGGTTGTAGGAGAAAGCGAGGTACCCACAGTCAGCCTGATTGTCTGTTGAGCTAGCTGTGCATATGGTGGGTTACTGTGTGGTGTGAATGTGGCCACTGAGTCCAATGAAATTAACTACCAAATAAGTGTATAGAGGGTTGCAACATTCACAAATGTGGTGCATTAATTTGATGATGTTTCTTGCTAATGACCTCCACATTGCCCTCTTTGCATCATACAGCCAGTCCTGGCTAGTCCACTTGAATATATTTAAAAAAATACTGTAGTAAGAAGCATCTTAGCTTGATCTTCTGGGAAGTACAAAGGTGAGAGTTTAAGGGGGAGAAATTAGCTCCCAATACACTGGATCCCCATAATCCTCTGAGTTCAAAGAGTCACAGGTAGATACATTGGATTACACTGTTGGTTAATTAAAACACGCTCAAAAGCTATGCTAGCAAATGTGCCACAAACAGCATAGCATCTCTTATGTATTGCCTTTTTGCACATAACAACAACTCAAGTTTATCTTAAACCCTGGGTTGCTGTAAACAAGCCAGCATGCTAATTACCATTCTCAACTGCTCCTGCTGCCAGTGGGAGTTGGCTAAGCAGTGAGATCTGACCATTCTTTACTCTGACAATCCACAGTCAGAAATCATACTACATTACCAAGCTGGAACTGAATAGTTATTCTTGCTGGCAATAGGAGCCAGCCTGGACCACTCTAGCCACAGTGACTAGCAGGCAGGCCTGTTCATGACAATTTAGGATTAAAAGGAAATGCTTGTGTTGTTGTTGGAACTGGCCATCTTGCCTGGTAGGTGAACTTTGTGTTAACACTTGTAAATGCACACCCAACAGAGTAAGCATCTGGTTCTCAAGAAACAAATGTGTTTCCTCAGAATCACAGCGGCTGAGCAGGAACAGCTGGCAGAGGCTATGAAATATGTTGGAGAAAGGTCACAACTTGTACAAATGTGTCTTTAAAAAAGAAAAAGAAAACGTTTGTGAAAAGCTCAATCATCATTGTATGTTGTACTTTATATTTAGTATTTTATTGTATTGTACTTTGATGGCAGCAACATAGTAGTATTTAATATTTTTCTTATGATAGTATATTTATTGATTTATTGTATTGTATTTCTGTACTGCCTTTTTAGACCAATCCAGGCAGTTTAAAGTTAGTCCAAATCATAAAAACTAGAATTATATAAAGGCATAATGAAACTGTCAAGGGAATATTAAAAACCAGAACAATTTCAAAAGATGGAAATAAAAATTTATCTGTTCAGGAAACAGAGTAAGTACTTGCATCCTCAAGTCATCAGTCAGGACCAGATTTTGAGTCAACACAATCATTGTTTTGTTGTGTGTCACCAACTATCAACTATGATGCAATCACATCATACAGAGCTGTACTGCCCGCTGAGCACAGTAATTCTGTGCTAGTGAAATCAATGACAGGTCTCTCTTACTGGCTGATGGGCAGACTTGGATGACCTGATAAAAAAAAGTTGGGTGCAAGCACTGGTCTAAGTTGCTGCCTTTCATTTCTAGGAATGATGTCATCTATTATTCTTGCTTCAGTAACATGTGAAAAGTTAATGGCAGCTGCATTTCACAGGCTACCATTTGGGGCTAGAACAAACTTAGGACAAGTTTGAGATCTCAGCTCATATGATGTCAAGTACTATTATATAAATAGTTTTAAGGAAACTCACAGGATTGATATTTTAAGAATGATTTCCTAAATGGTACAAATATTTTGCATATTAATCCTGTCAGTTTTTCTTGGATTTATTCCAACAGTCCCTTTACAATTCAGTCAAATTCATTCAGCTTAAGCTGAGGTTTTTGTGGATCAGCCTTTCTAGGTTGCTACTGGTTTGTTTTAAAAAAAATCTGCTGCAATCCTATGTGCTGCTGCCAAAGATTAGGACTCGCTGGACACAATGGGGCTTGGTTCTGAGTAAATACGCACATGATGCTCAGTAAGTAGTTTAAGAATAGACGTTTAGAAAAAAGATGAATGAGAGGCTTGAGGGAGGTTTATAAATGTTGTGTACCGTGCAGAGGAAGAGGTGAGAAATAACTTTTCCACTGTCATACATGATACTAAATTGGAGTCATTCAAGGTCATGAACTAGCAATAGATTCAAAACAGACAAGAAGGGCTTGAAACAAAGCAAGTCAGAAGGGGCTTCCCAGGCCATCTAGTCTGACTCTTAGCTCCAACTGGATCTGCTCATGTAATCCCCAACATGTGGTTGTCCAATCTTTCCTTGAACACACTCACTGATGGGACCTCAACCACCTCGCTTGGAAGCCCATTCCATATCCTAGGGATCCTAATCTGAAGCCTGGTTCCTTGAGCTTTGCCCCATTGGAACACATCCTGCCCTCCCCTGCAGGGAAGAACAGGTCACGGCCCTCCTCCACATGACATCCCCTCACATACATATATGTCGCTAAAAGATCTTCTCGCAGTCTCCTCTTCGCCAGGCTGAAAAGACCCAGTTCCCTCAATCTCACCTCATATGTCATCCTTCCCAATCTGGCTACCATTCTTGTTACCAAGTGCTCAACTTATTCTAACCTAGTTATATCTTTCCTGTAACATGGATCCCAAAACTGGACGCAGTACTTCAGTTGTGGACACACCAGAGTTGTGTAGAACAGTATCAACTCCTCCCTAGACCTGGAAGCCATGCTCCTGGATATACACTCAAGGGCAGCATTTGCCTTCTTAACCACCGCGTCACATTGCTGGCTCATGTTCAGTCTGCTGTCAGTACCCCACGATCCCTTTCACAAGTGCTGCTCTTCAGCCACTTGTCCCCCATCCTGTACCTGTGACACCTATTTATGTGTTCCAGGTGCAAAACCTTGCACTTATTCGCACTGAATGCCATCCTGTTGTCCCCCGCCCACTTCCACAGCCTGCCCAGATCCTTCTGGATTTGAATCACCTGCTCCTCAGTTGTGGCCACCACCCCTACTTTGGTATCATCTGCAAATTTAGTCAGCACTTTAGTCAGAAGGTTATCCCTTCCTCCAGGTCACTGATAAAAAGGTTGATTTCTTCACACAACCATGGCCAGCACAAGAAATGATTCTGCCTGGGGTGGACCAGTCTCCTCATTTCCCTTCACTGCTCCAGCCTTGCTCCTTTAGCAGCCACACGGCAAGCACTTCCAGGGTCACTAAAGCTATCTCACTCCTTAATGCCACACTCTAAGTCATCCTTCCTCAATGCAAAGCATTAGGGTGAGGTGCCCACCCCCATCTATCATGGCACTTTCTAGGGGCAGCATACAATGAATTACAGCCAACTAACTATCATGAGATACAGTACTAGCCAGTATCTTGGGTGGATTGTTTAGAGCCTACGAGGTCAAAAAAACTTGCTACTGAATACTCTCTGCTGGAAAACAAGAAGAGAACCAATGCTTTGGAGCCCTGCTGGTGGCTTCCTGGAAGAAAGTTGATGGGCGAGATGCACCTTTGCCATAATCAAATAGGGTTCTTCTCACAATACGGTGTGCTTGTGAGAGGATAAATAACTCGTCCAGCAACTCACAGTAAGCCTAAGTGCAAGTGTCTGGAGTTTCCTGAGGGCTATGCTTTCTTTGGTCACAAATTCAAAATCACTAACACATTTTTAAAAAATAGAATCTTAACTTACTGTGTTCTCCATTTTATTCACCATTTTCTACTGCATCTGTTTTGGTGGTCACAAGAGGAAAGCCAGGAATATTGACGCAGCATTGTGGGCTGGACAGTGAATAACTAAATTTACTTTCTATTCAGAATAGGTGATCTTTCAAGGTCCTTTCTGCAGTCCTTGCCTTTTCCACCTCTTCATTCTGTACACTGTCATACTGCTGCTTCAGATGTCCTGCTGCTCTTTCTTATCAGTCATCACAGAAGCATCTGCATATATTTATGCCTATTATGCTCTCTGTGGTAGAAGCCAGGTTGGCCTTGGAAACCACTTACAGAAAAGTCATTTTTCTCTTCTCTTGTATGCTAAACCTCTCTTTTCACAGTACTAGCAGTTCATGTAAGTGTACAAGAGAGATAACAGAACAGCAGGAGTTTGAAGTGCTATTTAGAACTTCAAAATATTGTAAGGTGTGCAAGGTTTCAGCAACAATACATCAGTAATGAAAAGAAGATGCATTGCAGCAGGAGTTAGATCCTGAGGGCCCAATCCAAAGCCTATTGCAGTCTGCAAGCCTTCAGTGGTTTTGGTTCAGGCTTTCTGAACTGCAATAATGATTGAAAACACAGGTTTTTCTATTTCTATTCAGAGGTGCTATTCAACAGTATTTGGGGTGGGGGTACTAAGAAATGACAACCTGGCTCAGATCAAGGTCCAACTAGTATGGTTTCTTTTTTTTTTTTTTTTTAACAATGGCCAACCAGCTGCCTCTAGCAAAAGCTCCCATCCAGCTAATCTCTGTCATTTGTCCCCAGCAGATTATGCCTATTGCTGATGCTATCAGGTTTAATTTGGATCTCTATTTCCTCTAAGAAGTCCAAAGCATAATAACCCTGAGAACTAGGCCAGCTCAGAGACCAAACTAGATGTGGGAGTTGTTATCAGTCTCAAACAAGCCATGCAGCTAGTCCTCATTAACAATCTTACTGGCAATCACGGGACTTTCCCATCTCCTCAAGCACCATGAGAATTGAGTTACTCCATGGATTTGAGAAACTATGTAACTAATCACCAAAAACATATATCCTTCAACCACTGTGTCTGTCTTTGGTTCTCATCCTTCGTTTCTTCTCCTTCTCAAACAAGGAGGCTATCCAAGCACCACAGAACAAGGAGAAACTGCTGCTGCTACTCCTGCTCTCTGTGCCCTGCCTGTGATTTCCGTGCCCTTATCACCTTGCACTGCACAGGCTCAAGTCCTGCAGGATGGAACAACCCGGATGGGGTGATTTTGCAGGTACCTGATTGCCTAAGTGTCAACTTCCACTCAGTCCCATAGTTGTGAGATAGATGAAGGGAGGAAGAACAACCAGCTTTTGCTCTCCAGCTCATGGCCAGAGAACACTCTTGAGCAATCCAGACTTCGCAGATGAAGAAAAAGGCAACCTTAGTCTGAAAGGTCTTCTCCTCCCCTACTTGAGCATGTTTTGAGTATGTGTGACTTCTCACACAAGCCCCGTCTTCTCCCTCCCTTCTTTGCGTGAAGTTAAGAAGAACAGGGTGTTGCACTGCTACTGCAGGTGACTTTACATTGTATCATATGGAGAGAAGCAGGGTGGGCAAGGGAGGTTGGGGTTCTGCCCTTTTTGCCCTCTTCAACGAGCTGCCCCTGGTCACAATGCCCTGACGGATTGCACCCCTGCTCTGAAGCACTGGCTGCTGATAGCAATGGCAGGGAAACAGGCAACACTGCAATGTAATACTGCAAGGCATATTCTACTAGATGTTATGGAAGAGGAAGGAGAAATTAGATCCATGACTACTGATGGTGGTAACTGCATGTTCCCGCTCATGTCTAACTTGACCTTGAGAGGAAGAGAATTATTTCAGCCTCCTGTTGAACAATTCACCTGTGACCACAGGTGACAACAATGATGGTGACATCATTATCTTTCAGACAAGATGAGTGTCTGAAAATTCTGTAGGCTGACGGAGAAGGGATTGCTCCCACTCTTCTTCTCTAGCAAGCTTTGTTTCTGTCTTCATCCCACAGGAAGGACTTCGCCATGACTAGCATGGTAACAAAGTCTACTAGCCTTTTAAAAAGCTGGTAACATTTTATATAAGTTAGAAATGTGTGTAAGGATTGATTTACAAGGCAGAGTTATTTCCCAAGCTACATGGCTTGTTTGCATCTGTCTGGATTTCTGACTTACACTGCAGTATCTGTTATGATTTTTCTCCTGTAAACATGTGAAACAAGAGCTTTTTCCTTGCCTTTTCGTGATTATGACTAAGGAAGATCAAGATATTAAAGTATATATATATAAAAATCTATGTTCTGGTGCAAGGCACCGCCTTGATTAAACTAAACACTTGGCTTAGCACTGAGCTTTTCAGTTTAAAATCCCTTCTGCCACTGTTTCCTTTTCAAGCTATTGTATTAAAATCTAGCTTGATGTCAGAAGACACAGTTGTCAAAGTTGCTGAATCTGTACATGAACCAGCATGCAATTATCCTCCTGTTCTTTATATTACAAAAATTAGAGTCACAGTGGTTACTTAGTACAAAAGTGTAGCAACCCCCTTTTTGTTGTTATTTTCCCCCTCCTCTTATTCGCAACTGATGTTCTAATCGTTAAGATCTTCTTATCTGTCCCTCAGCATTTAACCTTGAGATGATACATGAAGCTTTCAAAAGCTTTGAGAGTATAAAATCTGAGGATAAGAGACTCCTAGAAGGAAAGCAAAGCCTTGGGCAAGTTCAGTCCACATGGAACACAGAGTCTAGAATTACCGGAAGACACGTATCGTTTCTCCTAATTACTTTTTAAATTCACCTTCACTTTTGAAAAAGGATGGCTTTGGAGTGTCTTTGGGTGTCCTAGCGTAATCCTATCACTTTCCTGTTTTATATCATTATCTACCCATTCATATGTTACCTTTTAGTATGGGGTCCTCAGATGACAGCCCACGTGTTCACTCAAGAGACTCACTCCACCCAATTTACCTTACTTGTATTTTTAGTTAATTAAGCAATATGCATCACTGACACATGTTAAAACATACACAAACACAATGTATGCAGTTCTTCACCAAATGCTCGTACTATTGCTCCTAAATGCATATTTTAAAATTGTGTCAGCTTATTTTTAAATAAAACTATGCATACACCACAAAGCAACACTCAGCACATCTCTTAACTGAACAAAGTGTTTATCCATCCAACTTAGGGTGCTAGTGATAACCTCAAGAGCTCTAAGCCAGGTGTCAAGATAAGAAAAGATTCTTAGAAGCCGTGGTTAAGTAGACTATTTCTTTAGGAAACCATTACCAAATTGTAATGGGCATAAGGGGGCATTTTTGCTGACTTCTCTTCGAAGTATGAGCTTGTCCTTTTTAAAACTGGGTTTTCGTGGTCAGGTATGCAGAAATAGCACAATGTAACTCATACACTGGTGATATATTATTACTGGTCTAGGGCTTTGGAGAGAGATAGGGAATAAAACTGAATAAACACATTTTTCAGCTGATCTCGTATAGGATGCTAGATTGCTACTCCCTCCATCTCTCAACACTAGCAATGCTGGGTAGAGCTGATAAAAGTTGCAGTCCAACAACAGCTGCAAGGCAACCTGCACCCTACCCCTGCAGCATGTTTCGTACGGCTCTCCTGCCTAGCCAAAGCAAGGTGGTGCCACCCAGGCTGAATCCTTGTCTGTAATTCAGGGGTGGGTAACTGGTCTCCATTCCCAGCATCCCTCTGGCATTGGTTAGACAACTCACATCACCCTTCACTATTGACTACGCTGGTTTATTCCTCAAGAGACCTGTTCAAGTCCCACTGTAGGATCAACTAAGTCCTACCGTCCATCTCTGACCTGCTTGCCTTGTACAGAATGCGGCTGCCGCACTGTGTCTCCCAGCAGGGATATGGTAGGATAGCAAACTAAAACAATTTTGGAACATACTATTATAAATAAAGCCAAACTGCAGTGGAACAAACCAGAAAGAAAATCAAGCACAACTGCAAGAATAATCTTAGGATAAAAATCTACACCAAATACTGCATGATATTAAAAAAAATGTATTGCCGGAGATCTAAATATCTTACTGCTACTCAACTAGAACATCTATTAATTCTCAGAATACAAGTTACGATATGTCAGTGTACCATACTTTCAATACATATTCCTTTTTGTGTAGGACTGACATATATTAGGGGGAAGTTTCATGTATAGAAACTGACACATTTGTGGCACGTATCTAAGTGTCAGTTTCTATACATGAAATTTACGATAAGGTATCAACATAAAAATGGAACTGTTATGCTGAAGCCTCTTTTACCTTTTTGCATAGGGAAATAAACACCGATTTTGTGGTATGTATTTAAACTTCCCAGTGAATCCCATAGATACATCCATGCTTATACTAACACAGGCATGAACCCAGAGGGACAGCTCCTAACATTATCAGACAAAAGGCACTGTGCATCTATTTTGTCTTTTCTTCCTTAGGGCACTATCCTACTCTGTTCAAAAATTCCCATCATTCCCCAGACAGTGTCTGCCTTCTCCCTCCCCCCCACCAAAAAAAAAACCCCTGTGAAAAAGGCAGTGCAGTGGTGCAGTAGAAGCCTTGTCTGGAAATACCCTCGGAGGAAGTTGATGATCGCTTAAGGAGTAAAGGCAAATGTCTGGTTTGAAAGCTGATATTGGTTTCTCGGCTTTTATTACAAGAGAATGATTTGGAGTATAAATTATGTATTTTCAGGCTCTTGCATGATTGATGCAGATAACAGTTCTGTCTGGCCATCAGGGGTACTCATTAGGAATCCAGAGGCTTTTAAAATTGTTTCACTTATTTACAAAACATTCATGTGGAAAGACTATTTCAAGTTTGGGCAAGATTTGGTAGGAACATGGAATAAATTGTCTGGATATGCACAGTCTAATGGCAATTAACTCAGTCACTGAGCAATATTGCTGAGCAGGGATTTTGATATCCATTTTACATTATTTTCTTCATTTTTCCATAAATGGTTTTCATAACATTAGCTGAAAGAACGAAGGTGATTTAACACTCATCATTTCTTTTAAAGAGTACATCTTACTATGATGAACATCCCCATTTTAAACACTTTTCATTTTGAAAAGGCAGAGAGGCTGGGTACTATGTGAGAATCTCTGTTCTTTTTAATGATGTTGTATGAGACCCCAATACGGGTCCCATTAATTTAACATGTGATTGTCACAGGCCAATGTCTGGAGGATTCTATTTAGTGGCTAGAAACTTATTTCAGTTGTCCTGTGATTAGTAGCCTCTTGCAGACAGATTACAAAAAGGCTACCGATACATGAAGGAGTAAGAGATTATCCACACAAATCCCTGCCAGCTCTTGATTATTTCAAGTGCACCTATTCAAGAGCACACCACAAAATCTTTAGACACAGTTCTGCCTAACCTTTAGGCACTGAAAATATGATAGAGAATAGGCCAGGTATTAACTGGTTAAGTACAAAGTACAGTACATTAGTAGTAAAAATAGACCATTATAAAAGTCAGTTACAATTAACAGACCAATCATTATGAAAACACAAAGACAACAGGGGCAAAGACTCCTCCAAAATCTTGTTATTCTTTTGCACCCGCTCAGAACCACAGAGCAGCTCTGTATGGGTCATGCCCAACTGTAATGTCATGATAGAGAAGCTAGTTGGCAAAATCATACTGACTATATTTAGACATCCATTTGCATAGCAGCCTTCCCCAGTTTAGTGCTCTCTAGAGGTGTTGGGCCACAGCTCTTATAACCTCCACCCAGCATAGACAATGTCTGGGGGTGATGGGAGTTGTAGTCCAAAACCTTTAGAGGAAACCAAGTTGAAGCTTTATGAACAGGGCAGGTGTTGGCAACTAATACACTCCAGATGTTTTAGAGTATAACTCCCTTCAAACCTATCCTGCATAGCCAATGGTGAGCAGTCATGAAAGTTGTAGGCCATAACATTAGGAGGGCCACAAGCCGCCCAATCCTGCTATAGATGGATGGGTGGCCATTACTGCTGTTTACAACTTGGTAGCTAAAACTATGAGTCACTCAAGTCAAATCTCTCCCCACTCCAGTCAAGACCTCCCAGCACTATACTGGACGATCTAAGTTTGTGTATCACTAGCACTGCATTTTGCCCTTGCCTCCAGTAACTGATCAATGACTGACTGCCAAAGTGTGAATCAGACCCATAAGAAAGAATTGCTTTTATTATAGTTGTTAAGTGATGAATATGGATGTATGAACCAGACATTTGGCTTTTGCAACTACTGGACCAGTTCTTCATTTATGGTTGAGTGGAAACTAAAACTTTCATCAACACAGACAATGCCCCAACCCTGTGTGTTAGTGGGCACATTATTAAACTTTTTCTATGTTCTCCTTTAGATAAAACTGGAAAATACCGTAGTGAAGGCTTGTAATCACAAAAGTAATGGAAACTTAAGAGAAATATTATATAAATATGCACAATAGCCTATGGCATTAAAATCCATCTGTACAACACATGTACATATTTTAGTGAAGGGTTATTTTGTTGTTTCCACTGAACTAAAAGAAAGTCCTTGCAGTATCCTTTTCCTGTTTATATCTCTATCTGTACTCTAGTGACATCCTATGGTAAAAAAGATAAGTGAACATTCGCTAAACATTCTCTTTCAGAAATGTTCTTTCTCAAAACTGAGCACACCAAAAAAATCAATCTGCCTACCATAACAAAAGAACCACCGACCAGCCACACCTTTAGAATGAATAATTCCAGGAACTGCATGCCTTCACATTCACATTCAATTTTTACTTTGCCTAGTAAGCATAATAAACAGGCTTTGTTTTCTTCCCGTGAGTTCTGTCCCACTATTGATTATTCTATTTTTTTAAAAACAGTGGCTTAAATATGTAAGATACATTTACAATCTTAAATTTTTTTATGATGAAAGTCGCTTTTCCACAGTTTTCCAATACATTTTAAAACTCACTTTACTCTTTCTGCTATCTGTTTTTTCCTCTTCGGCTTAAGACAACTACCTCTTCTTTCTCTCATTGAATAGCAGGCTTCCAAGGTTTGGAGATTACCATATTTGCTTTAACATCTGGCTCACTCACCAGACCCATCTATGTTATTTTATTGAATCATTTCTCAAGGTACCCAAGATCCCAATCTCTATTTGTTATCTTAATAGTTTAATTTTGATCTAACCTATTAACTTTACAGGTATATGATACATGCATTCAACAAGTGAAATTTCCAGCTTCTGATGTTGAATTTCTGCCTGTCAGTCATCCTGTTGCTAAGATTATTTTTTCTACCTGCAAAACCCCTATAAAGACTGATCAGCAAAGCTTCCTGGGTAAACAGCAACAAACCTAGAATTTGTTTTGGGATAATTCAGCTAAAATAATTAGGTAATGTTTGAACAGAATAGGATAACTAAGCTCCTGTTGAGCAGAATTAATATTTGTTTTCCTCGTTTCTATAGTGTTGTGTATACCCTAATGGCCACTTAATTGGCTTATTACAATGTCTGTGGTTGATTTCTTCAAACTATTATAAGAGGATGACGTTATCAAGAATCTCTGTATTTTGTGGAAGGTGAAAATAAATATTTAATACATGCACACATACGTACACTGATGAACAACTTCTAACTACCAATTCTCTCTTTAGAAAAAGACATAATTTTGCAGCATCTAAAGATTAGAACTAAGTCGAAAAAACAAACAGAATCTTAAAATAGTATTTGAAAACATCCTCTTATCATAAATAAACTTAGCCGAGTATAATGATGTGTTTTCAAAATCAAAGCAACTTACTTCGGAATAAAAAAATGAAATGTACTTAGGTAAGATATAAAGATGTTTCGTACATTCCTAATGTTTGGTGCATTCCTAATTTGCAAGAGATTTTGACGTCAGAATCTTCTTCACTGCTGATTGCCATACTTTTCCTTGTATCACCACTGAATATATATTGCATTTGCAAAACATATCCCTGTGAAATAAGTAGATACGAATCGTTTTATGGATGGAGAAAAGGCCAAAAGATACCTTAAAGAAGGCTAGCTGGGATTTCTATACATGATAGTTTCTTCTGCCAATAACAATGATGAAGTCCAAGAACTAAGTTTTATTGACTGATCTGATTCTAATGAAGATTGTGACAATGGAATAATCTCTAATATTCCATTTCACAGAGGGAAACTGAGGCTGGAAAATGATGACTACCTCCAAGCCACCCAGTATGTTTACACTGAGCTGAGATCTAAGCAATGTTTCCCATATCCAAATGTTATCTGTCTTTTTCCACTGAGTGAATGGAGTAACTCAGCTTGAGGAGATATGTGTGAATGTCAAACCCGCCTGTTAGAGCATAAATTGCATTTATTACTATTGGCTTGAATCCAGATTTTGCCTCCTGCAAACAGAAGGGCCCTTCTATCTATAGAAAGCTTTGATCCAGTAATGGAATCCAACCAAGGGAAAAGGAAGCTATTCTTCATCACTTCCACCCCCACCCCCACAGCACCTCACATCTCCCCCACAAATGCAAAACTTCTCTGGGAAGCTGGGGGCTGCCTGAAACAGTGTGAGAATTGGGACTGGAGGTGCTCCCACTGGCAAAAAGAATGTGCGGATCCAACCCAACAAAAAAATCTATCCCATACCACAATCTAAAACATCCATTTTGATACCAAATATATCACTCTACCCAGTCAGCCATTATATGAGAATTTCAAACAGTGACATTAGGGGTGTTTCAATGAAAAGCAAAAATCTACTGCAAAGCCAATTTGCAGCACCACTTCCAGCATCAGAGCTTCATCTTTCAGGTTGTCTTGCACCAACATCAAGATATATTTTCTAAGAAGAGGAGGTGTATAGTCACTGTTATCTGTCACAAGAGAGATTGTCAATAACCATCGAGCTCAGCTGATCCAATTCCATCACATCAGTGAACACATTTCCATTTCAAAAATTGCTGCACGAGCTGAAGTCACTTCAAAAGAGGCAGAGGCACAGCAGTGAGGTAGGAAACAGTATGAAAATGCCAACTTCCCAGTGGTGGGATATACTCTTTTTGTTATGATTTAGTATAATTTGAATTGTGTTTTTTATTTGTATGTATAATTTTATAAATTTGGTTAATTTTTTGTTATTAAGTGATTTAATAAAATTTTAAAAAAGATATGGGTTTTTTCTGTGTGTTTTAATTGATTTTCCAGAATTATTTTGTTAAATTTGTATGCTAGGTTTAAAGAATGACTACATTAAATTGCCTTTTGTCTTGAGGGGAGGTATTAGCCCTTAATCATCTTCTGCAGTAAGTCACTTGTTATGGGTCAATGGCCATGGAATGATGATGACCCAAAACAAGTACAATAAAGTGGAAAGATGTTTTCTATTAGCAATTAAAAGCTTCTGCTGAAGTACTGACCAGAGGTTTTTGCTAAGTCATTAATATGGCAGATGGTTTACAAAATCCAGTAGCTGCAAGAAAATGATCTGAATCAACAGACATGCAGTAATCTATGGAGTTAATGAAATACCAACCTGGTATCACTTCTGTTCACATTTAATTTTGGGAACAAACGTGAAATGAACTCATTTGGGTCAAATGAAGTGCAATCAGATATTTTCAGCCACTGCCACACCTCTTAAGTAAAAAGAAGAGTCACATGTATCAAAAATGACAAGTATGTGCCTATATTAGACATCATAATCTTATGCATGCAAATTGTGTATGCATTCTACTCCTGAGAATAGCTCAGAACTACTGCTGTGGCATAAATAATAATTCCTTTTCACTAGTACATTCTTCAGCAACTATCTGAATAGTTATGCATTTCTACTTTTTTAATGGCCACTGAAGCAGCAAAGGGTTAAGAACCAGCAGTCCAATAGTCCCTTGCATCAGCAATTAGCATTTCTGGACAGAAAAAATTAAAAAGGGAGCAGTGATACTCAGAGTTCATCCACATGTTAATTCACACTTGGGCTTGAATACTTAACACATTCTAATCTATGAAGAACTTAAGGCAGTCTTGATTTACAGGGCATTTTCCCTAAGGACAGGATTAAAAGTTAAAAGTTCTGTGTATGCCTGACAGCTGAGGTTCTAGTTAAACACAGGTGCAAATTAAGCCCTGACCCTATCCCACCCTCGCCAACATGGCTACAAATACGGTTTTAAATGAACTTTGCATTCTAAAAGACCAGTGGAAATCCAGGATTCTCATAAATTTCTCATAAAAACAGTACTTAATGGATTGGAATCAACATCAAGAAGCACACTGCCACCTGCTCAAATGATTTCCACTAGTCCAACAAGACTTCCCTGTCCTGTCCTTCCCATCTGCAGCCCTGCCTGCATACTCCAAATCTGCTCGGGAGAGGTCAGAAATATTCAAGAGGCTACAGATGACCAGCACTGGATCTAACTGACATGGCTGAGTCCCTAAGGCTTAGTTGTTAACTCACAAGGAGCTGCTGTGCTAGTGACAGCTATTTTGAATATGCAAAATATTCAGCCATGCTGTGTAGGTTATTCCAGGATTAGCAACCCTTGCAAAGCTCCTGATTAATAATAAGGTTGTTTAACCCTGTGGGGGCATACTGGGGTAGGCACAAGGTCACCTAGATAAAATTCACAGGGTTAGACAAAGTGGCAGAGGAGACTGCCACTGCTGTGCCTTGCTCAAACCACTGGATGCTCATAAGCGGAGTTAGGGAGCTTATGTGCATCCAAGGTGGGTGACAGTAAGATCGCTCACTGCAGCAGTGAACACATTCATGGAAGGAAGCATCACTGAATACAGTGGGCCGAATGCAAAGTCAAAAAATAAACTTTTTATCACAACACATCACCTTCCACAACAATTGTATATGCGTTTGGCAGCCTTCATCCATCACTGTAACTCCTGTGGTTTGATTCAGTAAACAATTACCCTAAAGCCATAATCTCATTGTGCATATTTCAGTTTACTCACTGAAGATGTACAAAAGCATATCTGAAATGTAGTGTTGCTAAACTTTACCATATGTCACCATGAGAAAATGCAAAATTCATCTGGAGTAAAAGAGAAGATTTAATTAGGACTGGGAGAGTACATGCCTGCCCAGTCAGTCCCACCTTCTGCCATGGACTTTCAGTCACACACTGACCTGGTTTGCACAACCAAAGTACAACAGCTTGTGGCCTATTGGAGCGTTGTTTCCCTGTCCAACAAACCAGGCCACCTGGGTTTCAATTAAATGACAAGGCACAGCCAAGCAGTAATTATGGAAACTGTGCCAGAAATGCACAATTTAAATTTTGGTGAAGGAGAAAGCATTGTGTTGCATGAACACAATTTAAATCTGTTCACACAAACTTGTGAATAAAGGAGGCTGTGTGAATCTTTTATTAAAAATCACATAGTGGGCCAGTTCATAAAATCAAAATAACCACTATTCTTTATTTATCCTCAGAGGCTTTTTTGATTCTATGAACTGGCCGATTCATAGTAGAAAGAAAAGACAGAAACTCACTGTTGTTATGTTTGTGTGTGAGAGAAGAACAAGCATAAAGGGAAAAGGATAATAGAAGCAAAGAGCATATGCATAAAATTCTTCGTAGCTACGAAAAGCAGAAAGGAAGGAACTGTTGTGAAGAACAAAGAACGAAATACTGTTTGAAATTCAGTGAGTTCCATGTAGAAATTCTTACACTGACCTTGATGCTGAACAGCAAAAAATACATACATACATACATACATACATAGTATATTTTTTGCTCTTTAATTAGACTCCTTGTGGATGCACAAAATGTATTTTAATAAGATTCTGCATGGAAAATATTTGCGCTAGCGCACCACTAAGAAAAAAATGAAACTGAGACCAATGGCTTCACTAATCTATATAAATGACTGCCTGAAGGCTGCACAGATGCTCCACTGTACATCTGCAATGACTTTGTGGTCATTCTGAATAGTTCCCTTTCACAATCTGTTACAGTATGCTTGTTTCTAGTTCCCTGGCTTATGAAATAATCTTCATAACCAAATGACTTGCTGATAATTGCTTTGCTATCAGCCTGTTCTAAATAAAATGGATGATACTGCTTTCCCTTAAGAATTAGCCACGCATAAACCAGTCAGAGAACTGACAGTAGCATTTATGAAGATTATATACAAGTAGATTAATGTATTTCTGAACGCTAATATAGATTCCGACCTCCAGCAGTAACAAATACATTTCTCTCTGCAGCATGTTTCAACCCAACCATCTCCAAGCACTAAGTCATGGAGCAATCAAATGTTAGCAATCAACTGTTAGCCAAACGCTCTTTGTTTGCCAGTTAGAAATGGTGAGTAAGGCTGCCAGATGTCAAAAAACATAAACCTTAGAATAAAACATTTTTTCCATGTTGTGCCTTCAAACCACTGTAAATATGAATGAATCATTAAATATAAGAGAAGTTTTCTGAAATGTTTTAAATGCTTAGGTTGGACATGCACATGGTGCGCATGTCGTGAGTGGAGTCGGCTGGTGCCGGAGGTCAGACTAGATGGCCCGGGAGGTCCCTTCTGACTCGCTCTGTTTCTATGTTTCTAAATCATTTATATTTAGATCAAGGTGAGAAGTTTGACAATGGTTGCACAAACTGCTCTTCAGATATTGCTAGATTATCATCATCATCATCAATTATTGTTACATGTAATCCTTGTAACATTAAGTTAATTAAAACTGAGCATGAGGGGAAGAAGTAGCATGTGAGCCAGAAATAATCTTCCCGAAATAATCTTCTCTAATCAGATGCCTTCTGGATATGTTAGACTGCTGTTTCCATCATGGGAATTATGGGAATTGCAGTCCAACAAATTCAGAGAGCACCAGGTTCAGGAGGGTTATCCTAAATGAACAGCGACATGTGAATGAGCCATTCCATCTCCTACTACCAAAAATGCTCATGTAGGGAAATATCAAGTAGAAACTCAGAGCACAGGCCTAACACCCATCCATAGACTTTCAGCCCAAAGTAGCTTGCAAGTTATTTGGTCATTTTTACCTCATTCATAAATCATATACAGTTAGGAAATGATCTCACACAGGAGCAAATCACTCAATTTCTGCATCCAGATAGTATGAGAAAACTAGTTTTGTAATTCTCAAACAGTTTTGCTGCTCTCAGAACAGAGGTTTTCTAAAACAGGCTATCAAGTGGTTTTCAGAGCCATACTACTTAATTTTTAATAGTTACGTATGTGCTGAACAGCATTAAGAACAAGCAAGGGGCATACACAGTATAACAGCTTTCAGAAGGGCACACAAGACTCTTTTGGGGGGTCCACACTAAAGCAATTTACTATTGTTTAAGCACTGCTCTTCCATAATTAGCAGAAAGCACAACTGTAATTGTCATTTGAGAGGGAGTATCATGTCACATTCCTGTACTCTATGAATTTTTCCTTAGGAGAAATCCTCACTCAGTTTAATAGGAACTTAGGGCATGGATGACAAAACAAAAACAGAGGGTAACTATTAGTGGGAAATCATCAGGATGGCAGCCAGTGATGAGCGGGGTCCCCCAGGGCTTTGTCCTGGGACCAAGCTTATTCAATCTTTTCATCAATGACCTGGAAAAGGGAGTAACCAGTCTGCTGATCAAATTCATGGACAATACTAAAAAGGGGGCCGTGGCCACAATTGAGAAGCAGGTACTGCAGATTCAGAAGTATCTGGACAGACTAAGGAATGAGTGGAGGACAACAGGATGGCATTCAGTGCAGACAAACGCAAGTTCTTGCACTTGGGTCATAGGAAAGGGTGTCATAAGTACAGGATAGGGGACAACTGGCTGGAGAGCAGCACTTCTGAAAGGGATCTCAGGGTACTAGTCAACTGCAGGCTAAACATGAGTCAGCAGTGAGAGGCAGTGGTCAAGAGAGCAAACACCTCCCTTGGATGCATAGCATGGCTTCTAGATTGAGAGAGGTATTACTGCCACTCTATATGGCTCTAGTGTGCCCACAACTGGAATATTGTTTTCAGTTCTGGACTCCACCTTACAGGAAGGATACAGTCAGGTTGGAATCGGTGCAATGTAGGGCCCCAAGGATGGTGGCCGGATTGCATAGAAAGCAATATGAGGTGAGAGTGAGGGAACTGGGTCTTTTCAGCCTGCAGAAGAGGAGACTCTGAGGGGATCTGTTGGCAAAATATAGGTATGTGAGGGGGTGTCATGCAGAGGTGGGTCAAGACCTGTTTTCCCCTGGGGAGGAGGACAGGACATGTTCCAGTGGACCAAAGCTCAGAGAACCAAGGTTCAGTTTGGATGCCAGGAAGTATTTCCTGACCGTTGGGACTCTGAGGGTATGGAATGGGCTTCCATGGGGAGTAGTTGAAACCCCATCAGTGAGGGTGTTCAAGGATAGACTGGACATGCACATGGTAGGCATGTCATGAGCAGAGCTGGCTGGATCCAGGAGTCAGACTAGATGGCCTGGGAGGCCCCCTCTGACTTGCTCTGTTTCTGTGTTTCTCTCCGGAAAGTATTAAGTATGCCTTGCTGTGCTGTAATTCAATGAGCACTCAATGTGCCCTGTAGTTCTGCTGCTGCTGCAATTAAAATGGGAGCATGTGATCTGCACTGGAAGGAGAGGCAGGTTGTTCCACTTCCCACTCAGATATGCTAGTTGTGGTTGGTACACTACAAAAGCTGGTCAAGAACTGGTAGAGGAAGAGTTCCTGGGAGGAACAAAGGCCTTCTCACTGCCTAATCTCACTGCATTATCCAAGGAATTCCCAGCTACCAGCAAGCTAGCCACTGCTTTTCAAAACAGAGGAGTGGACAAAGGAGCAAAGCATCTTACAGATCATACATGTGCTCACTGAGCAAGGTTTGCTGCCCGGTTTCCTCAGCAGCAAGGGAAGGGGGAGCAGTTGGACAGAAAAAGGAGAACACCAACCACTGCCAGAAAAGTAGCTCTAGAGACAATCCACTCCTGAAGCAATTGTTAGCTTGTTCCATTCTTACAAAAGAAGTCTGATTTTCTAAGGTCTAACAAAAGATGAAAGATATCCTGGAAGAAAGATTGACTTTCCAGAGGTTTGTAGTATCATCATCTGACCTCTCTATAAAAAATGAGCAAACAAAGGATTGCACATCTGAATTAAATTAGTCACATGGATGGGCTCTTTATCATCTGTACATTTCAGAAAGAAACAGCAATTTGCTGACACACATTCAAGGCATTCTAGTGTTCTCAAAATACTCGCACATGTATATGTGCACAAGACACATATAGGGCAGAAAATTGAGCTGTGGGATTTTAATCATCACACATTAATAAGCCTCCAATTAAAAGAGGAGGTATTTGTTAGTGGCAGTCGAAAAGGAAGGTCTGAAAATGGGGCATGGGGCTTCCATTTTCACATATTTTAAAAATCCTTAGACTAGAAGAATTGGATCCCAATGGTGGCCAAGAATGTAAAAGATAAAGCAAAATGTTTTTCTTGTGTATGTTTTAGGGTCAAATTCCATTAACATTACCATTTCTGAAAGACTATCTTTGCCTACACCTGGTGCAGTCGAGGAATTATTTGGTATATTTTCAGGCAAACAATTCCACTAAGAAAATACATTATTACCTGTGCATTGTGATGGAATTTTTCATGCAGGAGTTGGAAAGCACCTTAGTGCTGTAATCTCAGTACCGTATTCTGTCAATACTGTGAAAACTGACATTACGATTTTTCTTCCATGTATTTAGTCATCAAGATAAGCAATAATAATAAAACGAAGATGAGGACCCCACATAAACACATGCTTATAACATATATTTTCAAAAGGTAATGAAATGCATGTTGGCAGTTCATCTCCAATGGTTAAGCTGTACTGTTAATCACAAGGTTTTCCCTTCCATGCAGATTTCTTTCAGAAAAAGCCAATGCAAGGTAGCAAGGGGGAGAGAACTCAAACTTCATATGGAGGGTAGTGGAGCTTCAACCCTTTGCCTTACATTACTCCCAGCCAGACTGGCCCTTCATACATGCAGTTTGTGTGGGATTTTTTAAATTGTAAACTCCACCAATAAACATTCGTTAATGGAAGGCATCTAAATGTCATTTTTCATTCAAAAATATTTTAATAAGTAGGGAAAGGCATTCCTTAGGAGCTCTCCCCTCTTCCCCCACTACTAGGGTCAGAATCCAGACTGAGAACCTGAACTGGCCATTTCTGGAAGAAATACTGTGCACTCAAGTGCAAACTGTGATTCGCCCATGTTATGATCCAAAGATGGTCACAAGAATTCCACAGTTGTTCTTTTTTAGAATTTAGTATCACCTTTAAAATCAGGAAAATTTTACAGCACACACCTAGTCATGTTTCTTCAAAAGTAAGTCCCATGGAATTTAATTGAGTGTATTCCTTGGTAAATAAGTGCAGGATTGCAGGTTAGACAGATTTAACAAACACAAAAAACAGGCATAGAAAACACTGTAAAATGAATCATACTATCAGCAATAACTAAGAAAGGTATTAGCCTCTGTTATGCTCTGCTGAACTAAGTTATATATTTGACAACCAGCCTGTATGACCTCTGTCGAAACTTAATTTTCCTCATCCCCACCAATTCTATTATAAGAAATTCCTGCATCAATGCCCCCAATCACAAGCATATTTTCCAATTCTATAGATAATGTTTATTCTGGTGTTCAGAAATGCTGGTGTTTTGAAAATTAATTTGCAGTTTATTTTTCTAATGGTATACTATATCAGATTTCCAGAAGATTATAATTCAATTATTGGTAAAACAAGTGAAAACAATTATTTCATGGTTTTCAATATAAGGTGTATAAGAAAGAGATACCCTATAAAGATTTCATTGTAATTTCCTTTTTGTATTCAAAAGAAACATGTTTTATCTATTATAACTTAATGTTTCCTTTAGGAAACACCTAAACAAATGGATTCTTTTTTGGTAATGCAAATTCCAGGTGCAAGAGCTCTGAGCTGGATCAAAACCACAGTGCAGCCTGGGGACAAAGGGACCAAGCCCATTCCCTACACTAGGGTTCTGATCTGGATTACTCTCCCCAGTCACCATTCCCATGCTGGCAATTTTTTTTTTAAATATGTAGTTTTACATGACCTTGTAACAGACCAGGCTTCCTTAGTTGCTGGAAAAGTGTGGTGCACCTAGTAGTTCTGCGGACTATATTGGGCCCATGGCCTTTACATGTTTATCACCAACTAATATAACCCCTACAAATGTCATTGAAAGAGAAGACTTCCTTTCAGTGTTTTATTCCTTTCTGTTTATCTTGTTGCATAAAATAACTTGAAGAACTTGGAAGTATCACTGAGATTAATACAAGTTTATGTCTTTTAAAAAATTTATCAACATGCTTTTTGATACTCCCGCTGCTTCCCATCAAGCAAGTGTGTGTGCGTGTGGCTCTGTTTTTTAAAACATTATAACTGAAAATGTCATTGAATTGGCAAATGTTAATAGAGGACTATCAGAAATTCAGCACTCTCATAGCACTCATAACATGTCTGTCAATAGTAAAGAAAACAGCTGGCAAAGTCATTTCTCTGTTAAATAAATCTTTCTTCCAAAGCATACACACAACTTGATCAGATTATTGTTGTCTGAAGCTTGTGCACATTTTCATTTAACCAAGCATTCTGTTCTTGAAAGGGACTGATCAGATGCAGATGCGTGAAGTAAAAGGTATTCCACAGGAATTAATTACATGGAATATAGAAATACAGACTATTACAGTCTACATCTGACTATTACGGGGTCGGTCCAGTGTCAAATGTAACCAATGCAGCTGGTATAATATAGATATTATATGATTCAACCACCTTCCCCCACCAGTACTAGGATGGCCATGTTCTGCACCAGCTGAAGATCCTGAACCATCTTCACAGGAACCATAATCCAGTCTGGGCATCACTGCTGCATGGATAAGTGAGGCAAGGTCTGTCTTCTTCTGATAGGGCTACAGCTGGTGTACCAGCATAAACCGATAAGACATGCTCTTAGGCACTGCAGCTAATGGGCTTCTCCAGTTAGTGAAGAGTCCAAGAGGACTCTCAGGCTACATATTTGGTATTTTAGGAGAAGGACCATTCAGCCAAACACCAGATGTAAACCTCCATCCAGAGTAGCTGGTTCCTCAACATACAATACTACTGATTTGCCTGGATTCAGTTTCAGCTTGTTTACCCTGATTCACTGCAAACAGTCTCCAATCACTGATTTGCAAATCTGACAGCCTCTTTGGGATGTTTAAAAAAGAAAAAGATGTAGAGCTGGGCATCATTCACAGGCTGATGACACTTCAGTCCAAACATCCTGATGACTTCCCCACAGCAGTTTTGTGCTGATGCTGAAAAGCAGGAGGGACAGGGTGGGACCTTGCAGCACCCCACAAGGGGACAGTTATGGAGGAGGACAAAAGTCCCCCAGCACCATGCTTCTCCAGAAAGAGCCTGAATGAGACGGGCGATTCAATCCTATAATGCCTATACTGGCAGCTGCCCCAGTTACTGGTGGGTTTCCAACTCTAATTAAAAGTGTTCGCTGTGGCCATATCAGCATTTTTTTTTCTCCTGAAAAACGTCTAGCAAATTCTTCACAGCAGGATTTTACCTGCTTTTAGCCACCTGAAAGAGTTCTGCTGGAAGACACTGCAGATGAGGCAGAGATTTCTTTGCCATCATCACTGGCACAGAGTAAGGTTACCAATGGATTCTTCCTTGTGTTTGTTCATGTTCCTTACAAAAGTTCTGCAATTTCTGATCTAACCATCAACACAGTAATTTCATCACCCTCTGCTTCTTGGAATACCATGGAGCTGACATGGACCTATGACAACGTTGAGGTGGTTGTTGTTATTGTGAGAGTATGACTGAGAGAGGGAGGAGAACTATGTAATCTGCCCTGAGCTCCTTAAAAGGAAACAGGCTACATACAACAAATAATAATAGATAATATATTTAATTAGCCATCTGTTCATTCCAGGTGGTGACTAGGACATTGACTTGAATGCTGTTTAAGTCTTCAGGGAAATCCCTAAAAAACCTCAGAAATCAATCAAGATTCATCAGTCTCTAGGAATGAATCAGAGTTTTAAGGCTAAGAATTTAAAGATAAAAATTAATGCCACTGCAAAATTTAGCCCAGGAGCAAATTAGGGACCTGGATACGTAAAGGAACGCCTGCTTCCATATTTGCCCTCCCGCCCCTTGAGATCGGCGGCAGAGGCCCTCCTCTGGAAACCTTCTGTGAAAGATATTAGGATACTGAGTACCCGGAGGAGGGCTTTCTCTGCGGTGGCGCCCCACCTGTGGAATGCTCCCCAGAGAGGTCCGCCTGGCGCTGTTGATATTTGTTTTTCGGCGCCAGGCCAAGACCTTTTTATTTAAACAATATTTTAACAACTTGTAATATTATTTATTGGTTTTAATTCTACAGCCATGGTGAATCTAGATTTTATGTATACTATTTTTATGTTTATTTATTGTATGGAAGCCATCCCAAGGCTTATGCGAATGGGATGGCATACGAAAACTCCAAATAAATAAATAGATAGATAGATAGTAGTTGGTGGAGTTTTACAAGAGTTTTTAGATGGTTAAAAAAGTAGGTTTCCTTTTCATCAATAAAAACAAACACACAAGACAAAACAAATACTCCACTACAACAGGATTTTTTCTGAGCAATTTCCATTTCTTCCAAATGCCAGCAGAAGTGCTAGTGTAGCTAGAACAAATTTGTAGCTAGTGTAGCTGGCTAAAAATTATTTACATCCAGCATACTTGTAAGGTAAGGATCTAAATTCCTATATGTGACTAAATTGTACAATTAAGCAAAACCTTGTTTTTTTGAAAAAATTGCTGGCATGAGAAAACAAGTGAATTTGGTTATCAAGGGAGCAAAATATTGTGTTCTTAGACTGCAATTTGCAGAGAATGGAAGTGGGATCAGTGTCTATTACTTTCTAAGGTGACACGTAACAAGAGTTTTCTACATAGAAAACACATTCATGTGTAAATCCTCTTTCTTAATTCAAAGTGCATGGAAAACTCCCTGACCATATACCAAAATTAGGGAACAGATAAAACCAAATTTTTCTATGCAACATATTACTTATTTATAAATATAAGTTTAGGAATGTTTATCCATTAGGCAATAGTCTGACAGTCAATGCCTAGCTTGCAGTGCCTAGCTTGCAAATCATAGCAGTACAATCTTTAAATAAATGCTTTACTACTTCGCTCTTCTGATTTCAACGATTGGGTGGAACACAGCAGAAGAATATCAGCATTGCTGTGCTGGATCAGACCAAGGACCTATCTGGTCCATCATTCTGTTCACAAGGTGGCCAACCAACTGCCTGTGGGAGCCCCATGAACAAGACATGAGTACAATAGCGCCCTCCCTGCATCGGTCCCCAGTTGCCTCTGACACTGAAGATAAAATTTAGCTATTATGACTAACGGTCATTAATGACATCATCCTCAGAGAATTTATTTAGCCCCTACTCCCCTTTAAAGCCATTCACGTTGATAGCCTTCACTACATCTTACGGTGGAATACTCCATGTTTATACCTGCTGTGATCGTCACTGGTCAGCTATTGTCTTTTTCTCTTCCTACACGCTAATACATGGCTTCTAAATTCTAGCTCACTAAGCTAAAATAGGCTTTGGCTATTCTGATGCTGAGTATTTTGCTCTGGCTCTCTTACCTAACATTAGTCCCAGCCTGGCAGAAACCTCATCTCCTAGCCCAATACAGCGCTAGCCAATGACCAGCAAGACAGTGAAGGGGGAAAAAATCCCCCTCACATGCTAAGAGCAGGAAAATGGCATTTTGTATATTACCAAAAGTGCCATCATTTGCCTGTTTGGGCAGAAAACTTTTTTCAGTCTAAACATGCATAGGATAGTGCTGTAAAGAGGTTAAATCAAGTGAGGTACTGCCTTAGAAATAAATATTCTGAGAAACTGAATTAATTACATTAATTGGTATCCTTTTATTGAAATCTGAATGCAACAGACATCTGGCAGGCTATTTCATAGCACTGATAGCAAAAGGTGTGCACAGACATAGCACAGGTAATTTGATAATTTGAAAAATAAAACTTTTTTTCCGTTTGGAACAGAAAACAGATCAACATTTAAAATTCTTGAGAAACCTGATTTGAACCTTGGTAGTAAATTGCTGTTTGCTTATGACTGGAAAATGCAACCTTTACTACTACAATTAAGAATGAATGTCTGTAACTCTGTAATGAAAACACTCTACCAGTTATTTTTATAATTAAAAACTAAATGCACACATTCATGACTGAATGTTAAATAAATTGTCTATCAGCACCCACATTTACCTGAGTAATAAAGTGCATGTACAGGCAGTTATAATTTATAATTTGGTTGAAAGGCTAAAAAGTAGATCCAAAAAAAATTAATTAGCCTGGAGGAGAGTAGTTCTACATGGGCACAGCTTGAAGCCCTTACTCAGGCAAAATAAGTTAGTGGAAGCATAAAAGCACTGGATAGGTAAAAAGTAAAGGTTTCCCCATGACATTAAAGTCCAGTCATGTCTGACTCTTGGGGGCAGTGCTCATCTCCATTGCCTAGCTGAGGGAGCCAGCGTTTGTCTGCAAACAGTCTCCATGGTCATGTGGCCAGCATGACTAAACACCGAAGTGCACGGAACGCTGTTTACCTTCCCACCGAAGTGGTACCTTTTTATCTACTTGCATTTGCATGCTTTCGAACTGCAAGGTTGGCAAGAGCTGGGACATAGAAACGAGAGCTCGCCCTGTTGTGCAGATTTGAACTGTCGACCTTTTGATCAACCAGCCCAGCAGTTTAAACCACTGTGCCATCTGCATCCCTAAAAAAAGCACTGGATAAGACCCTACATATATATTTTGTCAAAGAGTTATCCAACTTTGTGTAGAATCACAGAACATGTAGAAGTTCTGTGTAACCCACAGTGCTCAATGCACTTTTGTGCAGTCCATCATTGCAAAACTATGTCCAAACTCAATTTCTTACTCTTCCCTAAGTGGTAACCATCCAGTTATGCAAAAGAAGGTTTTTTAAAATCCCCTTTCATCTACCTTCCAGGATTTAGTATCTCTGATTTGTCCAAGCTCTTTTCTGTCTGAGCTTACAGAGCTAGCCAGCATTTATTTGCATAGTGCAGCACTGGGTTCTGTTACTGGGACATGGTACAGCAGGAGAGAATGTCTGGAAACAAACTGTGTAAAGAGCATTTTACATATTGGTACAGATGGTCTCTAACTCCAGTGACCCTATAATTAATCTGCAATTGCAGAGCTGTTTAGTGCCCCCAACCCAAAGGTACACAAGTGTTTTATAACTAATAAAAATCAGCATTAGCTGAAGCATCACCCTGGATATTCAGCCAAGAGAAATTTATTTTTAGACAAATATGGAAAACTTGCTTATAGAATAAGAATCTTTTCAAATCTGATTGTGGCTACAATTCCATATATACTTAACAAGGCAGTATGTCCTGCTGAATTAAATGCGGAATACTTCTGAGTTAATGTGGATAAGATTGCTCTGAGCAGATTGCTGAGAGTTTACTAGTGGGAAAGGGATCAGACCCTCTAGTCTCCTCCCAAAGAGCAAGTCCTTCCCCAGGTGCCTCTCCAACCAGCCTTCCCACCTCTACAGAAAGCAACTCTGTAACTTCCCCTGAAATGGTTCCTAATCACTGAACAGTTCTTAACATTAGGAAGGGGTTACTAAAGTTGAATGTAAATATTTAATTTAAACCTTCGTGTTATTTAAGCCATAAAGTTATGACCTGCTTTTTAAGAGACAGGATATAGGGAATAACTTCTTATTTCTGAAATTATTTTAGAATATGTGAAAACTGTCAATATATCAGTATTTTTTCAGTTCCCAAGTTGATCCTTTGACAGTCAAAATCAAAACTTGCATGTATCATCTCTTACAATATTGGCTTGTTACTACATTACACATCATTTTAAAAAATACTGCTCAAAAGAAATTATCAGTGGATGTATTAGTATGTCCAAAGCCAGGAGAGTTCCATGCAGTTCTTAACACATCAGCAGTCTTCTGTGTGTTTCATTAAAATTTTAATTTAAGAAGCATTGGCTTATCAAGACATAAAACAGGGGATTAGCCACAGCAAATACTTAGGGTAATTCAATCAAAATGACTGCCAAGGAAATAAAGACTTTCATGGGAGCTCACAAACCATCTATATGCAATATACAAACTGTTTGGACTGCTACTAGCCAGGAAGCAGCCGTATCATCAAACGTTTGACAATCTGCCATGTGCCATGCTTGCACGGTGGGCTCAGTTTGTCCTTCAGCTGTAAGTCAAGCTAGCTCTGACCTTCTCCTTCATGCTCTGTGTTGTTCCCTACCCCCACATTTCCCTGGCAATTCCCTTGTCTGTTAGGTGGATTAGTGAAGGAACAGGTAAACTCAATCTTCTCCCAATTTGGACCATACTAATTAATTAAAATAAATAATAGGATGAAATAGTCCTTGTTATTTAGTCATCTTTATGGCTTTTCACCACCACCTGTTGCAGCTGGAAGGCCATAATTTAAAAAAAAGTTAGCCTGCTAACAAGGCCAATATTAATCAAACTGACTGTATATTTATATACAGGGTTATTGCTGATAAAGTATTTCCTATTCAGACATTTTACTCGGACCATTTCTGTAACAATATTTTGTATAATTAATCTTAATTTAACTTCTGCCACACTAGATCAAAATCATTTTATCACTTCAGGTCTGAGTTATTTGCTTAGGCAAGGAAAGAAAATACAGCTAAGGCTGCAATCCTAAACTAGTAAATAATTAGATGATTAATCATTTATGATATATATTGCACAAAAATTCTAAAAGGAATATTAGATGACTGATGGCTGGGCAAATTGCAGGATGTATTTGGGAAAATGTGCTAGCCTTTGGGACCACTCACCAGATGTGGCATCATCTCTCTAGACTGTTCAGGACACAAAATAACGCTAGATAGGATTGAACCGTTAGCAAACAGCCTAACAACACTGAAATAAAACCAGAAGCAACATCCATAAATGTAGTTGGCCCCATTTCAGTAACTCTACAAGGAGAGACATTGTTGAAAGCATTCTTCAGGCAGAGCTGTAAGGAGTTGGGAAAGTTCTCATCAGAGTAAGCATGCAAATATGGTGATATAAATAATAAAATTCCATAAAGTAGAACATAGTAATGAAGCCAACTGAGAATCTCAGAAGCAGTCCAGACTTTACACTGCAGTCACCTGTAATGAAACCCCAATGGTGCTTTTCTCTTCCAAGATACCCTTTGAGGGCATGATTTGCATTGGAGAAGGGTTGCAAAGGACTTCCCCTGAGACCTACACCTATCTTCTCGCATGGCTTTCTGCAGGGTTTCATTCTTCTGTCTGTGAACTAAATACTTTAGTTTCTAGTTTTCCCTGAAAATGCCTTTATTTTGTTTTGTTATGCACAGCTGCAGCATAATCATGTAATATAAACCTTACCAAGTCTAGAAAACTGAATACCAGTTCCAAAGCACTTTGCGTCCAGGCAACTTGGACCATGCAGCCATGCTAGGATGAGCATTTAAACAACACAAAAGGTACTTATCTAGGTTAGGGCAGTGCACAAAACCACTCATTGCCATGTGAAGCCTATGACAGAAGAGTTTGATGACTGGAATATTCCAAGAGCAGTATCCAGTACTACTGTTGCACTTCCTCTAGTGCAGTGAGAATTAGTGCTACCTAAACAGCCCTGGAAATTATCAGAAACACTCACTTTGGGGGATCAGAACAAATCACTAGAACTCTCCTCATTTTTAATTACTTTAAGAACCACTAGCTCCCTGTTGCACTAGCAGTATGTCCTACTGCTAGTGCAACAAGGCAACATTGGATACAGCCCATGAAAGCCTAAATGCAAGTTGTCATTGATTTCATGAGAAATTCCTAGTAAGTGTATTTATTATTTATTATTTATTTGGAATTCTTGTATGCCACCCGATTCGCATAAGCCTCGGGGTGGCTTCCAACACATAAATAAATATCTATACAAATACATAAAAAACTGGAAACATCCTGGCGTAATAATTTAAAAACCAATAAATAAAATCAGTAATTAAAATAACGTTTAAATAAAAAGGTCTTGGCCTGGTGCCGAAAAACAAAAAGCGCATTCCATGAGTGGGGCGCCACCCCAGAGAAGGCCCTCCTCCGGGTACTCACCCTCCTAATATCTTTCATGGAGGGTTCCCAGAGAAGGGCCTCTGCCGCATATCTCAAGGGGCGGGAGGGCAAATATGGACGCAGGCGCTCCTTTAAATAACCAGGTCCCAAGCCGTTAAGGGCTTTATAAGTGTAGACACAGAGTAACACCTACCTACATTTATAACAGGAAAATACCCCACAGGCATTTACCATAATGAAATTGAGTCATACAATGGTGATCTCTATCATCCCTGTTGACTTTCAGTAAAAAACTGAGACAAGGGGAGTGCGACCCTCTTGATACTGCTGGACCTCTCGGTGGCTTCCATCCACCATAGTATCCTTCTGGAGAGGCTGGCTGAGATGGGAGTGAGGAGGCACTGCAGTGCAGTGGTTCTGCTCCTAGCTGAAGAGCATCTCCAGAAGGTGGTGGTTGGAGAATATTGTTTTCCAGCATGGAGTTCCTCAAAGGGTCTGTTCTGTTGCCCATCCCATTTAATATCTACATGAAACCACTGAGTGGGGTCATCTGGAATTCTGGAGTGTGTTGCTATTACTATGCTGGTGACATGGAGTTCCTTTTCCCTTTTCATCATTGGTAGCTGAAGCTGTGGATGTGCTAAACTGGTGCTCTACCAGCTGCAATAATGCACTGGACAAGGGTTAAAAAACTGAAAATCGATTCATACAAGACTCAGATGCTGTTGGTGGCTGATTCCTTTGACCAGATGGCAGGTGTTCAATTTTTTTCTAGATGGAGTCGCATTCCCCATGAAAGGATAGGCTCATAGCTTGGGGTGCTGCTTGATCCATCGTTTTCACTTGTGTGGCATTGATGGCCCAGCTGCACCCCTACCTGGGCAGGAATCTATATAATCTATGTTCTGGCAATCTCTAAATTAGATTACTGCAACACACGGCATGGGGCTGTCCTTGAGGATGGTTCAGAAGCTGCAACTGGTGCAGAATGCAGCAGCCAGCTTAATAACTGGGACCTGGAGGTCTGAACAAGTAAGACCAGTTCTGGCTCACCTGCTTTGGCTGCCTGTACGCTTCTAACCTATGAAGCCCTACACAGCTTGGGACCACAATACCTTTTGGAGCACTGCTCCCAACACGAATCTGCTAGAATAATACGCTCAGCCTCTGGGGTCTTACTCTGGGTGCCAACCCATCAAGAGGCTCGGACAGTGGCAACTAGGGACAGGACCTTTTCAGTGGTGACCCCCCCCCCTTTTTAGAACAACCTGGCATCATCAAATTTTCCAGCTTTTCAACACCAGGATGTCAGTCCTCCTTCCAGAGGCTTTTGAAGACCTCCCTAGTAATTCAGAAGCCTGACATGATTTAGCCAGGTGCCTTTCTTTAATTCTTAGCAAGGTCTTTTTGTCTTTTTATGTTCTTTAGATCAGTTTTTAATTCTTATGTTTTTATTTAGTATATTTTATTGCTTTTAAATGTCATTGTAAACAACCCAGAGAGCTTCAGCTACAGGCAGTATAGAAATACATACACACACACACTATTACATTGCTATACCACCAAATAGCTGAATTTATCTGGATTGTTCACAAAGTAGATCTAAACATATAAGATATGAAAATATAAAGTATAGCATAAAAGCATATACAGAATAAATCCAACAAAAAGCAACAGAACACTAAGATGAGTGCACCACCATTTTTTAAAATGGAAGGACTAAAAAGCCTATGAGAATCCAAAGGTCATCACCTGGCTCCCAAGACCACAGCACAGGCACTGGGAGAGCCTCGCAAGAGAGGGTAACTGTGGCAGTGTCCGTGAGAAGTCCTCCTCCTTTGTAGCCACCCATGTCCCCTCATTCGGCAGGGGCCTCTGAAGATGATCTTGGTGTTCAAACAAGTATAAATAGAAGCAGGTGATCCTTCAGGTAACCTGGTCATATGCCATTTACAGTTTTAAAAGCGAATACCAGTGCTTTGAATTGGATCTGGTAATGGAGTGGAAAGCAAGTGCAAATTACAAAGCACTGGTACCATATGAGTAACATAGTATTTTCACACCTCTTTTAACAATCTTGTGATCAAATTTTGCTTCAGTTGAAGTTTCCAGTCTAGGGACCTGTCGAAGCTCAACAGAATCCATTACTCCAATATTTGCAGACTTCCTCTTGTGCTCAGCTCTGCCTTGGAAAGCGAGGTGAGCTGAGAGGAAGTCAATGAATGCTCATGGAACAAAGACTTGGAAATCAGCAACCTTCTCGGGGATCATGTGTAGGAACACGAATAGGTGCTGCAGCACGTGACATGGAAGAGGGACACCACTAGTGTAGCATTCATGTGGGACTCCAGGTGAGTGCTGGGTGAACACTGGGTCCACTCACTGGGAACTCAGACTCATGGCCATATCAAAGCAGACCAGAGTCTGGCAAGCCAAGCCCAGGGAGTCTAATGGATTAAATGGATTCCTCACACCTTCCTATTCCAGGCATTTTCAAAAGCAGCCTTGTGTATCACGCATCACAGTAATCTGAGTAAGATGTTACTAGAGTGTGTGGTGATCACTCTCCATACAGGCCATAGCTGGTATATCAAGTTAAGCTGATAAAAGACACTCCTTGCCACTGAGGACACCAGAATGACAATGCCACTCAGGCAATCTCAAGCTATAAATCTGATCTTTAGGGGCAATGAAACTCCCTCCAGAATAGGTTGAACAGGACAGAGTTGGGCAGATGAACCACCTTCTAACAGTACCCCTATTTTGTTTGGATTGCGTCTTAATTCACTGGCCTTCAGGCAGTTCACTATCACACCCAGGCACTGATTTAGAAGAGCCACTACCTCACCTTGATTTGATGGAGAGGAGAGATAGAGAACAGTGTTATCCACACAGTGGTAGCACATCAGACCGTATCTCCAGATAACCATATCCAGTGGTTTCATGGAGATGTCAAAGGAACAAAACACAACTCCCCAGAACCACAGACCAAGTAAAAATTCTTCAATGCCAAATTAAGAAATCAACCATCCAAGAAAAAGCAGTAGCACTATGAGGCAGTGACTCTAACACACAACTCAGATAGTCTATCCAGGATAGGGATTTCTGAGGAATCAATTTTTGGGGTGGGAATCAGTTGGATTCCCTGGGCTCAGCTCCCCAGACTCTAGTCCACTTTGTCACCACCATGAGTCCAAGTTCCTGGAGCGCGTGCCCAGCATTTACACGGCACTCAGTAAGAATCAAGCCCTGCACAACTGTTGTGCAAGCAGCACCCCCATTCTGTGTCACAGGTGGCGACCTTTGTTTGTCCTGCATACAACCTGCATTCTATGGGTGTTCGTGGACTTCCTCTCAGCTTGGCTTCCTTTCTAAGATAGGGCCAAGCACAAGAGGAAGTCCACAAATGCCAGAGGGTCAGATTCCAGGAAGCTTTGACACAGCACCAATCCAGAATGTCATGAGCAATGGTAGCAAAATCTGCTGGGAGGTGCAAAAGAATCGACAGGGTTGCGCTCCCCCTCCCTCTCTCAGCAAAGCATTTCTCATAGAGTATCCAAGGCCGCTTTCATTCCAAAACCAGGCATGAAGCCAAACTGAAATGGTTCTAAATAATCATACTCATTCTAGAGCATCTTGAGTTGCCAGTAAATGCCCACTTGACAGTGTTTTGGCAGCCAGTCTAAAGTTAACTACTTCGGCAACCAGGTTATATTTCTTCATGGGTAGCTTGAGTACCTCCTCCTTTAACGAGGCTAGAAACACTCTGGCTCTTAAGGAGGAATTTACAGTGGCCATACAGGTTCCCATGGGAAGCCCACAAGAAAGGGACGGCTGCAATGGCACACTTCTGCTTGTGTTCCCAAGCAACTGGTATAAAGACATATTGGCATACTGTTCCCAATGCTGGAGGTAATATATAGCCATCATTACTGGTAGCTACTATCCACCATCAATTTTTCTAATCCCCATTTAAAACTGACCAAGGTGGGACTCTGGGTTCTTACATTATGAAATAGGAAGAAAAATGTCTCCCTGTGCATGTATTCCACACCATTCATAAATTCATACGCCTCATTCATCGCTCTCCTTACTTGCTTTTTAAAAAGCTAAACAGAGCAGCTGTTATAACTTTTCCTCATAAAGGAGCAGTTTCAGCCCCTTGATCATTTGGGTTGTCCTTTTCTCTGACTTCCCAACTCTGTAATAGTTTTAACTTGAGGTGACAGGATCTGAACACAGTATTCAAAGCATGATCATGCCACAGATCTGCAGTATGATCATCTCAGCTTTACTTTCAATTCCTTTCCCAATTATGGCCACACAGAATTTGCCTTCTTCACTGCAGCAATGTCAAACCCGAGATTGACATCGTTAATGCCCTGTCCACCACAACCCCAAGATGACTTTCTTGTTCAGTCACCACTAGCTCAGATGTCATCAGCATATTGTTGAAATTAGAAATGTTTGCCCCAGCGTGATTCACTTTACACTTCGTTACACTGAACCATATTTGCCATTTTCCCTTACATGCCCTCACGCCCCTTAAGATCTGCGGGAGAGGCTTTGCTCTGGGAGTGCTCTTTTTTTTTAAATTAAGTTTTATTGTTATTTTTCTACTAACTCAACAAAAAGAAACTAAAAATGATCAATGATCAAAAGCCCTCTTTAAAGGAGGTAAAAAGAACAACTATCCGGAGCAGGGCCTTTTCTGTGGTGGCACCCAGATTATGGAATGCACTCCCTAGAGAGGTGCACCTGGCGCTGAGTCTATATTCTTTTCAGTGCCAGGTTAAAACCTTTTTATTTAATGACTATTTTAAAAATTAATTTTATCGTTAACAGTCGCTTTTTTGTTTTTATATAATCTTATTGAATTTGTTATTGTTTTATTGTTTTTAATTCTACATTTGTAAGCCATCCCGAGATGCCAAGGCATATGGTGACGGGATATAAAAGTTTTAAATAAATAAAAATAAATTTTAAAGCCCATTCACCCAGTATGGATCCTTGTAGAGTTCTTCAGAACCCATTTTTGTTTTAACCACCCTAAATAATTTGCTACCATTAGCAAATTTGGACCCCTCACTGCTCCCCCAGAGAATGAGATGAGCATCCCATCCCTATTAGAAGCAATAAGCCATGAAGGGCAAGGATCTAGGGCACAGGTAGTCAACTGAATTTGGTCAAGCACTCTGTCTAAATTTTCAATCTTCATGAACTCAGTATCATCCAGTACAATTAGTTGGTGCTTTCAATATCTTTGCTGGAGAGACTGCATTATTTTTGCAGCCCAAATCATGACAGAACTTTATCTTCAAAGAGTCTTGAAAAATCATCAGTATCACACAAAACCTTTCTCCCTAGCCCAGACTGAACAGGCTGCAAACCTCATCAAAATACTAAGAAGATGCAATTGTGATAGAAAAGAACTCCTTCTTTGCCATCATCTATTTTTATGTTTTGAAGGACATGAGTTTTTTTAATTTTGTTTTCATTTACATTTTATTGTCAACTTCCTTGAGTTCCATTTTTGGTGGGATGTGAATAAAATAAACAAATAATGACTAAATCAGTACTACAGATCTGGCTTGATAAGAAACATAAAATCAGGGCGAGTCAGAAGGGTCCTCCCGGGCCATCTAGTCTGACCCCCAGCTCCAGTCGACTCCGCTCATGACATGCCTACCATGTGCATGTCCACCCTGTCCTTGAACACCAATGCAGCTTCAACCACCTCCCATGGAAGCCCATTCTGTACCCTTGGGGTTCCAAAGGTCAAGAAATACTTCCTGGCATCCAAATTGAATCTTGGTTCCCTGAGCTTTGCTCCACTGGAATGCGTCCTGCCCTCCTCCACAGGGGAAAACAGGTATCTACCCACCTCAGCATGACACCCCCTCACACACCTATATTTTGTCAACAGATCCCCTCAGAGTCTCCTCTTTTCCCAGCTGAAAAGACCCAGTTTCCTCAGTCTCACCTCATACGGCTTCCCCCTCAATCCTGCCACCATCCTTGTGGCCCTACGCTTTACCGACTCTAACCTAGCTATATCCTTCCTGTAATGTGAAGCCCAGAACTAACTGCAATACTCCAGTTGCAGGAGCATGAGAGTAGTATAGAGTGGCAGTAATACCTCTCAATCTAGAAGTCACACTTCTGGCCATGCATCCAACCCTCCTTCACAAGTGCTGCTCTCCAGCCAGCTGTCTCCTAACTTGTACTTATGACACCCATTCCTATGTCCCAAATGCAAGATCTTGCATTTATCTGCATTGAACGCCATCCTGTTGTCCCCTGCCCACTTCCATAGTCTGTCCAGATTCTTCTGAATCTGAAGTTGCTGCTCCTCAGTTGTGGCCACTGTCCCAGTTTTATTATCTTCTGTGAATTTAATCTGCAGGCTGTTCACCCCCTCTTCCAGGTCATTGATGAAAAGATTAAACAGGACCAGTCCCAGGACTGAGCCCTGGGGGACCCCCACTCATCACCATTCACCATCCCAATGATTCCCCACTAATAGTTTCCCTCTGCTTTTGGTCAATTAATCCTGCCCTAATCCATCAGACAGTGCATTAGTCTATCCTGAAAGTCCTCAATTTCTCAACCAGAATATCATGTAGTACTTTGTCAAAGGACTTGCTGAAAACTAGGTAAACCACATTGACTGTATCCCCTCCATCTAGCCATCTCAAAACCTTGCCATAGAATTCCACAAGGTTTGTCTCACAGGACCTGTTTTTACAGAAGCCATGTTGTGAGCCTGCCGACCTCCCTTCCCTATCTAGGGTTACTCAATCTCTCCCTATTATGAGCCTTTCCATCATCTTTCCCAGAATGAATGTAAGGCTAACAGGTTTGTAATTCCCCATGTCCCCTCTACTACCCTTTTTGAAGAATGGGACTACTGACGCCTCCCTCCAGTCTTCTGGAACCTCACCCATTCTCCATGAGGCCTCAAAAATGGAGACCAACAGGTACAACAGTACCTCTTGCCAACTCCTAAAGTACCCTCAGGTGTAACCCATCAGGGCCCAGCACCTTTGCAATGTCTGGTGCCCTGAGGAGCTCCTCAACTTCTTGGTGGGGGGAGTGACTTTAATCTGTGCCCCTAAATCCCTGGCCTCATACAGTCCCCCCTGTAGCTCTCTCCCCATCCTGCTTTGGGGAGAACACAGAGGCAAAATAATCATTTAGCTTCTGTGCCTGTTTCCTCACATCAGGCACCAAATCCCTTTCTTCCTTATTAAGCAGTCTCACCGCCTGTCTCCCCTTCCTCTTGCTATTCACATGTTGATAGAAGCCCTTTTTGTTGCTCCTGATGTTCTTTGCAAGTTTCAACTCATAATCAGCCTTAGCCTTGCAAAGAATCCTTTTGCAAAAAGCCTCCTCCTCTGGTATACCCTTTTGTCTACTTCCCTCGGTGCCCATTTCCTACAGAGGTTCACCTTCTGTCTAATCCCTCTTACCACCTATTTTTGCATCCATGGCAGTGCTCTCTTTTGCTTCCCCACTTTGCTAACTAGCAGTATTGTCAAGGCTTGCAGCTCCAAGACCTCCATTTTTAGTGCCATCCACCCCTCCTGAATTCCCTTGCCTTCCAGTACCCTCTCCCAAGGGACTTTTCCCAGTCTGACCTTCAATTGACCAAAATTGACCCTTGTGAAGTCCCAGCTTCTAGTACTCAACCTGCCATTTATCCCCATTCCCCTGATCTCAAAGCAAAGGATGGAGTGATCACTTGCATCCAGAGCTCCCTTCATCTGCACCTCATCTATCAGGCCTGTGTTTAGTCAAATTTGGCACCAATTTCTTCCATCTGTGCTCTAGCAGTCTTGCCTCTTGCTTTATTGCCCTCAGCTTCCCACTCTAATGTCCCCTTTTAATTTATGAACAGCTTCTCAGGACAGATGAAAGTATTTAATCAACCAGGTGTTTTGGTCTAGCATTCCCTCTCTTGATGTGCCTGTGTGTACATAGTTTCTGTACTACGCTATGAAGAATGAATCTGTTTGCATTATGGGAGGGGCAAGCACTATAAACACTATTGAGATAGCACTACAGAAGTTCTGAGGACAAGACATCATGACCATGGAGCTGCACGAGCAATGTCCAGAGGGGCAGGGTGCTTCGGCATGACTGTGTCAACTACTGAACTTCAGCATTCCACAAACTGAGCAGAAGTCTGACAAGACCGGGTAGGCTAGCAAAAAAAAAAAATCCAGCAGAGCCCTCAGGGAATCTACTAGTTTTGGGGGTGGGGTCCATTTTAAGAAGCACTCTACGCTTAAAGAAGAGGAAGGCATCACTAAACCT
The DNA here is from genome assembly GCF_004798865.1 of Varanus komodoensis. Lineage (NCBI taxonomy): Eukaryota > Metazoa > Chordata > Lepidosauria > Squamata > Varanidae > Varanus > Varanus komodoensis. The sequence continues at coordinate 20,850,439 of NW_025335268.1, read as the reverse complement.
CAATGGGAAATGAATGGACTGTGACAGGTGTTAATTCTTCCACTTTCAGATGCCCATTCTCCTGCCAAGTCTAGAAAGCCAAATCAAGCATTTGTCCAACCACATGTATTGAGCAAATGACAGGGTGGAGCAGCCCTATAATTGTCATGGACCCCATGAAATCCTAAGACACTCTGGATTCAGCATTCTCAGAATGAAAACAGGTATCTCCATAGCTCCTTCTCTTAAAAGGAGCAAGACTGGCTTGTGTAACTACCTCTGCTAGAAGGGTTCATAGACTATATCAGCTGAAGTATGGCTGTGCCGGAACTGATTAAAAATATAGGGGAGACTGACAGGTAAAGAGAAACCACTACTTGTTTACCTTAATAGAAAAAATATTCTGTCATGCTATGTGTGGTGGAAATTATACTTCAATATAACACCCTGTATTGATCTAAGGTTCACAATGTATAAAAGAGCCAATCTTGAAAACTAGAGAAAGCCTTGTTCTCTGATATAGGATGGAGCTATTATAGCATGCTTTGGGCTATCTATCAGTCTGAAATGCAACATGCTCTGGTGTTGTAAGGGTATTTATAACTATGGGGAGAAAGGACTAAAGCCATTATTATTGGTTGTAAAGTTAAAACTACAACAAGCTGTTATACTTGGGCCTATAAGCAAAGCACTCGGGGATCTTCAAATCACAAACATAAAATATACAACTTTTCAGAAAACAGAGATGAAGAATATTTATATATTGGGGCAGATTATGTACACATAAAGCAGTACAAAGCTAAAGCTATCCTATCTGATATGTAAATAATCTTTAATGTAGGGATCTGAAGGCAAACACAAGATAAAACTGAGCATGAGAAACCAACAATATTGATTGACAGAGGAAAAAAGCATGGGACAGAATGATGAGAAAGATTATACATAGGAACATTGTCTTCTGAAGAAGCCTCTGTTGGAATCAAAATCGCTAAACAATTGTTACTGGAGGATGAGATGTTTATGCCATTGAAATGGTATACTGTTTTTATTAATAATTACACTTTTATACTGTCCAATACTGAAAAGGCTCTCTGGGCAGTTTACAGAATTAAAACAGGAGCAACAAAATACAACTACCACCAACAAAAAGCAATAAACCAGAAAAACCAATAAAACACCAATAGACTAACTATACTGGCCCCAGTTAAATTGTGGAAAAGGCAAAGAAGCAGAGTAGGCGCCAGGTGTACGGAGAGTTCATTCCACAGAGAGGATGCCACTGCAGTGAAGGCACTTCTCCTGGTTGCCATTTAGAAGTTTAAATGTTCCCCTGTATTTGTGGTTTGTGAACATTTAAATGTTCCCCTGTATATGCTGAGGATTTTCCTTTGGCATACAGTATATTCATATTTATAAGTACAGGAAGTACATTTTTATTTTATACAGGAAGATAGTGAGCTCAGTTAATGTTTTCAGGCTGTTAGAATTATCTATTCTGAAAACATTAGCAACACTGTTATATGTCTTAGTTATAACTTTTATTTTTCATATATATTCAAAGTCCATCACCATTTAACAGCTAAACTAGCTCTAGAACCACTTTATCATTTAGCAAACAGGGGTTGATGGAGAACTGATGCAGAAAAGAATCTCAGATTAGTCACTAACTCTTGAAATGGAGTATAGGTAAACCACTATTCTTCTACTTTAAACTTTCCCTAACACCTCATCTGAAATAGTTAATAGGGTTAATAGTTCTGAGAGAAATTAAGGATTTCTGAGAAATTATGAGCACTGAATGCTTGAAATGTGCTGCTTAAAAGTTAAATCTCTATAAATCAGTGAAGACACTTTACAAGCATACCTTTTAAAGGGGGGTTGGGGTAGAATGCCAAAAAATTCTCCTCCAAATCAGAGGGATGAAAGAAGGCCACCAGTTTCCAGTTTCTATTTTATCTGCTGTTGGAGTGGATGACAGTGAACTATCTAAAATTTAATACAGATAATGCAGAGGTCCTGGGGGCAGGAAAAGCAATTACTCTAGAAAGAAGCATACAACTGGTTTTAAATGAGATTGCACAATCCCTTAAATTGTCCCAGACTAGACCCTGTGCTGGGGAAGTTCAGATGGAAGTAGTGCCTAAGAGTGCTTTTTCCCAGCTTTACACTGCTTCCTAACTGCATTCATATCTTGCAAGGTCAGGCCTTGTCTCTGTTTATCCACATGAGTAACATTCAGGCTGAAATGGGGTCACCTTTAAAGAGCTTGGAAACTCAGGTGGTATAGAGGGTGGCCACCCAGGTACAGGGGAAGGGGCCATGTGGTCCGATTGCACAACACCTATACTGCAATTGTACTTGTTGCCCATTTATGTTTAATCTCAGCTTGAAGTGTTTGTTCTAACCTTTGAGCCATTAAACTGTTTGGGTCCAAGGACTGCCTTCACCTTTATCATCTTGCCTGCACCTTCAGCTCAGCACCTAAGACCCCCTCATGTGCTTGCCAGTAAGAACTAGACTGGTAGCCATGAGGCAGGGTTTTCTCAGCACACCGGTGGAAGGCAGATCAAGTGTCATAATTACATGATTTTAGGAAAGGCTTACTCATTTCCTTTTACCTTTTTGCATTTTTTTGGGCTACAGTGTTTTTAGCTATACTTGAATGGGTTTTACTATATTTCTGGGTTGAAAGTTTTTGTGAATTCTTGCTGGCTCTTACTAATGTTTTAAGTGGATTGTTATTCATACTTGATTTTGGAAGCTGCCTTGAAAGGATGTGTAACTCTTAAAAAGGCAGATTATGTAAATTTTAATAAATATTTTCTAGAATCAGTCAGCCCTTTCCTGACAGCTGCATTCATTTTTCAAATTCAAACTTCTAAAGTCAGTTCCACTAATAAGTCAGTGACATACTGGCCCCTTACAACATAAATGGTAGGTCACATCAAGTCCAATAACTAGTCTCTCCCTTACAACCTAATCCTACTACCTTTGGCAGTGTTTCCCTGACCACAACATTCAGCATGACTACTTGCACTGCTAAAAATTAGGTCTCATTTTATATATATATCACAAGCCTTGTATAATAAATTACTTCATTCAGTATTCATATGCTGCCATCTTCTGGACATTGACTGAAAGAAATGAAGCATACTATTGCAGAAACCTCTGTTAAATAAAGGTGCTATTCGAAGACTACCGTGCTACAAAATTACGATGAATGGTCTTATGGTCAGTTCTCACTAACCTGTTCATACTGACATTTCAAGGAAATATCATAGAAAACTACACCCAGAAATGATAGGTAGCTCTAAACTGGGTTGTCCATTGACATGACTCAGCTGTAAATTCTATCTCCTCTGTACAGTTCTTCTTTATATTGTCTCTCTTTATTTTATCCTGTTCAGATAGTATGTTCTCCTCTTGGTCTCTCCACATTCCTAATCTAGGGTTGAATTTCCTTTTGATTTCCCGGATCCTCTGAAAGAGGTCCCTTGTTTTCCATCCTTTGTTGTTATATTCTATTTCTCTGCACTGCCCATTGTAATAATTCTTTTTGTCCCTACATGATAGCCACTGAAATGTTAAACTCAGGATTCTGACCCTGTTTCTCTCAGCTTTTGCCTTTGATTTGTCAATGTCTCTTCCATGATCCATCCAGGCTTTGTGCCCCTTTTTGCCACATAAATGGACTTTTGGCATTCTTCCCTAATATCTCTGGTTTCAGTCTGGGTCATGGTCAATTATGCTGAGTAATGCAAATCTATTCTTTAAATTCCTCAGAAATGTTACTGAAGTATTTTGGCACTACAGTGGTACCTCGGCTCATGAACACTTCAGTTCACGACCAAATCGGGTCGCGAACAGAAATTTCAGAAAAAAATTGCCTCAGGTCCGAACTCCGCATCGGATGACGACTGGGTGACGACTGTGATCATGCTTGGGTGGGGAGGGGGGAGATGGCTGCGATCGTGGTCGCACTTGTGCAGGGAAAACGGGTCGTGCGGGGGGGTGCGACCTTTGATGTTCTTTGTCACTTTGTTTCACATTTTTGTGATTTTAAAAAATGGTTACAGGATGGATTAACCTTATTTACATTGAATCTTATGAGGAAATTTGACTTTGCTCACAACCAATTTGGGTTGCGACCAGAGCCATGGAACGGATTAAGTTCATGAGCCAAGGTACCACTGTATGTTTCTATTAGTGATCTTTTTTCAGCTTTGCTCTGAACTCTCATATTAAGAGATCCTGCTCATGACCACAATCTGTTCCTGGTCTTGTCTGGCAGCAAGAATACTGCTTCTCCATCTTCTATTTCCACTCACCTAGTCTATTTCTATTTTGGCCAGCTGGTGATGTCCATGTAGTCTAATCAGTTGCTTGAATACTGTTTCTTATGAGTTTGTCATTTCCAGAGCTAAACACTGTCTGATATGACCAACTTTACTTATGACATCAAATTATTTAAGCTGGTCAAAACATAAAAGAATTATGAAGAGCTCCAAAGGGATCTCTCCAAGCTAGGAGAAAGGACATAAATTTATTAACAGCTGTAGGATTAATTGTAGTGAAGAACTGGAAAGTAAAATATGATTATTAATTGTGACTGGTACAGAGAAGTTTGGAATATAGCCATTATGATAAATTAATCTATGATACTAAAGTGAGAAAAGGACATATAATGAAAAATTAGGTTTAATGAGATTTGGGATGTATTTATTACATATGTGTTTTAAAAAGGGAAAGGATTTGAACTGTTAAAAAAATCATTGCAGTTTTGCAAGAGGGAAATGTCCTGAAAGAACATTTGCATGAATTTTTCCATTTTTAAAATATATTCTATGGTCCTGGTAGTGAGGGGCATGGTACATTTAAGATTTTAATTACATGCTTAATCTTACATGTTTTTCTCTCAGTTGTGTTTGTAGTTGTATTTTAGAATAAAAATTAATTTTAAAAATTAAAAAAGGGAAAGAACCTCAAAATGGAAAGTGTGGTTTGATGTATGCAAGTGTAAAGTACTCTATATTGGGGTAAAAAATCCCCACTTCAAGTATAAGCTGATGAGGTTTGAGCTACCAATGCCTGATCAAGAAAGAGATCTTGGGATTGCAGTTCACACTTTAATGAAAATGTTGACCCAGTGAGCCACTGCTGTGAGTAAGGCAAACTCTGTGCAAGGCACGATTAGGCAAGGAATGGATAAAACTGCCACTATCACGCTTCCATTATACACATCTTTGGTGAGGCTGCACTTAGAATATTCTGTACAGTTCTGTTCACCACACCTAAAATAGGATATTGCAGAGCTGGAAAAAGTGTGGAAAACAGCAACTAAAATGATGAAGGGATTGGAGCAACTTCCCTGCAACGAGATGGTTAAGCTTAGAAAAGGGGTAAGAAGAGAGATCCCCTTCATGGGTCACTGCCTTGCCGTGATGAAGGGGCTTGCATAACGCAAGGAAGCTATGAGCTACGCCGTGCAGGGGCACCCAAGATGGACAGATCATAGCAGAGAGCTCTGACAAAAGGTGATCCGCTGGAGAAGGAAATAGCAACCCACTCCAGTATCCTTGTCATGAAAACCCCATGGGAGAAGACTCCTGAGAGTCCCTTGGACTGCAAAGAGATCAAATCAGTCAATCCTAAAGGAAATCAACCTTGACTGCTCTTTAGGAGGTCAGATACTGAAGATGAAATTCAAATACTTTGGCTACCTAATGAGAAGGAAGGACTCATTGGAAAAGACCCTGATGCTGGGAACGATTGAAGGCAAAAGGTAAAGGGGACGGAGAGGTCGAGGTGGCTGGATGGGGTCACTGCAGAAGTGTGTGTGGGCTTGGGCATACTCCGGGGGATGGTGGAGGACAGGAAAACCTGGAGGAATGTTGTCCATGGGGTCACAAGGAGTCAGGCGCAACTTTGCAACTGAGCAACAAAAGGATATAATAGATGTGTTCAGAATTATGCATGGTGCAGAGAATGTGGAACAGCTTTTTTTCTCCCTTTCCCATATTAGAACCTGGGAGCATTCCATGAAAATGACTGTGAGGAGATTCAGGAAAGATAAAAGAAAGAATGTCTCGTCCAGCATAGTTAAACTATGGAATTCAGTTCCATAAGAAGTAGTGATGCCCACCAACCTGGAAGACTTTAAAAGAGGATTGGGCAAATTCATTAAGGGGACTATCAATAGCTACTACTCTTGATATTTATACACTATCAGAGGCAGCATATTTATGTACACTACTTCCTAGGGAATTTGGGCAGGAGGGGGCTGTCCTCATATACTGCTGCTCTGATGTAGTGTGCTTTTTTTTCTGAAAAGCAATTACAAGAAGTTCACACCTAACCATTTTGTTTGTGCAAATAACTCCCAAAAATGTAGAAACATATGATACGAGTAGTGAATCAGTTCACTGATCATCTAAATCAGTGTACTCAACACTGCCGTCTCCAACATTTTAGGCAGGAATTTTTCCAGTCCTACCAGAGATCAAAACCTTCAGCCAGCAGGCTGTGTGCTCCACAACTATGACCCTTCCCAACCCATCTGCACTTGACCATCAATCCCAGTTGATAACTGCTTGCAAGCAGATGGGCCAGCAGTATTCTGACACCATCTAGGAGGATTCTGCCATCTCACGTTATTTTGTACGGCTTTTCAATGGGAGTTCAGTATTTGATGGTTTTCTGTTTGCGTAACTGTTTGAATAATCAAATGATGGGGAAAAGCCTTTCTGTCAGCCCCTATTTACATCAACACATGTGAGGAACTCATATCTATGTTGTCACAGATAATGGTAGTCAAAGCAATAAAAACTCTGCAAAAAACAATTGCAAAAGGCTATCTTGATGAATATGGAAAGCTTTCAGCAGCGAGAGGGCAGCAGATTCAACCATATCATATCTCTGTGAATGTGGTTACCTAGAACACCGGATTTAAACTGCCCTTCTACGACAGCAGTGACAGCTACAATTGCCCCCAGAGGTCCTGAATTCCTCTACTCCACTCCCAAGCCAGGCTTCTATGCCTTTTACAGGCAGAAGCAAAACAGGTAAAGCCTCCTGCCCACGTGAGAATGCGCTGTTGCATACAGCCGCGACTGTTGGCGCTACAGGTTATGAAGCGATGCAGCTGTGAAAAGCGGCGAACCCTGCAGCCCCTTTCTCTGCTTGCAGCCGGGGGCCGAGCGCGGCAGCGAGCGAGGAGCCAAGCCGGCAAGAGGAAGGGAAGGAGCCTCCACTCAGCCAATACCTGCGCAGGCAGCGCTCGCACACGCCTCCCAGGCACTTCTTGGTGACGACGTAGGCGAAAGGCTCTGCGCGATGCAGTAAGTCGCCCGGTCTGGCCGGCTTCGTCAGGCGTAGGCCGTTGCCTTTGCCCGCGCTTGCAAACTTCTCCATCGCTGCTTTCCAGAACCGAGAGAGCAGAAAGGTAGAGCGAGGCCAACAGCGCCCTTCCCGCCTCTGGCCTCACGTGACGCGACTCTCCGTGCCTCCGGAACCATCTTTACTTCGGGCAAAAGGGGCTGTCCTGCAAGATGGCCTATATCTCTCACTGCTCGTTTAACCGCTTTTTCATGAATTTGTGACCTTCCCTCCAATCGATAAGAATGCGGGAAATCGGGATTGTCTGTTTGTATTTATTCTATCTGTCGAAAAAGCAGTTGACCTTCTGTCTTGTCAGACTGTAGCCGCAAGCTGCACTTCCTGTTCTAATCAACAGACGTTTAAATTATTATTATTATTATTATTATTATTATTATTATTATTATTATAGCATTTCTATGCCGCCCCTTGCCGAAACCTCGGGGCGGCTTACAACATGATAAAATTAAGCAGGCGAGTCGCCTAAGGCAGCACTCCTGAAGGTGCTTACTGGGAAGAAAAATCAGGGGAGGTTTCTTCTGACTACATACCTTCGAGACTGAGTTAAACATTTCATTCTTCCACCTTTTAAATTGCATTTAATCGCGGACCACTGTCTAAGCTATGACTCTATTATCCACTCTTTTCTCCCAATAGCACTTGAGCACCTCATTAGCTCTCATTCTGGCCACTGTTAATTATTTGTTTTTATGGAATACCACTTGGTGAAGATCAGTTGCTCTTTCCCACTTTCTTCTCGAAAGGAAACCAAGACAGTTTACATAATTCTCCATATACTTCTTACAGCCATCTTGTGAGGTATGCTAAACTAAGTCGGTAAGCTTCATGGTCTAGGAGGGACTTAGAATGTGAATCTCCCAAATCCCAGTTCAACACTCTCACCACTAGCCACACTGACTCTTAAGAAATGTTAATTATTCTATTTGGAAGATGCTAAAGCAAGAGGCTTTACCAAAAGCTGCTTTGAAAAGGTGTTGATGAATTAAAGCATCCCATAGCCAACACTGGAGATGCTAATCTCACTGGGACTCTTCTTTCATTGCAGCTTTTGTTTTGAGCTTCTGTTGTAGCTATCCATTCTTCTGAAGGCCACTTCCAATATAGGTTCAACACCATGGATAGCTCCTATATGCCATGGGGTACCACAGGGCTCCATTCTATCCCCTCTGCTATTT
>NW_025335268.1:20822313-20841790 GCF_004798865.1 Varanus komodoensis | reverse complement strand
CACAAGAAAAAAGCTGGAGTGAATAAGTCACCAGCCTTTCTGCTACAAGAGAATGATTACACTGGCCTCCATTGAGGCTTCTTTCCCTTTTTTATCTCATTTTCTGCCCCATCCTCCATACTAGCTGATGAATCCCTGGTTAGAAGAAAATGAGTTTGACCAACATTAGTATATTTAAAATTATAGCATTTTATTCTGACAGTTTTAGTAATTGTGTTATTACACATACAATACTGAGTATGCTTTGCAGTGTAATTTCTTCATAACATTCCAATGTGTTTAAATATTCCTGAACATAATCTTAGTTTTAGGCTCCACCAATAGTAGACTTTTTGAAGTCAACATGGCTGTTTGGATTGCCTTTTTCATTGACTTCTGAGCTAGCACTGAGTACATTTTCCCATTCCGTTCCTGTATTTTCCTTCAATCTTAAATTGCTATAGCATTAAATATTGCTGTCTGGAATATTAGGTTTAAATCTTAACATAAAAAACAAATTTCTTCTGTAGTCAACATATGTGGCCCCAACATAGAATTTGATAGTTTTTCGTGATTGTTTCCAAAATGTAAACTCTTACGTATTATTGTGTAATACTGGGTGGCAAGTTAAATTTTACTACAGTTCTTCACCCTGAAAATCAAAATTACACATTTCTCTTGTCCATCAAAATAGTGTTAGACTAGGTAATCTCTTTCACTTCTTCCACCATAACTGTTTGTTGTTGCATGACATGTAGATATAAATGAAGATGCCCATTTCCCTTTTTTAATCTGCATAGAACTGCTAGCTTGTGCCATTTCACACAATATCTATAGGGTTAACTTATGGGAGTACTGAACATCAAATCTTATGCAAAGTGATTTATTCCCAAACTTGAAACGTCCATCCCAAAGTTTATGTAAATTGTCTTTAAGACTTCTTTCCGGCAATACCATTAATTGAGAGAAGTCTGACTTAAAGCTGCTCAATAAATTCTGGATATCTATGTGTTGTGATGGATTGGTTCCAGAGTATACACTTGGAATGTGGGTGGTAAAGGATTACCACCTATCCTGAGTGTTGGGGACCATTGCTGTGCAAAGTAGACTGTGTAGCAAGGGAGTGATCTTCCTTCCTCCTTGCATCACACTCCAATTTCACTTATCAAGGCCCCAATATTCAGAAGATGCTGGGTCTGCTGGAGAGAGAAGGAAAGCAAAAAAAGTCAGGTTCCCCCAGACCCATTCCATTGACATTTCTCTGGATCCAGCTCTACAGAAATTCCCAAGGCCTGGATAGAAAGGTGTATATACATAGGATACAATATTACTATTTTGACTAGACAGAAATAGCTTTATTGCTCTTTTAGTACAAATATTTACATTTTATACATTAGGAAGAGGTTTGTAATGAGGCAAACTGTTACACTGCAGTTACATTCCTGATCAGAAAACAGGATGAGTACACTATATGCATTGTGCAGCATAGACATTTTCTACTTTGGGGACATTTCCAGTATAACTCAAATGTCTGAAAATATTTTCTTGCCGTTTTTTTCTTCTTCGCTTTGGGAACATTTTGATTTAGGGTATCTGTTCGTCTTACAAATAGTTTTTGTACAATGCATTTCAGCATTGCTAAAGTTACTTTTGAAACAAAGTACAAATCATGCCTTACTTGAAATGCTCCTCACAGAAGTCCACTCACTACAGCATTTACAGGGGGAAACAAGATTTTGCCTTTCCATATTAGAAGATACAGCAACTTCAAAATTGTCCATGCAGGAACTATAATTGCTCTTGCTTGCATCAATATGATCTTATATTTTTAGTCAGTATCTTCATTGGATAGATAAATCTTTATCAAGTAAAGAGATTGTAGGTCAGTTTGCATCTCTTCAATGTAAACAGGCTTCACTTTAAACGCTTAATGTCCCTGAGATCTTCTAAATAGTCATCTTCATAAAGCTGCATTTGGTCAAAATAATTAGATTGTGCAATTGTTTCAAAAAGTGCTTTGTATTGTTCTGGGTATAGAGAACCTGTTGTAATGTCTTTTGGTATCTCTAACTGACTCAGCAGTTGCTTCTCAGATTCAGGACACAATAAACTGAAAGAGAAGACAGTAAAGGATTAGTCACAATGGAACAAGAAGTTTGATTTTCCAGTATCTCACTAAAACAACTTCTATTACCCTGTCACAAATAAACAATAAGAACAATGAGGAAAGAAACACGTATAGACATTTGGACAAGTTTGTCCCTGTAGCACAAAGCAGGTTTTACAAATGACATTCATACTCAAATGTTACATGCATCTCATCAGGTTTCATTTCCTTACAAGGCATAATGCCTACTAACAGTACATTTCAGTGACATTCATTCCCACATGTACTCTGAGAAGCAGAAATGGACAATACTTGGATGTTTCTTCACAAAATGCCTATTTATTTAGGCTTTTTCCAATGTATAATTGTGCTCCTCTCTTTTGATAACTTTACATTTATTATAGTTTTTACACTGTATCCAGATGCAACCTGCTTAGAGATCTTACAAAGTGGTATATCAGCTGTTTAAATAATACCAAAATAAAATTGAGACTGGTTTTCTCAAGCTTGTTCAAAAACCTTACCAGTGATAACTCAATAGTATGAAGTCCTGCAAGGGAAACTGACAACTAGGTACAAGGGATAATGGAGTGTTTGGGCGGGGGGAAATCAAGTGGTCGTGGAGAAACAGAATGCAGCAACTGGAAAATGAGGATGAAGGAAGACATACAAAGAAAATGTAGATAGAACCATCTCATTGCCTGGATAGGTCACTTTCTGGTTCATTTGGTCAGTGATAACTAAGTATGCCCAGGGGATAAAAATTTAAGAAGCAGCAGGAGAAAACTAGTGGGAGGGTGTGAACAGAGTGGAGGGTATGGAACCATGAAGAAAGCATTTCCCAACGGAAACAATTTTGCTGGAAGATTCCAGTTATTAGCTTCTAGTCATGGTTAGATTGCAACATAAGATTTACTCCTAAAGCAAGCATCTGACAGAGCATCATTTATTACCATAATGAAACTTTGGAAGTCCCATTATCATTTCAGTGTGCAACTTAATGCACCACAGCATGCTTCCAGATACTTTTGAAAATACAATTAAACACTAAAAGGCTATTTGAAACATAACTGAGCACTATCTAAACCTTAGGGTAAGCGTCTTATGTTTATCTAGCAGCAATCTCCTGTAACTGACACTGAAGGATGTTTCCAAGGGCATATTTGATAAGGGATGGTAACCTGCTGTTCAAACATGCCTAAAGCGGATTAGTGGATCCAGGGAAACATAACTATTCCCAGATGTCCCAAAAGGATTGGCCTTGTAGGTTTAAAACAGTGGCATCCCATAGTACATAAACCAGCTTTTGAAGAGAAGCAACTTTAACTGTAGTATTTCAAATGGCTCTGGAGGTGGGAAGCCTACTGTTAAAAATAAAAGTTTGGACTGACTCTTTGGAATCCCACCCCTCTATATGATATTTAGCAATTAAAGTGCTTACCTGACAAGTATAGCCCATTTTAGTCACACACTGCCAACTCTATATTTGAAGATGTACAGTATTGTAAAACAACGTATATACCACATACTGTAATAAAGGAGCTTCAGACACCAACTCTTTGTACATGTATATTTGCTGCCCTTTAAACACTGCTTTAGAGCAACTAGATTGTGCCATTTTGCAGAACAAGATCCACAAGTTAATTTATGGTGGGGCTGAATATAAACCTAATGATAGTTACATATTCCCAAACCCTACCCCACAGTTGTTGATAGCAATTCACACCTTTGGAATATATTCTGGTTAAACCATTATCAGATAATTTGGAATCAAAGAAAGAAAAGAACATTAATTTGGGCTATGGGAATTACTTCCACAAGATGTAGCTATGGCCACCAACATGGATGGCTTTAAATGGGGATTGGTGACATGCATACAGGATGAGTCTTGAAATCCATTCTGTTTGAGGGAATGGCTACTGTAGTTACCAGGAATGCTAATGACAGAGTACTACACTGAAGCCATCTTTAATATGTAACTGCAGCACCTTGCTTAAATTAAAGGTCTATGAGGAACTCCTATGAACATACCACCCATAAGTAATACCATTATTCTGATTTAAACAACTGCCATACTCTAAAAACTTTTCTGCATTGGTTGTCAAGTGATGAACATTATCTTTACTTACTTTAGTTTATCTTTTAGTTTTGTCCGGGTTCGAACAAGACACTGTTTTACCATTGCAATAAATATGGTTGAATTACTAATGGTCAAGTTGTCTGTAAATAAATTCTTCCGGGGTGTCAGCTGTACTAAGCATAAGTGGTCATTCGGCAGCAACTGCATCCAAAACAGAAAAATTTAAAATATTTTAATTCAGCAAATATTATTCTGGAGAGTTAAGTTGGATCTGCAATCTGTTTTAAACCTCCTTTTAATTGCTACACTCTAACCTGAAACGTTAGAAAACATTGAAAGAAGTATAAAGAATTGTCCTGTTGCATAAAACTGATTAATTCTCTAAACAGGAAGGCATGTTTTCTTGGAGAATATGAACAGGGAATGTGGCAGCTACTGCATAACTAAAGCAACAAGTGTCTGGATGAAGGAAGTTTAACAATCTTGAACAGTCTATTCAATATAATGGTAAACTGCTAGTTTTCCAACCCTGCCATTGTAATATGTTTTATGAATTGGAGAACTTTCTTTCTCAATTATATTACTATAGATAACACATTTGATTTAAAAGATGCAAGTATCTTTTTGCAAGCATTTTTACTTCATTTTCTTTAGCATTCAGAAATGTAAGCTTACCACACTTTTTGGAACATAGAGCTTGTCATTCTTTGAATTAGTTAAAAATGAAGACCAAGGCTCCTAGAAGGAAAGAAGTAAAAGGGTCACTTAGGTAGGATTTTGGACCCACATTGAGAATTCACATATCACAGTATTAAAGCATGTTACGCAGATTTGAAAGACAGACATATTAAGAGTTGAAGTGAAGTTAGCAGCCAACATACCAAGTATTAGATGGTTCAAAATATTTTTGCATACTATTTATACACATGTACAGGAAGCAGCCCGCTTCCCATTCTGGAAGTTCCTCCAACTTTCAGCAGTAATTTTTCAAGGCAGCAAAAAAAGCCCTTCCAACAAGGTCTATGATGATCAGGTCATCCATGCAGACCTTTCAATCCTAGTGTAGGAATGTAAGTAAGTTGTACTCTGGTAAATGCTTGAGAAACAACTGTTTGGAAAATTATGACAAAGAGTGAAATCTAAAGTAGTGGAAGTTAAAGCCCAGAGTTTATAGTTACTGTTGCATTTTCTAAAGCAGACAGGGAATAGATAATGTACAGAGAAAGCAGAAACAATGAGCTTGCTCCCAGGCAGCTCCAACAAACTACAGATTACTTAATACCCAATTGGTTGTTACATGCAAATTATGTTCTAAACACCCACCATATGCAGAAGCTGAATATCACAGGCTATTTGGGAAAGTACACTTAGTGGTTGATAAATTCTTGAGTCTCCAGGCTTTGCAATAAGAGTCTGTCAAAGACAGAATGAACAGTTATATATTATACACCATTTCTGATTTTATCATGAAAACTCTGAGTAGAAACCCAAAAGCTTGATTAAGGCAGGAAGTTTCAAGTACCATAAATAAGTTGTACCAAGGCAGAAATCAGTGGCAGAGCCAGTGTGATGTAGTGGTTAAGAGCATGGGACTGGGACTCCGGCGATCTGGGTTCTAATCCCCGCTTGGCCATGAAGCCAACTGGGTGACTTTGGGCCAGTCACAGACTCTCAGCCCAACCTACCTCACAGGGTTGTTGTTGTGGGGATAAGATGGAGGAGGAGAATGATGTAAGCTGCCTTAAGCCCTTTGTAGGAAAAAGGCAGGATATAAATTGGGGAAAAAAATCTCACTTTATCTGGATATTGCAAAAGGTTATATTAGAAGCACTTACATGGCAAAACACAAGTGTTTCAATTATATTCATGTGTTAAAAATAAATTGTGCATGCCAACCCAATTTTATTATTTCTTTAGTACTGTTCCCTTTCTTCTGGAAGAGCTGCTATAATTTTAAAGACAGGATGTTGTGTCCAATAGTATCCATCTATTAGTAAAATAGATACAGCTAGAAGAACTGATTCTCCCTTCCCACCACAATGAATCACAAGTAATTGTACTCATATTGTACTTCTATTATTTGGATAGGGCCTCTATTTTCAGTTTTAAAATAACATTAACACCTTTAGTATATGATGATAGTTTTCTAATAGTAAGTCAATAAATAGATTTTGTGGCAATCTTGTAACCAACACAGCTGTCATCCTGTATTGTTGGGTTAATGGATTTTAGGCAACACATACGAACTACCTGGGACTAGATTTGGGTTTATCAGAAGATCAGCTACAGCTAGGATTTTTGCTAGACCCATATCTTTAAAGATTGGCCAGTGATATTTAGTTTTAATAAAAGAAATTTGTTTAAAAACTGCAACCACTATTTTTGCTATTTGAGTGAAGTATCAAAAACAAGACTACAAAGTCAGTAATAATTTTTACAGCACAGAAAATGTTTTTACATTACAAATCTAAACCAAACAAATTATTAATACACAGACATACAACATTAAAGATAACTTTACAAATTGCAGTTATTTAAAAACATAGTAATTGACCTAATTGGAAAATTTCACATACCTTGTACTGCTTTTCACTGACAAACAGGTTCAGTTCTGCTCTTCCATATTTAAATACAGAATTTCTTTCATATAAGGCATAGATAAGCTTCCAAAGTAGGTTCCTTTCCTTTTTTTGTGGGACAATTCCAACCACTTTCAGAGGAACATCTGTTTTGAAAATACACCAAAATGTATGAACATTATAGCAAGTGTGATACTTCCTGAGCAATCCTTACAATGAACAAGACAAAATGATCACAACAAAATGAATGATTTCAGTGGACTGCTACATAACATTGTTACTAAAATATATACCACTTCATTAATACGCCTCTTCTCATGTGAACCCCACTCTTGTAGCAGCCTAATCTTCAACATTTTTCTGTCTACAGTGCCTGGGGATGATAGCAGCTACAGTGCAAAACATCCCTCTAGGGATGCTGATCCAGTTCATATGCGATACTGGACTCATTATGGATTGCTAATAAACTGTGGTGGAGGTTACATTTTGAATATGTAACCCCCCAATCAGTGGGTTGCCATGTCAAGCAAACTCAAACAATTTAGCTTTAACCTTCTGTTTGTAGTAGGAATATGTGAAGATTGTTTAATGCTTAGACAATCCATTGTGGCTGAGTTTACACAACACAGCAACTCCCTGATCAGTATAATCATTTCACCTAACACTTGCCATTGAGCCCAGCATGTCATATGTACAGGGTTGCTTTATCAGAGGCTAGGTTACCAACCCACATTGTGCATAATTTTCATCATAGAAACACCAATTATTACTACTACATTTATATCCCACCTTTCTTCCTCTTGCAAATAATCCAGTGCATCTTACATGGTTCTCTTCATCTCCATTTTATCCTCACAACAACCATGCGAAGTAGGTCAAGTTAAGAGCCAGTGACCAGGTCAAAGTTACCAAGTGAATGGGCTTGGGCTGAATGGGGATTAGAACCCTGATCTCCAGAGTCCAGTTCCAACACTTTTAACCACTATACTACTCTGGCTTTCAATCATTCGTTTAATTGCAAAGTTGTGCCCAACCCATCATGACCCCATGGACAATATTCTTCCAGGCTCTCCTCTCCTCCACCATCCCTCAGAGTCCACCCAACCCCACCCCCCCGTGACCTCATCCAGCCAGCTCATCCTCTGCAGTCCACTTCTCCTTTTGTCTTCAATCGTTCCCAGCATCAAGGTCTTCTCCAATGAGTTCTTCCTTGTCATTAAGTAGCCAAAGTTATTTAAGCTTTTGCTTTAGTACCTGACCTTCTAAAGAACAATCATGGTTGTTTTCCTTTAGTATTCACTGATTTGATCTCTTTGCAGTCCAAGGGACTCTCAGGAGTCTTCTCCAGCATCACAATTCAAAGGCCTCAATTCTCTAGCACTCAGCCTTCCTTATGGTCCAAATTTCAGAGCCATACATTACAATTGGGAAAATAATAGCTTTGACTGTACGAACTTTTGTCGGCAGGGTGATGTCTCTGCTTTTTAGTATGCTGTCTAGATTTGGTATAGCTTTCCTCCCAAGGAGCAAGCATCTTTTAATTTCTTGGCTGCAGTCACAGTCTGTAGTGATCTTGGAGCCCAAGAAAGTACAATCTGTCACTACCTCCATTTCTTCCCCATCTATTTGCTAGGAAGTGATAGGACCGGATGCCATGATCTTAGTTTTCTTAATGTTGAGTTTCAAGCCAACTTTTGCATTCTCCTCTTTCATCTGCATTAAGAGGCTCTTTAGTTCCTCTTCACTTTCTGACATATCTAAATTCTCCCACTATTTTAATTACTAATTTGTTTTAATCTGTGGTTTTATCCCTATACAGGATGCTGTGCTGCTCTTACCTGTATTCTGTTTTATTGTTGTTGTTGTAAACCGTCCCAAGAGGTTTTTGGTGGGATGGTATACAAAGTTGTAAATAAATAAATAACTGAGGTTGTTGAAATTTCTCCTGGCAATCTTAATTCTGACTTGTGATTCATCTAGCCCAACCTTTTGCATGATGTACACTGCATATAAGTTAAATAGGCAGGGGGACAATATACAGCCTTGCTGTACTCCTTTTCCAATTTTGAACCAATCTGTAGTCCCATGTCCAATTCTCACTGTTGCTTCTTGACCCGCATATAGGTTTCTCCAGAGACCAATAAGATGGTCTGGTACTCCCATCTCTTTAAGAACTTGCCACAATTTGTTGTGATCCACACAATCAAAGGCTTTAGCATAGTCAATGAAGCAGATGTAGATGTTTTTCTGGAAATCCCTAGCTTTCTCCATGATCCACCATATGTTGGCAATTTGATCTCTCCCTCTAAGAAACCTGCCTGTACTACTGGTAGTTCTCAGTTCACATACTGCTGGAGACTAGCTTGTAGAAATTTGAGCATAACTTTGCTAGCATGTGAAATGAGTGCAACTGTATGGTAGTTTGAACATTCTTTGGTACTGCCCTTCTTTGGAATTGGAATGTAAACTGACCTTTTCCAATTCTGTGGCCACTGCTGAGTTTTCCAAATTTGCTGGCATATTGAGTGTAGCACTTTAACTGCATTGTCTTCTAGTATTTTGAATAGCTCATCTGGAATATTGTCCCCTCCACTAGCTTTGTTGTTGCTCAGACTTCCTAAAGCCCATTTGACTTCACACTCCAGGATGTTTGGCTTGAGGTCAGTGACCACCCCATCATGGTTATCAGGGACATTAAGCTCTTTCTTGTATAGTTCTGTGTAATCTTGCCACCTCTTTTTAATCTCTTCTGCCTCTGTTAGGTCCCTGCCATTTTGATCATTTATCATGCCCATCTTTGCATGAAACATTCCTTGGTATCTCCAATTTTCTTGAAGAGATCTCTAGTCTTTCCCATTCCATTGTCTTTCCTCTCTTTCTTTGCACTGTTTGCATAGAGCTTCTCCATTTTTGGCTGCAGAGCACATAGTCAATCTGATTTCTGTGTTGACCATCTGGTGAGGTCCATGTGTAGAGTCGTCTCTTGGGTTGTTGGAAAAGAGTGTTTGCTATGACCAGCATGTTTTCTTGACAAAATTCTGCCAGTCTTTGCCCTGCTTCATTTTGTACTCCAAGGCCAAAATTGCCTGTTATTCCGGTTACCTTTTGGCTTCCTACTTTAGCATTCCAATTCCCCGTGATGATAAGGACATCATTTTTGGGTGTTAATTCTAGAAGGTGTTGTAGGCCTTCATAGAACTGGTCAACTTCAGCCTCTTCAGCATCAGTGGCTGGGACATAGACTTGGACTACTGTGATGTTGAATGGTTTGCCTTGGATTTGAACTAAGATCATTCTGTCATTTTGGGGATTGTATCCCAGTACCGCTTTTCCTACTTTTTTACTAACTATGACTAATCCATTTCTTCTGAGGGATTCTTGTCCGCAGTAGTATATATGAAGGTTATCTGAATTAAATTCACCCATTCCTGTACATTTTAGTTTGCTGATTCCCAAGATGTCAATGTTCAGTCTTGTCATCTCTTGTTTGACCACATCTAGCTTGCCTTGATTCATGGATCTTACATTCCAGGTTCCTATGGAGTATGGATCTTTACAGCACTGGATTTTCCTTTCACTACCAGATAAATCTGCAACTGAGTGTCCTTTCAGCTTTGACCCAGTCACTTTCTGGTGCTACTTGTACTAGCCCTCTGCTCTTTTCCTCAGTAGCACATTGGACACCTTCTGACCTGAGAGGCTCATCTTCCAGCATCATATCTTTTAGCCTTTGGATACAGTCCATGGGGCTTTCATGGCAAGGATACTGGAGTGGGTTGCCATTTCCTTCTCCAGTGGATCACCCTTTGTCAGAGCTCTCTGCTTTGACCAGTCCATCTCGGGTGCCCCTGCACAGCATAGCTCATAGCTTCATTGAGCTACACAAGCTACTTCGCCACGGCAAGGCAGTGATCCATTAAGGGGCTTTCAATCATAACAGCTCCCACAATATTTATGGAGCATTTGAGAGGTGGTATTTTTAGGAAAGTCATTAAAAATCCTCTACCAAAAGCAGAAAAATGCTGCATGTAACTATTGTTTTAGTTATACTAATACTGGTCTAATTCATGAACTTTTATCCAAACATAACTCACTTCAAATCCATCAAATTGAGAAAGGCTGAATATAAACTATTAAACATTGGTCTTCTGATTATCTATAATCTAGATACAGGCGTTTCAATTTACCTGCTGTCCAAGGAACAGCCAAGATGCCCAGGTTCTCAAAAAGTACCTCAGAATACATCAATGGTGGCTTAATTAACCCCAAAAACATAGGGTCCAAATGGAAGAAGTCACAGTGCACCACTTCAAGTTGGCCATCTAATTTCTTCTTTATACACTAAATACAAACAAAAATAGATTTAATCATATGAATATCTGACCTTGCATTTTGCTAAGTCAGTGCATTGGCCCTTATAGCCTAGCACTGCCCACTCAACCCAATAGCATCTCTCTAAAGTCTCAGACACGATTTTCCCACCCATTACCCAAGATCCTTCAACTGGTGATACTGAGATTTATCTTGGAATCACTTCTTGTTCACCAACCACTTTCAGCCATCTGTAATCAATTAAATAAAACAAACATACCTACCTCTAAGTTTGGCACAAAGGAGTCACTACTCTCTAGAGCTATTACATGAGCGCCAGCATTGAGCAGTGTTTGGGTCAGAATTCCAGGACCTGAAAAGTAAAGGCCAGAGTTTCATGTTTTACTTTTAAGTTAGTACATCATCATTAAAATTAAACACTATTTGGATTTGAGAAGGATTATAATAAAACTATTTAAGTTCTCAAAAGAAAGATGTAGATATGCTAAGCTGTTCATGTACTATGCTGAGAATAAATCACACCCTGAGGGGAAAGTAGAAGGACCAGAAACAGTCTAATAAATTACCATCATTCAACTTCCAATCTCCCTTCCCCAGCTGTCTCCAAAGTTGCTTCTGAAGAACTATCTTGAATGAAAGAAGTAGCAGAAACAGCTTCAAGACAAATACCTGTTTGTTTTATTGTATAATTGTTACTAATGCAAATTGCTTTAGCTTTTGAATTAAACCACTTCATGAGGTCCTCCTGAAAAGCAGAATACGGAATAAGCAGTAATATTAGCAGCAGCATTTTACAGCTTGCTTACTACTGCTACTTAGACCAATATTAGTAAGCCTCAATACAAGCATAAAGATGCAAAGCAATGGCAAGGAAAATGCTTTGTTGTATTTTTCTTACAACTTTTAAAAAGCATTCTAATTAATATCTGGGAATAAGTTCCCCTGAGCTCTTCGGGACGTTTTCAAGTAAACCTTGTATAAGTTGCTTTCCAAAGCTACACAGTCAGGACAGGCAACATACAACCCTCTGAATGATTTGGTTTAATATTCTCATTGTTCCTCACCACTGACTATGCTGATAGGCCTGATACAAGTTGTAGGCTGAAACATGGGAGTATTCACAGATTACCCTTTTAAAGATTGCCTCCATAATCATGCTAACATCTAGGTTCCTTTACAACAGGGTGAGGAACTTCAGGTTCAGAAATACAAATGTGTAAATGTTATATATAAAACACTTTAAAGAATGTTTAGAGAATGATCCTACACCCACCTACAGTATCTAGAAGGCCACAGGATTCTTCAGATTCCTCTATCCTAGACCAGAGATAGCTCCTATAACGCTGAGGATCACGCTCTGCTACCTCCCCACCCAATCCCATTTGAATCTAGCATTCCCAAACAATAAAT
Organism: Varanus komodoensis; assembly: GCF_004798865.1. Taxonomy (NCBI): domain Eukaryota; kingdom Metazoa; phylum Chordata; class Lepidosauria; order Squamata; family Varanidae; genus Varanus; species Varanus komodoensis. Next base: position 20,829,303 of record NW_025335268.1, on the reverse strand, counting down.
TAAAAACAGACTGGGTGATAGTTACACTAAGAATAGCATGTGTCTGCTGAATGACCTACATGATAGCCCCATGTGCATGTATAAAGCCAACCACTTTGAAAGTATTCCTTCAATGCTTCCTATTATTTCAATAAAGAGACATGGCCTCAATTCATAATGCTCGGAAACATGTGCTGATGTACTGGATAGCCACTTTCACATCACACTCTATGAATTTAAAATTTTGTATATGAAGCACCACCACTGTAGAGTATCACACTCTCAAATTGCTTTTTAGTATTACATTTACAGCTTTCAGAAGGACAAAGGGAAGGCAAAAAGAGAATAGAATTTCAGACTCTATATGGGGAAATTTAAGTAATGTTTGGTACTGTAACATAATGGTCAGGATGCAAAACCATGAACCAGAAATCCCTCTATTCATTTGAGATAGCATATTTATGCTCCCAAAAGAACCGTATAACTACTAGAGCCATCATCCCCAAGACAGCGTTGCTGAATACAAGCTTCCAGGCTCTTTCACTTGAAAACGTTGGCAGTAAAGCACACGAGGCAGCAGCGTAGTGGTGGTACCGAAGCCAAGCAAAGAGGTACAGGTCGGCCATGCTGGGGCTTCTCCAGCCCTCACCTGGCTCGCATTCCAGCACGAGAGTTTTCCGCAGGTCAGGGCCTCCCCCACTTCCTAACCGAGAGACTATAGTTCGCGCCAGCTCGGGGCAAGCGATGAATCTTCGCAGCGGCGCCGGCGACGTCAGATCTACCTTCTTCTTGACTATCTGGGCCGTTTCGGCCACCTTTGGAATCACAAGGGGGAAGGGGGGCTTGGCCGGGCCGTGACGCCATTCACTTTGACCCAACAGACCGCGCACCGAAAACCGCAACCCAGACGAAAAACTCAGAGCCGCCAGCGTCAAGTGCCGTCCCGGCATGACAGGAGGGACCAACGCCACAACCGCCATCACTGCCGCCTAACGGAACACCCTTCCGAGCGACACACGTAGCTCCCCTCGGCCGCCAACACGTGAGTGACCTTGCGGCAATCCACAGACGGCAGGCGCACCCGGAAGGCTTTAGAAACAGAACCTCTTCCGTTTCCAGGGAGCAACGGCTATGCTGTTACTGGGAGACACTCTAGCTCCTGCCTCCTCCATGGTAGTGCCCTCTCTAGCCGCACTCCACTCTGTGGTGCTCACCTTTTGCCGCCGCCGCTGCTGTTTTCCGGAGTCCGCAGCCGGGTCACAGGTAGCTTCATCGTGTCGTGTGTCTTCTTCTTTCCTGCCCATTTCGAGCCTGGCTGTGTCCGCGCGAGAGTCTCGTGGACATCAGGGCGGCCGTGCCCTGAGGTAAGAGAAGGCAGGCGAGGTTTCCGTGACCAGTCTCCGCAGGCACGGGGGGCGGCGGGGGCGGAATGTTTTCTTCCGCGAGCTTGTGTGTCTAGCTGCGTGTTGCTTTTGAAGCCCTCGCGGAACTGAAGGAAGCCGGCCTCGGGGCGGAGAAGCGCGGCATCTGCGTGGGCAAGTGAGGGGGCGACGGCGTGCGGCGCGAGGGTACCTCACGCGCGCCGGGACTTGGGGCGGCTCTGGTCGGCCGGCATGACAAGGGAGGCGCGCAAGGAGGACGCGCATGAGACCCGGAGGAAGCGCTGTCAGGATTTGACCGGAGCGGAGGGCGCCCTCTTTCCATTTCCTCCTCCATCCCACCTCTTTGCGACGTGAATACCCCGGGGGTCAACCCTTCGCTGCACATGCCGCCTCGCCACCTCTCAAGCCGATACCTGTTTCGACTAAATGTGGTTGTATCCAAGTAGTGAATTGTGCCCGGGCGCTTAAAGGCCAGCTCTCGGAATTCCGGGCTTGTACTTCTGAACAGCGATGATGTTTATTTATTCCGCCTGTCCCTCTCATTCTTTCCCCAGTTCTATGTGTAGAGCTATCACCATTTCTGTATCTCAAGAAAAGATAGTTGCTCAAAGTGGCTGTTGTGATCAAGGCTATTAAGCACTCTGAATTGGCTCTCAAAACTGAGGGTTGTACTAATTACATCTTTGGATCAGTGGCAGAACAAATGCACAGCATCTCTGGGAAAGGAAGGAAAAATTCCTGCCTGAAACACTGGAATAGCTGCTGCCAGTCAATGTTGACAAAAATGAGCTAGATGGACTCATGTCTGACTCAAGACAGTGTATGGCAGCTTCTTGTGTTCCTGTCTATGAACATTAAGTTATTGATCCCAGTATTCTGCCTCTAATTTGGGGGATTTTCAAATGTTACATACCTATGTAGATTGTACAGGCATCTTTCTTTTTCTGAAAGTTTCTGTGAGAAAATTCACACTAGAGCTACATTCTTAACTAAATTCAATATGTGCATATTTCATTATGGAGAAGTATTTTCTGTGTAAAAACTAGTTATAAAAAACAGCATGGGAATAATGGGATAATCTTGGCTTTTTCATTAACATTCTTTTATTTCACAACACACTTGCTAGCCATGAAGCATTCATTGTGTGTATTTAGATGGATTGGCAAAGGAGCAACAAAGCCCAGCACAGAAATCAATCACGCATAGGATTGCACCCTTAATTACTTTGAAAATCTGTTCAGAAACGTGTTGCTTTTGTGTTGGGCTTTGGTTCTGGTGGCATTCCATACTTTACAAGGTCAGTTTGATGTGAGGAATTTAAAACCAGAAAGGTCAGTAAGCAGTGATGACTGAGTGGTTAGAATACTTAAGTACCTTCTGGAATGCTGTCTTCCTCTTCATGGTTACCTTAAAAACTACCCTTATCTTTAGCCTAATGGGTCCAAGCTTTGTCAGGGATCTTTTTTTCTTATCTCTTTTTACAGACAAGAGCTTGAAAATTTGGGCAGGAAAGGGTTTCAGGGCTGGAAATTATCCACACGATAATAAATAAAAATAAATTTGGTGCTGTAGATTTGTTAGTGTGAGAACAGCAGAGCAATAGTTGGCAGTAGGTACTTAAGTGTGAAACTTGTATCTAACCTACTTTTGAAGTTCAGAGGTGTGAATTTTCTTGTTTAATGAACAAGAGGTTTTACAGTGATTGACTTTTTGCTTTGTTTTTGTATCTGAATGTAAAGCTTTGTGTTATGTAATCTATTACACATGTTTGCAGCAGGATATTGGTATTTAGTGAAGTAGAACAAACCAGTTCCTCATCTGCATAACTATAGTAGTCATATTTGCTTCTGTATTGTATAGAAGGTTTAGCAAGGAAGGAAAGCAGGAATCCTTGTTACCTATTTGGTGTATGGTTCATAATAGGAGCCCACGAAATGCTGACAGAAAAATCTTTGCTGTCTTGCTTCTGCCTTTTTACCAGTTATTTGATTTTACTTCTGTAACCATAGCAACCCCCCACCCAAACAAAATGATAATAATTTTCCTTCTGCCTATTTGGAGCAACCATGGTTGATGCAGTAGTAGATAAAGGCTGGAATCCAAATAATAATGTCAGCTAATTTTCCATGCTCAAAGAGGCTTTGGGATTGTGTTTCTTGAGCCGCAGCATCTTCCACCCTTTTTTGGAAGCTGGGTTCCCTCTTTCCTTCTTTTAAACAACACACAGTTCTTTAGTAAAAAGCACTTTACTTCCAATGTACAGTCAACAAGCTAATACCCAACAGAGAAATAGGCTGTGAGCGTGCACAGAGCAGTTTCTTGAACCCAAACTAGAAACTCTTTCCAAGAACTCTCCTCTTCAGTAACCCTGGGCTCTACCCCTCCGGGTGAAGGGCTAGCTTCCTAGACCTACATAGGTCCTCTAGTTGTCTGGCACTTCTCTTCCAACACCACATTATGGGATCAGGGATCGAACCAGGCTCCTCCTGCTTCCAGACCCTGCTAGTTCCCAGAGTCTCCCTGAACTCATGGAGACAACTCTCCCTCCTTTGCCATCTCTATGCCCACAGACCTCATTTTCCAGCCTTCAGCATCCTCATCTCAGGAATCACTGCCAACCAGGTCCTGGAAAGCATGCCAAGAATCACTGCCTCTTTCATTCCTACTGCCCCTGTACCATATGCCAAACTACTTTTGAAACTGAGGAAACTTCCAGAGCCATTTGCGATGTGGCATGAAACTGTTCCGTTCAGAGTCAAAGCTCTAAAGAAAAAAAATCACTAGGGAGTTCTTTGGATCTCAGCTGTAGAGTCTGTTTTGCTTTCTCAAACAGAAATAGGCTTGCATGCCAGTCATGTTTGGAAGATGTGTTATTTGTTTAACTGTACCAGTAAACAATTGAAAACTTCTATTCCATGGAAACTGGGTTTGGATTAATTTTGTCCCTTTCTTCTAAACCTGGTATAGTTTTATTACATACAGAAGTACAAACAAGAACAGTTAAGACACCAAGCTGTTTGTGGAAAGACATCAGTCATCAACATAATTATCCATGAACTTACTTTGTTCTTTTCTTATGATTTAATTGTAACCTCCTCTGTAAAGCTGAACATAAATCCCAAAACTTGTTTTCTTGTTATGTTTGACTTAAAAAATCACACACACAAACACACACACATGATTTTAATATATATATTAAAAACTTGAGATTGCATCCTTCTGAAATGAAGAAAGTTCAAACCTTGGCAATTCTACAAATCCTGTGCTAATGGCACTGTGATTATTGTCCAAATAAAGTTGTCCAAATAAATTATGAATTTATCAACACTTTTAATATAAACCCCACAGGACTATTGCTAATCTGTATATTTTCAAGTTTGTGTTTTGGGTTTTATGTCAGTGATCCTGACACTCAAGCTTCTTTTTTCTCTCTGTACAGCTGTTATTAAATTCTTTGTGAATGGGTTGCTCGTTCAAAAACCTCCTTTTAATACCCATCGAAGGTCAAAAGGCTTGCCTTGCTGATGACTATAATTTATCAAGATGGAGTTCCATCTTCCTCCTTAATAAGGTATCAAAATTAATCAGTATTGTGTTTTGCTAGTTCTGAGTTTATTTCATTTCTATGCTGCCCTGTAGCTCAAACTTTCTGGGCAGTTCACAACAACTTCAGCTGGTTAGATGTCTAGTCTGCCTCTTCTAGGTTAGCGTAGTAGCATTCATTGCAAAATGTATCTTAAATTCTTTTCCCATTTTTTTTTTTTATTTTTTTTGGCAGATTGATCAGATGCCAATTCATTGAGCTAATTCTTTGATGCTTAAAAATTTCATCTTATTCCTGCAACACGTTTGAGAAGCATCTCAAGTTTTAAGAAAATGGTAAGTGCTATTCTCTAATTTGTAAAAAAAACAAAACAAAACCTCAAAGCAATGTTAAAAATTGCAAGTATGTTTCAAATATAAAAAAAAAACACACACACATTGATTTCTTTTAGTGGATTTTTGGGAGAGTAGATAGATTACTAATTGTATGAAAAATTTACTCATTTCCTACTTCAAGGTATTTTTGGCAAAGAGACAACAACTTATTCTTTGTAAGAGTCAAAACTGAAGAGAGTAATTTGGAGCAATGTTTTAATTCAAGGCAAAGCATTAGCTCCTTCCAAGGCTATGACTTCTTGGAGCTGATTGAATTAATTTTCCCTGCCACCATTGGGAGGGAAATTTGAAGAAATGAATAATTGCCAGGCTTAAAAACATGGTAAGTTGCCCCCACCATAGGATTGCTCTGACATACATAGGATTGCTTTGTAAGTTTGATTATTTGTTTGATTAGGATCTATGCATTTCTTCAGAGAAACAGACGAATGCTTTTTAATAATGAAAATAAATATTTAACCAGAAGAAAAGTATTTGCTGTTGCAAGAAAAAAATGTTCTTAAAACTGTAATAGTGCAACCATATCCATGACTAAAAGTGTTCCCAGGAAAGTAGGGGAAGGATCCTACCTATATTACAATTTTCAAGAAGTGGACCAAAACTTCCATTGGGAAGTGAACAATTCTGCATCTGTAGAATTTCACATTTTTGTGTTTTTTTTTTAACATGAGAACTTAGAAGAGGTAATAGTTGACATTCAGAAGGAATATGTATTATAGCAAGGGAGACAGGAAAGCAACTGATTGAATTTAACTCCTCAGAACTGCTGCTGTTTTGTGGAAGCCTACTTGGACACTTCAATTGGATGCAGGGAGTACTGCTTCCTGCTAGCCCACTGAAGCTGCTCCTTCTCCCAGAACAGTACTGCAAGTTTTAGTACACACTGAAATATATACAATACCATGAGAAAAACACAGCATATGGAAGAGTTGTGATATGATGACAGGAATAAAGAAAGGAAGAAGGCTTGGGGTAAGCATCATGTAACATGCCAGTGAGTCACGCATTACAATGCCAGTTAAAAAATCTACCTCTAGACAATCAAGGTACCAATTTTGAAAACTAAAGGAGAACACAAAGTAGTATTTTTGGTTGTGACTAATTTTTGAGATGCAAGCTACTGAGTCAACAAATTGAATCATTGAACAAAGTAAGTACATGACTCTTTGACATTCTTGGAGAAACTTTATATCCTAAAGTTGGAGGTAGTCTTGGGTTTGGTGTTGAGGACTCCCAGGATGTTGGTCCTGGGGGACATGAACATCCATGCTGAGCCTGCCTTATCCAGGATGACTCAGGACTTCATGGCTGACAACCATGTGGCTGTTTCAACATGTCTTCAGCCCAACACATATAATGGGGTACACCCTTGACCTGGTCTTCTCAATGGGACAAGAAGGTGGTGGCCCAGATGTAGAGGAATTAAGCTTTAAAAAAGCAAAACCTGAGCCCCAGGAATGTTACCAACCTGAGCAAACAACCCTTTTTTGGGCACGGTGCTTGACCTGGTGGTGGCTGAGCAGCTCCAGGCACTCTTGGATGAAATGGATTATCTAGAGCCATTGCAATTGGGTTTTAGGCTGAGGTTTGAAACAGAGACTGCCTTGGTCATCCTGTGGGATGACCTTTGCTGGGGGAGAGACGGGGGAGTAAAATCCTATTGATTCTCATGGACCTCTCAGAGCTTTCA
>NW_025335268.1:20730989-20822213 GCF_004798865.1 Varanus komodoensis | reverse complement strand
GGGTGCACTGGGGGAGGGAGAGATGGGTACAAACTGGGGGTGGGGAGATGGCCGGGATCACAGTTCTGTTCATGCAGGGAAGGTGTGCCTGCTCAGAGGCGCGCTCCTGCAGGAAAGACAGGCAAAATCTCAGCCATCTCCCCCACGGCTCTGCTTTGCCGCTTCCGTCTTTCCTGCAGCAGCACGCCTCTGATCATGGACGCCTTCCCTGCACGAAAGCAACTGCGATCTGTGATCAGCGGCGCGCTGCTGCACGAATGACAAGTAGATTCTCGGCAGTCTGCCCCAAAGCTCTGCTTCGCTGCACCCGTCTTTAGTGCAGCAGCGCGCCCCGGATCACAGATGCCTTCCCTGCATGAATGGAACTGCCATCGTGGCCATCTCCCCTCCGGGGGGGGGGGGGGGGGGGGGGGGCTGCGATCTTGGTCGCCACCCAAAGTGGTGGTCGTGACCCAAGTAAAAATTTTTCAGTATTTTTTTTTTGTGACCCGATTTGTTCGTGAGCCAGGGTGTTCGTGAGCTGAGGTACCACTGTATTAGCACATCTGAAGTTTAATTCAACTGTTACACTTGTAAAGAGTGACTAGACTCCAAAGGTATAGTGTTACTTAATCTTGGAAGACATGCTTTCCCCCACAGGCAGTGTTCCATAATTAAGTAGGAGAACACCACTGGCCTTGCTAGCTAGGACTGATGGGAGCAAAACATCTGAAAGACCACCAGTGGCCTACTGCTGTAGTAGCATGTCTTCTTTCTCAGTTTTTAAGATCCCAAATAGTTACATTCTGTATTCTTTGAAGTAAAAAATGGTAATTGCTAGTAACCATGTTGTGGTCCATTAGATAATAATAACATACTGTTGCAACAACTGTATTTACTTATAGGTTTTCTGGGTATTATATATGCTAATTCAGCCTTACTGAAAAGCACAAGAAATTTACCAAACAACACTTATAAGTCATGTGTGACAAGAATAATTTGAATAGCTCTCTTGGCAAGCTGCTCCTTTTTCAGCTGGAAATATTACTCTCCCTTAGCAAACTGGAAGGCTATATTCCAATTCTACATGTACATTACATTAGTATAGTTTGAAGGAGGAAGGTGAGTTAACTTCAGTAAGGCTGAAGACATAAGTACTATAAGATGGTTAGTTCTTTTAAATATGAAATACTAAAATTTTAAGTTAGAAGTAAAAAGAAAGGATTTTGTGTTAAATTCTAGAATAATTTACTGAAGTAATACAAAAGTAGGTAAAGTATGAAGGGTATTATATGATACTAGACTTTATATTCTGCCCCTTCAGAATATATTCAGATTACCCATGCCCCTTCACAGAGCTAATATTAAAAAATGGAAAACTCTCTCTTTCTATTACATGTAGATTAGCAATCAGAAAAATTCGATTACCCTGCTGAATCATTTTATTAAGAAACACATTCTTCAAGTAAAATAATATTCTTGGATCTAAAGATAATCCTTCTTTTAAAACATTCTATTTATATAATTAATATCAAGGTTCAATCAATTTGGGTAACTACTTTGCTGTTACTAAGAAATGTTGATTTCACTGAAATCATACCTTTTTTTTCATTTTTATGGTAGTTACTTAGCTAGTTATTCCAAACAGTTCTGTTAAATGTCTTCTAGAATATCTCCCAGCCTCCTGACATACTGTTATGTTTAATAGTAATACAATGGCAACAGGCAGTTTGCTACATTCAGCTTTGATTTTCCAAACCAACTAATGTTGGATTAAATCAGCAAACATCTGGGTTTTGTGTCTGAAAATCTATTCAATATTGAAATTAAGCTGTCTTTTATGAGTATTTTTTTGATGGAGAGATATATCTCTTCATTTTAAGCACAGATGTTCACTTGTGTAAGCACAGGCCTATCTGATTCCTTCATTGCTAGGCAATCATTTAAGTACTTCTGTTTCATTTTCCTCTATTGTGAAAAATGGTGTAGAATCATAATGTAGACGTTTAAGATTTTAAGCACATTTTAGAAGTGTAATTTATTTAATTGCTAAATGATAGGGCTGATAGAACAGTTTTCCTAATTACAATGGAACCTCTTTCTTTGGCTAGACATCTTTTTGTTAAATAGCATCTTTTCAATTAGTGTGTGACTATGGCTAATCTAGATAATTTGCAGCTTTAACAAATACACACCTGCATATTTCTGAACTTTGAGAAGAGCTTTTATTTGAAGTAGCTACTTCATTTTTAGAAGAGCAATCCTTTCATGCTTAGAAGCTATAGAGATTATATTTCACAACTGTGAAATGCTGACTTTCTGGAATCAAATTGCCAAAAACAATATAAAGTTCAATCTACTCTCACCTTACATAGTATAAGTCAGTGGTTCTCAGCCTGTGGTCCGTGGACCCCGTGGGGCTGCAATATTGTTACAGGGGGTCCATGAAGGCTTATATCTGAATGAATGAGTGAGTGAAAGAATGAAAACAAAAGGGAATAGGAAAAGAACAAAAACTTGATTTTCCATGCTTGTTTTGTGAAACTTTTTAATTGAGGTTTTTTTTACTTATTGCCTCAATTAATTAACAATCAGAGGTATCAGGCTATGAGAGTAGCTCTCCTATGGCAAATAGCTGTGTCTGCACACACTGAGGACATGCAAGTGAATGACTCCGAGCGGCCCTGGACCCATAAACAAAAATCTACAGTGACTGAACACAGACAAGCAAGGGAGGTGGTGAGAAGAATTGTAAAAACTTTTCATCAAATTTTAATGTAAAAATTGACATCAAATTTGGAATTAGCATGTCAAAATACCATAAAATGAGCCATTTGAGTGAAAAGAGTGTTGATACTATTATTTGAAATTCATATGGAATCATTGCAATAAAGGTATTATAATAGGAGTGTGTGCATTAACAGATTAACTTATTTCCCTTCTCTAAATTTGAAGGCCCAACATGAGAAAATTGAAATAAATATTTGCTGCAGTCTAGTGCTTTAAATCTTGAGTTCAGTCTTGGTGGTCCATGGCCACAAAAGGTATTTAAAGAGGGTCTATGGTGAAGGAAAGGTTGAGATCCTCTGGTATAAGTGATATCATTGTTTGGTTAATACTTGACTTTGATACTTGTCTGTTTTAGAGCTGAGAATCAATTGGGCAAACTGGACATAAAGTTCACTGTGGGAACGCTCTAATGGATGACGGGGAATCTCCCACAGATGACCTGCAGTTAAATTTACAAGACCTGCTTCATACCGATGGACACTTAGCAAAGATCAAAACTTGCTTGGCTTCTTCTCCAGATGAAAATGAAAATCAGCTTAATGGCAGCAAGCCCAATGCCCTGAAAAGCAGTGATGATACAATGGGAAGAGTTGAGCAGGATAGCATAAATAATAATGAGGACAGTGGAGACTACACATCATGTTGCCAAGAAGATGAAAGTGACAAGCCATCTACAAGTTTTACTACAGATGCTATGCTCATTCTAGAAAAATGTGCCTCTGAAAAAAAGAGTTCAATGAAAATAAAAGGCTCCAGTGGGAAAGGTATAGTGGTTTCCTAAACACATACAAATTTTGTTTGCTCTAATTCTCTGAATTAGTCTCCTTCACATTAATCACATTAAGTGTAGCTGTTTACAGTCTTACTAGACTCAAATGTGTCCAGCTGTCCAACCTTCCCATCTAATCCTACATCCCAGGCTTGAATAACTCATATGCTAAAAAAAGAATGTCTTATTCCCTTCCATGGCTTATTATCTATTCTTCTTCTTTTGAGTGGAATTTGCATGGTACACTGCAATATTAATTGCTCCCAGCTGGGTAATATGCCAAGGTGGAATTTTTAGTGATATTAAGGTCATTGGGGACCATGACCATGGAACGATGAGAATTTGTGTATCTGGTAATTTTCTGTGAAACCAGTGCTCATGAGAAGTCTGGGAAACTAATAATAGGGTGGAAAGTATGTATATCGCATGATTCATAATTAATGTCATACTTTAAGCCTTTTCTCACTTTTTTCTTTAAAGACAATAAGTGTTGAGAGAACAGTATATGCACACAGCAAGTTTTGGAAATAATAGAACTGGGTTGATAGCGGATAGATGTGAACCAGACTCCAGCTTGTAAAGGATGACTAAGGATTAACTATGAACCTATGGAAAAGGGGCAGTATATAAATATTAACATAAATAAAAATAATTTAGATACTGATAGGCTAGTCATTGCTGAAAAAAGCATGCTGTGAACACTTGGGCTTTAACAAAAATGGATTTAGAGGGCTATTGCATAGCTCATATATTTGTATACATATATAAAACAAAGGTACATTAACACAGTTGTAAATATATTCAAATAGATCTGTATATATTTTTAGAACAAACTTTCATGTTTGGCCTTCAGTTTCATCATGTGGCAGCACAGGTCTGAAATCAAAATGCAAAAGTAATATAGATTTCTTACCTTGTGATGTGATTGCTCCGGGGGTGGGGGGGGGAGAACATGGTCACAACTACTGCACCTCCATCTTGCTACTCCAGTGAAGAGTATTGGCATTGTGTGTCTGAATAGTGGGACCTACAGGAAACTTCTGTTCAAAGAAAACTGCAGCAAGTAATACTCATGCTAAGCAAATGGTAGATGTTGTTAAAACTAAATTTGGTTTTACTCCATTGTAGTGAGAGCATCTTAGCTTGAGGCTTATGCTGTTTGTAAGAAAGAAAACAACTTAATGGCATAAGCTTCGTATATTCACAAGATTATGTAGGATCTTAGTGCATAAGATCATATGATCTGTTGAAAAAATAGATGATAGTTACTTGTTTCAGAGGTTTATAGCCCTGTGCATCTGGCAGATGACAGAACAAGCTGTAGTTTATTTTCACAGTCCCTCAGTTGATTCTCATCCTGCAATCAAAACTCAATTACATCAAAGTGAAAAATTAAGTGTTTTCCCCCATTATTTTAAGGACATGTCTGTGCCTGATTTGGTAAAAAAAGGCAGCAATATGTTATGCAAGATATTTTCATAGAAAACAAAATGAGACATAGATCATATTCAGACATCACAACAAGCCATCCTGCAAATTAATGATGCAGTGTGAAGTGTTCATGCAGCCAACAGATGGTTGGATTCACCATGGGTTGTCCCCACTTCTTCCCCCATCTGCCTCCTCACCCAAAGGTGTCCCATGGGACTCTGCAATGTGACTGAACTTCTCTCCCTACACTGACGCCAACCCCTTTTACAGTCACTGAAGTATTTTTTGTCCTGTTTTAACCTTGTCTTTCTTTCTTGGACGAAAATTGCCTTTTTGATCTCTGAAGTTTTACCTCTGACAGGCCTTTCAAAGTGCACAAGTGACACTGTGGAGTGACTGTCACTGGTTTGCTGCTTTTTTCCCTTTGGGTACAAGAGCTGCACAAAGTTATTTGTAAATTCTTATTATTGAGCACAGGGTTTTATAGATCAGAATTGTGCAAGTAAGAAGTGAAGCTGCAAGGGGATTTTTATTTCCCCAGCTTATAAATCACACCCTCTCCTGTTTTTGGGTTGAACTTGGCTATTCTCAATGCCCTCCCTTTTCCATTCTTTTCCAAAACTCTAGGTGCTCAGAAAAGTGGAAAAGCACATGCCAACCCATTTATGGAGTTTCGACAGTTGACAGCAATCATGCTTCCTTTTAAAACTTTAAAAGGCCTAATAAGGGATTTTTGGCAGGGACAGATGCAGCCATGACATCTGTGTATGTCCCTGTCACCCCTGCCTCCATTTAGCCCTGTTAGTGGAAAAGAACTCAGCAGCCACACCAAAAATAACAACAACAGGAACAGCAACAGCCACAACAAACATTTCCACAAATCTGGAATGCAAAAAAATCAGAAAGGGGCAATACAGTTACAGCTCCTTAGATGTTCCATTTGAGGATTTTGAATGTACTGTCAGAAGTTTTCTCTTTGAAGATTGTGATATCTAAAAGAAAATGGAAAACTGAGGGAAAAGATGCAGTTACTACAAAAGTGGTTATAGTCAGCATAGGGGAGACCTAACCAGTGACAGGTTCTCATGCATAAGCCTGAATAATTTAGTCTATATTTGTTCAGGAACTTACCCTATTCTGTAATGCTCACCAAGTGTTTTGGACTATTATGTCCATAATCTCTAATTACTGACCATGTGACTTGGATGTATGGGTATTGTAGTCCTAAACATTTGAGGGCTATCAAGTTGCCTGCTCCTGATAACCATAGACTGCTTCAGTTTTCTAGGTTCTTTATATCCACACTTCCTGAAATGTTTGTTGTTTTCACAGTTAGATGTTAAGGAAAGCCATTGACACAGAGAGAAAAAGTGAAAGCACACCTCCATCCTGGGTTTAGGTGGTGTTTGAATGTTCATCAGCGGTAGCTTCAGACTATTTGTTGAAAAGTATTTTGCATTTCAATCAATTCTTGTGATTAAGAACAACCTAAAAGACCAAGTATTGAAGATATATGGAAATTTATAGTGGTGGGCTGTAGTAGGATCACCCCCACAACCTAAGGAAGTTTCAGGATCCTGAAACGTCATTATGAAAATCAATAACAAACTTTGTAGTTGCTTAGCTCTCTGTGAAGCCAATAATATCCAGACCTGCAGTTACTAGTACTTAGAAAGGTATGTTTGCTTGGATTCACCACGGGTTGATTCCTGATGTATAGAAAAGTCTGGAGAGCTCTTTCTAGGAAGAAGTTAAATCCAGTATGATATCTTGAGTGTGTCTGTAACCACATTGTGTCAGCCCCTCTGACTAAATGTAAGAATACTGATCAATGGATGACTGACTCAGCATTCTGTGTTGTGTTCGTACAACTTTAAACAATATTCACATAGTCTGAAAAAATAAACATGATTTCTATGCTCCTATAGGGTTGCATTGCCCTAGATTTAGGCTAATTAGGAATAATAAATTAAATAAATATCAGTTTTATTAGGAAGGTAAGTTATTCTTTTTTTACTATTTAACCTGTCATTCTCTTTAATCTGAGTTTGATGTTCACAAAATGCATGACATATTATATCTGTTATTTATATATGAAAGTAGTACAGTTTTATTTGTAGATATATCACTTCCTGGCAAATAGATGGGGAAGAAATGGAGGTAGTAACAGATTTTATTTTTCTGGGCTCCAAGATCACTGCAGATGGGGACTGCAGCCAAGAAATTAAAAGATGCTTGCTCCTGGCGAGGAAAGCTATGGCAAATCTAGACAGCATACTAAAAAGCAGAGACATCACCCTGCTAACAAAAGTGCGTATAGTCAAGGCTATGGTTTTCCCAGTTGCAATGTATGGCTGTGAAAGTTGGACCACAAGGAAGGCTTAGCACCGAAGAATTGAGGCCTTTGAATTGTGGTGCTGGAGGAGACTCCTGCAAGTCCCTTGAACTGCAAGACGATCTAACCAGTCAGTCCTAGAGGAGATCAACCCTGACTGCTCTTTAGAAGGCCAGTTACTGAAGATGAAACTCAAATACTTTGGCCACCTAATGAGAAGGAAGGACTCACTGGAAAAGACCCTGATGCTGGGAACAATTGACAGCAAAAGAAGAGGATGGCAGAGAATGAAGTGGCTAGATGGGGTCAAGGAAGCAGTCAGCGTGAGCTTAAGTGTTCTCCAGGGGATGGTGGAGGACAGGAAGGCCTGGAGGAATGTTGTCCATGGGGTCGCAATGGGTCAGACATGACTTCGCAACTAACAACTACAAGGCACGTTAAGACAGTGCCATGTTTACAATGAGTAAATTAATAAGCCAGTGTTGTGTTGAGCAGCACATCTCTGTATTGTCTTGTCCTAGTGGTAGTGCTGTACAAGTTTGTCCTGATACCCAAATGAAATCAGTTCAATCCAAGGAATTCATATTAACTCTTCCTTCCCAATATGTTACATACAATATACTGCTTTTTATGCCATAAAGCAAAGGAAATTTTAAAGTGAATACTACTCTCTCTGCCTTTTAGTCCTTAACAAAATTAAAGGTCACTGCATGTTGAGTCCCAGACATGTTTCTAGATAGCCAGGATGGTGTGCTTGCATCTGTCATTTTTCAGCTCTCCTGGAATCCTTGCTACTTTTGTCTCCCATCTGAGTTCAAAAAGAGATTTATTTAAGAGCAAGAGTTCCTAAAAGACCTAATTTTCTTTAAATACAGCATAGTGCATACTTGTGTGTAATATGTATTTGAATGACCATGTAGCCTGAGGCTTGCCTATTTGCTCTTGTTATCTAGAGCAGTGGTTTTCAACCTTTCCACAGCTAGGGACCAGCAAAAACAGGAAAACAACCTCAGGGACTGCTGAGGCAGAAACAAAAAGCACCACACACATACTACAGTATTTTGTGTATTAGTTTCCTAACACAATACCAAATCAGAAAAAAGAAAATTCTCCAAAACAACCAGAAACCAAGCAACAAAAAATGCCAACAAAAATTTTAAAAAACCAAAGTCGGCACAGCATTACTCCCAGCCGGCTCCCATCAAGCTGTCTCCCCCATCCCCACAGCACCAGTCCACCCCCCCTTGAATGCAATGCCAACCAAGGAAGAGATGGTGGAGCACAACCAACCCCTACACTGGTACACAGTGAATGGGATGTGGGCCTCCACAGACCAGCAGGAAATCTCCCACAGACCAGCACTGGTCTGCAGACCAGTAGTTGAAAACCACTGATCTAGAGCCATCACATTTAGATACTGCTTTCTGCTTGTAGTTTGTTTTGAATCCAGATTTCAAGGATCTCATCACTCTTTGCCAGGCCACTGAGCCCCACCTGTTCATGCACATTCAGCTATGAAATTTTGGAGATAGGCTGATGTAACACGAAGTTGCTGGAGGTGTCAAGCAAAAACCCCATTTTACTCATACAGGAATCCATGATGTTCAGGTAATTAACATCATGTGAAGGGGGAGTGAAGGGCCTTACCACTGGTTCCATCCATGTTATCTCGTGTCCCATACCCTACAAAAAGCCTTCAAAAAGGACTGAAATAAGGAGGTTTGCCATTTAGTGTTCATGTTTAAAATAACATTATTTAAGAAAATGTGGCCAGTAAGAATTAAAAGCCTTCCAATTACTAGGAAGTTGACTATAGTTTATAGTTTAATATAATAATTTAAGTTTATTGAAACATGGGTGCATTATTAAAGCTTTCATTTTGGGGCCCAGGGACACATTTGAAATTTTAGGAAAATGGCTGCTGTAGGGTATAACCAGTCACAAAATGTTTGGCGCATGCCTTTGCTCTCTTACCTTTCTGTCTTTCTCCATGCACGCGTGGTAGAGGGGAGAAAGTAACTGAAGCAGAGAACAGAAGGGATCTTGCCCAGAGAGGAGGTGGAGGAGGAAAATAACCCACCTTAATAGGAGGATACAGGAAGGAAAGTAACTTCCCTTTATGTGAAGTTGTAATGTGTCTAGACTACTGTAACGAAGTACTAGAAATGTTCTCTTTTCCATTGGTGTTGTAAAGCTTCATTTGCAGAAATTGTCAAGAATGTATGTTGCTGAAGGTAAGTACATTTTTAGCCAAACAGAATACATGCATTAACCTTACTAATAAACTGGTTAAGATATAGAGAAGTTACTTTGACTTCTGTGGCCATCTTTGAAAAATCAAAATAGCAGGTCAGATATTTCTTGGTCCATAACTCCAGCATTAAATTGAAAATACAAAGGGCCTTGCCTGTTTGCTTCACCATAGTATTGTATAAAGCTAATGGCCTGCTAGACTCCTTTGTTTGAATAAAGAATGAGTGTATCTGTTTTATTTGTTTGTTTATTTATTAAAAGCTTTTCTATCCCATCCCCCACAGAATGTCTCGGAATGGCCTACAATAAATAAATAGAATAGAACAGTCCCACAGCATCCAATCATTAATATACTAAAACCCCAATTAAAATCAATTAAACATTAAAATAACAGGAAAAGAAAAAGGGGTTTGCCTAATGTTGAAAAGAATAGAATGTCGGCGCCAGGCAAACCTCTCCTGGGAGCATATTCCATAGTTTAAGATGCCTTTCATAGAATCATTGCATAGTAGAATTAGAAGGAGCCTATAAGGCCACCATGTACAACCCTGCTCAGTACAGGATTGCAAGTTAAAGCTCCTCTGACAAATGGCTGTCCATCTGCCTCTTGAATGCCTTCAGTGTGGGAGAGCTCACAACCTCCCGAGATAATTGGTTCCATTGACATACTGTTCTAATAGTCAGGAAATCTGGCATCCGGCAACTTTAGCCCATTATTCCATATCCTGCACTCTGGGGTGATGGAGAAGAAATCTTGGTCCTTTTCTGTTTGGCAGCCTTTCAAGTATTTAAAAAGTGCCATCATATCTTCCCTCAATCTTCTCAAGGTTAAATATGCCCAGCTCTTTCAGTCTTTCCTCATAGGGCTTTGTTTCTAGTCCCCTGATAATCTTTGTTGCCCTCCTCTGAACTTTTCCCAGTTTGTCTGCATCTTTCTTGAACTTTGGTGCCCAAAACTGGACACAGTGCTCGAAATGAGGCCTAACTAGTGCAGAATAGAGGGAAACTGGTACCTCACATGATTTGGAAGCTATCCTTCTGTTAATGCAGCCTAAAATAACATTAGCTTTTTTTGCAGCCATATAAAATTGTGGACTCATATTCAACCCATAATCTACAACAATTCCGAGATCCTTTGTGTGTGTGTGTGTGTGCGCGCGCGTGCGCGCGCGCATTTGGTTTCCTTTTCCTAGGTGTAGAACTTGGCATTTGTCCTTACTGAATTTCATTGTTCTGCTTTCAGCCTAGCATTCCAACCTATCAAGATCACTTTGAATTTTGTTTCTGTCTTCCAAGGTATTAGCTATCCCACACAATTTTCTGTCATCTGCAAATTTGATCAGCATTCCCTGCACCTCTTCATCCAAATCCTTAATAAAAACTTGGAAAAGTACTGTGCCTAGAACTGATCCCTGCGGTACCCCGCGTGCTACCTCTCCCCAGCCTGAGAAGGTGCCATTGAGAAGTACCCTCTGAGTTCAGTTCTGTAGTCAACTATCCACCTGATAGTTGTTCCATAAAGCTCACTTTTAGCCAGTTCGTTGATCATAACATCCTGAGGTGATTTGTTGAAAGTGTTGCTTTTCAAATTAACTGTATTTTATATAAATGAATTACATGTTTAACAGTGCTGTATATTTATTTAGATAAATACTACATGAATAAAGGAAATGAGATATTTCAATCTCTGTTAAACATGTGGAAAGCTGAAGATTAAACTAGTGATTTTGAAGGGATTCAATGTGGCATTCAGAACTGATGATCAGTGGTATATGCTGGGATACAGAAAGGAAAGGACCTCCACAGTTGCTAAGAAATAGTTGTGTTTAAAGACTGTAGACTTTTAAGTATCAGAAAATTCCATCAAAGAGAATAAGGATTCTTTAGTTCTGTATAAGGTATTAAAGTTTCTAACATTTTGTCTAAATATAGCTTAGTGAATGGACATACGAAAACATAAACAAGAGAACTGCTCTAGCTAATGAAATGTCTTTGTGGTCCCAAATGTAGCCAAATGGGTGGTTGGGCGTTTTGCCTCCTTTTGCATGTTTTTATTTTTTTATTTACCAGTTTGCCTTCAGTGAAATGGATATTACATTCTGCTTTTTAAGTGGAGATATTTTGGGCATTTGGAGTCATTTTTAGGCCTCCTTCAAGAATAAAACCCACTCTGTCTTGTTGACAGTTTCTTGGCCAAATTACATACCTCTTAGTTTCAACAGGTTACTTTCAGTGAAATGGGTATTGGAGCAGGAAAAAGTACATTTAAAAGAGTGGTGTTGTGTTTTGGAGTTCACAGCCCCTCTCTGCATTTTAGTTAGGTTCTCAGGCAAGTTATCTTTCCCAACAGGCAAATTTCTCATGGCAGCCATTATTTCAGAATACCCAAACTTACTCTCAGAATTCCAAATATGTTCACTAACCCAGAAAGATGAAGTACCCCTGTTTTAAACAATATATTTTATTCACTTCCTGGATTACTTTTTCATAATACATAGATAATTTGCACTAAATATGAATTTCCATAAAGGAAATCACTCTGTGGAGAAGAGGCCTCCTACTAGTATGTTGTGCATCTATTGTAACTGAATGAGTTTGCATTTGTAAAAGCCTTAAAATTGTTTTAAGGTGTTCTTTATTAATAACAGCTAAGGATATCCTCTGATAATTATTCAAGAAACCTTGAAATTAAAGGTAACTTATATGGGATCAGTTTCTTTGAGACATAGAAACTATCTCTTTACTCTCATTCCTGAGCAATGAAGATTGTTTGAAAACTTCAAATGAAATAGCTCAAGGATATGTTTTAAAGTTAAATTATATAACACATGTTTATTGGCTATGTGCCTGGATGTTTTGATATGGATTTTAGTTCGATGTGACAAACAGGTCTGCTTTTGCAGTGAGACTTCCATAGAATCATAGAATATTAGGGTTGAAAGGGGCCAAGAAGGCCATCAGGTCCAGCCTCTGCTGTTGCCAATTTACACCATCCCACTCAGATGACTCCAATTTCTTTTTGGAAATCCCTAGTGTGAAAGAGTCCATGACATCTCTAGGCAACTGCTTCCACTGTCACATTGCTCTGACAGTAAGGAAGCTTTTCCTGATACCTAACCTGAATCTGGGTTGTTGCAGCTTGACTTGATTATTCTGCGTCCTACAATATGGTATCAACAAGAAGAGATCTTGCCCCCTCTGTCCTTGTGAAAGCCTTTGAGGTACTTATAGAGTAATATCAGGTCTTCCACTCAGTCTTCTCTTTCCTGATCTTACAGTTTTACTGCAGCCCTAAAAAGCTTTTCCTGAGAGACCCTGATAGTCTAGAGTGGCTTGACAGCAGAAAGAAGGTGCAGATCTCTGGTTGTGCCTGTTTGAATGCAATCTGATGTGTTTACATATTTTTGAGATGCTTTATTTTTTAAAGAAGGACCACATTTGTTTTCTTTAGATTTTTCCACGGCCAAGCGAGAGAAGACTGATATTAAAACAACAGTTTGTACACAAGGTGAAGATGGAGACAAGACAAATGCAAACTGTCCACAAAAGGATTCAAACCAGACTTTGCAAGCCCTCTTCTCTCATCTTCAAGAAGAATTTGATCAGTTGAATTCACGAGTGCTGCCCATATGCCTCCATCAGGTAGTGAGAATATCTGTGTAGTTTTCTCTGTGTTATTTTTGATGCTGTTGTTCCTTTACAGCTTGAATTCTACAGTATAGATCAATTTCCTATTGGAATTGGATACAGTAGCTCAATACTAGAGTCCTTTTTTCTCATATATTTCTGGAAAGTAGAATAAAATGTTAAATTCCAGAATGTCGCATGTAATCGAAATGGGTTCATCTGATTGCAAACAAAAGAGTGTACAGTGAAGACTATGAAATTGCAAATGATGTAGAATAGCTTAATGGTGTCAGTTAGAATATTCAGTATTCACACATTCAAGCAGAGACATCATGTTATGTGATGTTGCAATAAGCAACATATTGTTGTGGCAGTATAACATAGGCAAATAAATTGTGACATAAACTTTTGTCAGCCAAAGCCCATGGAGAAATGTATATTGACCTGCAAAACTTTATACCACCATATGTTAGTATTTAAGATGCCTTAGAAGTCTTAGTTGAGCATTTCCAAGTATTTGTTTTCTTTGGTGTGGGCAAGAAAAAAGTTAGCTCTCAGGATTGTATTAGATGTATTTGATTCTCTGATAAATATTAAGTACAATGGAACAAAGAAAGACCTTTTCTGCAGTGGCATCCTCACTCTGGAACAAGCTTCCCAGACAGGATGGCACCCTCTTTACATTCTTTTAGGCACCAGGTGAAAACCTTTTCATTTCAACTGTATTTTAATTGTTAACTTGTTGTAAATAGCATTTTAACTATGGGTATGTCATCAGTTTTGTGCGTCTTATATTGGTTTTATTTTTTTATTTGTAATTGTTGTTTTATATTGTATTTTACTCTGTATTTTATTTTGTTGTTGTAACCCACCCAGCGAGCAATACGGCTAATAGGGCAGGTTAGAAATCTAGTAAATAAATAAACAAACAAACTTACAGTGCAACTCAGTAATGTTTACTCTGGAGTAATTCCCACTGTATTTAATAGGGCTTACTCCAAGGTAAATGTGCCTAGGATTTCATTTCTGTTACTGTTTCCAAAACAAAATTGCCAATTCTAATCTCATATTCCAAATTGTGCAAAGTGACTTGCCATGATCCAGAATAGTATGCTCTATTCATGTACATTTTACATAGACTCTGGGGAAGGTTTTGTGTTTGTGGGGAAAAAAATATTCAGATTAATTGTACCCTGGCTCACAATATATTACCAGATTTTCAGTACAGAATGGCTATCTTCCACTAGGTGATGCAAAGTGTGTTAGCGTTGTGAGATATAAAAAATATATATCCAATAGAATCCAAGCAATGACTATAAGGGAGGCAAAGTACCATGCAGAAAAGTTTAATTCGTTCTTGCAAGAGTGGGCGCCCACCTCAGAGGTAGCGCGCCGTTCACACACACAACATTCACCTTTATCCCTTTCCCCGGCTCGCAGACCCTACCTCTTTTCTCTCATTGGCTGGGCTACTCAGAGGGCACAATCTTTTCCATCTGCCTACTATATACTGCCCCTTAATATGATCCCCCCCCTTGCACATACAACCCATGTGCATGCTAATGAGCCTATTACCTATGAGAAGTGTGTCATTTACTATTCATAAACCTATTAAGCTTGCGCACTAGGCCTAAAAGTTCAAAAAGTCAAAATGGCCTTGAGAATTCTTCTTGGATGCCAATTTGCTCCTTAAATCAAAATGGGGAGTTTGAGATAATGAGAACAGGCCTTTCTTCAGACTCTTTACCTCCCGTTATAAAGTAATCCATTGCCTGCTTTCCTCCACTGAAGGTGACAGTTTTACCACTGCCCCCCCCACACACTTTTACCCTCTCTGGTATTTTTCAATACTTTGATGTAAAAAAACACTATTACTCTTAGTACAACTTATTTACATGATTCTATTCTCAGGCCTCTTGGCCCCAAGAGACTTCAGTGATCCTGTCCTATTCCTGTTTTTCACCCTTAACACTTAGTTACATTTCATTTCTCACAGTGTGTTATGTTAATACACAATATTATGTATCAATATTGCATAATAAATTTAAATATATTGTTGTTGTTATATGCCATCAAGTCATCTTTGATCTATGACAACCCTATGAATGAAAGCCCTCCAAAAGGCATCCCTGCTGAGCTATTTGCAAAAACATTAAGCACTTTGTTTACTTTCTTTTATAGATGGCTGAAACCTATTTCCATGATGGGGAATGTATCCTTTTAAGAATCCAAATATTTTATTATTTTTTTTATTTTTTTATTTATTTTTTTTTAATTTATATCCTGCCTTTTTCCTACAAAGGACTCAAGGCAGCTTACATCATTCTCCTCCTCCATCTGATCCCCACAACAACAACCCTGTGAGGTAGGTTGGGCTGAGAGTCTGACTGGCCCAAAGTCACCCAGTTGGCTCCATGGCTGAGCGGGGACTCGAACCCAGATCCTCTGAGTCCCAGTCCCATGCTCTTAACCACTATAAAAAAGCATATGACTAAAAGTTCTCAGTTAGTGGTCAGGGTAAAGCCAAAGAAGTTAAGATTATCCACAAGTGTGATTATACTGATTTCTTCATTCTAGAGTGGATGCATATGAGTTCTAAATCCTTCTCTTAAATGTCTGCAGAAACTGTTGTAAGAACTCTGAAGGAACATTGTAATGATTTCACATATGTTGACCTGTGAACACTGGGCTTTCTCATTAATGTGCATGTACTTGCTCTAACTATATCTTGCATAACAGAGTCAGTGTTTTCCTCATCCTTTGCCAGACTAATGTAGCAGAACTTTCTATTGCATTTATATTAGCCTGTTTCTGAATGCAGTGTTCAGTACACTGTATTTTATCGTATTTTTTGATACAAACCAGGATCCAAGTATGGGGGAAAGAGTTTCTGGAAGACCTTTGGCTTCTTAACCACACCCCCTTTTCTCACTTCTTTTTTGTTTTGTTTTGTTAAATTATAGCAGTGCACAGTGGTTGGCAAATTGTTGCTAAATTTGGGGAGAAGCTTTAAGAGAAGCTTCCAATACGAGTGGTTGGACAAGGACATTGGAGAAGTTCAGATGCACAATTTTTCATGTACTTAAATCTTTATATTCTGATCTTTACACTCTGGTATGCAGAATGTACATAATGTTTGTAGTTGCTTTGGCTTTCCCTTGTGCTCTTTTCTTTTAGATATTAATTATAGTGGTAGCATTTCCTGGTTCCCCACCCCCACAGTATTGTAGATGTGCAACCAAACTTTTGGAAGCATTTAACTTTATAGGACGAACTAAATAGTAGCTTTGTATTTTCGAGTTTGGACTTTTGAGGAAATTCTGTCAGGTGGCACTTGATTGTATTAAATTGCTGATGGAAAGTCCCATTCCATAATGCTTAGCTATTTGCCCAAAAAAGGAAAACTGTTTAGATGCATAGTGTTGACTGTAAGAGGAAAATTGAGAGTTGATTCTTGTGCCCGTGAAGCCCAGGCCACTGCTGTTTCTGTATTTTTCTTTACTTGTCCCTTCAGATGAGAAAGCCATGAAGTTTATTCAGCTTGAACGGTTATATCATGAACAGCTGCTTGCAAATCTTTCTTCTATTCAGCAGCAGTGGGGTAAGGGTGTCATATTGTGGAAAGTTGCCTGTTAGAAAAGTTGAAAAATCTGTTCTGGTTTTATTATAATAGAATAAATTTGCATGTTGCATGTTTCTATAATATTGTATATTCTGAGTAATAAAGGTTATTGGAATAGAATTGTGTGTTTCTCACAGTGATTTGGGTTTTCTGAAAATTTTTGAATTGGAAATTTTTTTTAAAAAATCTTCCAATGTGACTAACTTAGGTTAATTAATATTTCATCATTTTAAGAGGAAATCAGTTTGCATTATAAATTTTTCTGATAGCCTGGGACAAGTAGCCTAGGATGTGGCCCTCCATATGTTTTGGCTTACAGCTCCCATCAGCCCTCACTATTGGCTATGCTGGCTATTGCTGAGGGAGCTGTGATTAAAGCACCTGGAAGTCTACAAGTTTTCTGCCCATGCCCTTAATATGCCCATTTCATTGGTATTTAGTAAACTATACTTTTAAAATGTGCCCCATATTAACTTTTTGTCCCAACACACCACAGTTTTTGACTCGTAATATTTGAGGAGGGAAATTAAAGTGCATTTAAAATGACCTAAATATTATGGTACATAGACTTTTTTGAAACATTAGTAAAAACTTTAGTTGCATGTACCTACCTTACATTCTTTAATTAAGCACAAAACAAGGATACTGAAAACTGTTGACACATACATTTTAGCAACCTAAATAAACATGTATTAGATGTTGACAATCACGTATTTACTCCAACAAAGTTCAACTCTTTTCTAAGATTGTTGAGACACCTTCAATTTTTCTGACCCTATTTATTAGTCCATGTCACTCTGAAGTATATATGTATTATCTCACATAATTGTTAAGGATAATCACTTGAAAACAATTAATTACAACTTTCAAATAGCCAAGCTTGCCTAATACTACATTTGCAATTGGCATACTTTCATTTTTACTAATGAGCCGATGAAATTTTCCATGGGGAAAAAAGAAACCACTGCGAAATTTCCTGCTCCATAAAACTGATCTCTGAGCTCATTTTCATGAAAAGCAACATCATTATTTTCAATTTGATTGTGGGTTTTTAATAGACTAGTCTAGTTATTCTGTGCTATAACATTTGTTTTTCATTTATTTTGAATCTAATGAATGGGGCTGGAGTATATTTTCAAAAGTTGCCTTTGAAGACATTAGCACATTTTAAATATATGAATGATCTAACTTGTGTATTGATGTGTATTGATACAGAAAAAAAATGGAAAGCAACAGCATCTAATGAGGCCCCAGATCTAAAGAATTCTTCTAAAGGGCTGAATAATGAAGAGTTAAGCAAACTTGCTGAACTTTGCACGATGCATCAAGAGTAAGTAAGATCTGAAAAAAGACAGATAGGGATTAAGATAACCTTTGTCATCCAGTATTGTTTTCAACGGAGTCACCAGCATATACAAATTTCCTCAGAAATGGTAAATTGGAAATTAGTGTATAACCTGCAATATTGGATATGCATATTCAGCCATAGTCTTCCTTTATTACAGAGTGAGAGAAAATCTAAGTGAAAAGCTAAAAGCAGGCTGACCAGATTGCCATGCCTGACTTGAAGAACGGGGATTAAGCATACAAGAATTCTCCCAACACCTAGTCCAGGCCCTGAGGCAACAGTAGCAGAAACCTGAGCAATTGTTTTCATATTTCCTGTACAAGTTCTGTATTCAGTGTGGCATGAAGTTTGGCATGAATGTAAACCATTTGTTATAGAGCACCCTGAGCCACAAACCAGGCAGAATCATTAGTACCATAAGAAGTTTCTACCCTTAAAGGCAATCTATACATCATTGAAAATAAATGAATAAAAAGCAAAGCAATTAACTATAGAAGGTTGTTCCACTTCATTTAATAACCCAGAAACTCCTTTAACACCACAGACATTTATCTGGACAGCACAGTGCTAATGTAGTAGCAGCAGAGTCATCAGTACAACATACATTTTTATATGTTATACAATGTTATTTGTAAGCCACTTTGGAAAGATCTGCATTTGGTAGGAAAGTTATGAAAGGTGGGGTATAACTAACTAAGAAGCCTGTCCCAGCTGGACCCACTTGGCCATCTACTGCTGCCTGCTTTGAGGGATACAGGCAGATGAAGACCACCCTACTGAGCCTGCTCCAACTAGACTGTCATCTTCCTTCACAGAGCCGTTGCCACCAAATGCTCTGTGGGTAGAATCCCAGAAGAGAAAGGGAAGCAGGCACAAAAAGGCAATCTCAGATTCTGCTCCAGTTGAACCACCCTATTTCCCTACAGGGCTATCTGCCACTATCCACCCTGTATGAAGGAACCTGGAAAGAAAAGGGGGCAAGCAAATGTTACTTTAGAGTCTCTTCCAGCTTCCCTATCCCAGCAGAACCGTCTTTTACCATATGCCCTTTGGGAAGCATTTTGATTACTTGTTTGTTTTTTAGATTATTAGTTGTGATTTTTAATAGTTGTTGATGTTTTCCAATGGTGATTTAAAGAAATTTCTGTCCTGAAAGTATTACAATACACATTTTGCACAACAATAAGTAAATTATTTAGTACAGTGGTACCTCAGCTCACGAATGCCTTGGTTCACGAGCAAATCAGGTCACAAACAAAAATTTCTGAAAAATTTTGACTTGGGTCACGAACACCACTTTGGTGGTGACCAAGATCACAGCCCTCTCCCCCCCCCTCCCTGAGTGGGGAGATGGCCATGATCGCAGTTCCGTTCGTGCAGGGAAGGCGTGTGAGAACCGAGGCGTGCTGCTGCAGGAAAGACGGGAGCAGCAAAGCAGAGCCATGCAGGAGATGGCTGAGATTCCTCCTGTCTTTCATGCAGGAGCGCACCTCTGATCAGGCACACCTTCCCTGTATGAACGGATCTGCGATCATGGCCATCTCCCCACCCCACCCGAGTGGGAGATGGCCGCGATCATGCTGGGGGCGGGAGGGAGATGGCCAAGATCGTGCCCGTCTCTTCCTCCCCCAGTGCACCCGCAATCACGCCCATCTCTCCACCCCACTCCCCAGCACACCGGGATGATGGGCGCGTGCTAGGATGACGGGCACCTGCAGGGATGACAG
Organism: Varanus komodoensis; assembly: GCF_004798865.1. Lineage (NCBI taxonomy): Eukaryota > Metazoa > Chordata > Lepidosauria > Squamata > Varanidae > Varanus > Varanus komodoensis. Next base: position 20,802,332 of record NW_025335268.1, on the reverse strand, counting down.
GCACTATCTTGGTCATGCTGGGGGTGGGAGGTCAGGGAGATGGCTGTGCTTGTGCTTGGGGTGGGGGGGGGGGAGATGGCCGCGATCTTTGTTGTTGTCACTTTGCTTCACATTTTTCTGATTTTAAAAATGGTTATAGAACAGATTAACCTTATTTACATTGAACCTTATGGGGAAATTTGACTTGGCTCACGACCAATTTGGGTCACGACCGGATTCCTGGAACAGATTAAGTTTGTGAGCCAATGTACCACTGTATTGCAATAAATTATTGTAATGCTAAATAAATAAATGCGTTCTAATCGTGTTCAGTCATATTAAGTTTTCCAGAACAATTGTTCTGATTGTTCCAGCTGTGTAATTGTTGTCTAGCCTACAAATTACATGACCACATCTCAAGGGTACAAAAGAGGAAAATTGCTCTGGAAGTACCATCCTCCTGGACCAACTCAAGAGTGGAGTAGATAACACTTAGGACAGGGGACAGATAGGGCTGCCACATAATGCCTTCCACAAATAGCTGGCTTGATGGCAGTGGGAATGCTTACAATTGTTAATGTAGGTGGTGTTTCCAGCTGCCTTGGTCTATGTGGGTGGTCTCATATCCAAGTTGAAAATATAAATTATATTTACTTGGGTAGTCTGATGTGGAATGTAACAGCTGCAGGCTCAGTGGGAAATTGAAATATTCTGCATTCTGGATACACTGAGCTAGGTTGAAAAGGCTAGAAGAGGATACAGATCTTCTCTGAGCAGTCTTCTCCTTCTGAGTCTCATTAAATATCATGTTTCTTCCTCCACATTACAGACATCCCTATAAGGCATCCCTGGTGTCTCCTGGTCCCATATTCAGACACTCTTGACTAACGAGGATTACTTTACCTTGTGTTGGAGTCTCTGACTCCCTGCCCAGTGGGCTGTCAAGAAACTGGCTGATCAATTTTGCTGGAGTTCTACACTAACAGTTTGCATAGAGCTCTTGTAATTAGGCCAAGAGCTCCATGCAGCTCTAGCATGCAAGTTGCCCGTCCATAACCTACATTTTTGTAATTACACTTTCAGTCCTTCTCCATGTTCAACAGTATAGTTTCTCACGTATAAAGGTCTTAGGAATTACCTAGCAGTGTGTACTTTAGTGTAATAATTGATGCATTTGATAAATTTCCTTTATCAAATTTCCTTCATCAGCAAAGGAAATTTAAAGAGATTTAGTTTCTTCTGAAACTTTAGACATATCAGTGCAGAATTAGCTAATGATGCTTGAATATTAAGTTGTAATCACTAATACACTATAACAGGTTTGTTGTGTTTACAGTATATAGTTTGAAATAGAAGTTATGGTAATTTATGTTCTGTGTTCTTCATTTTTATGAATGTTAGGATGTGTTCTGAACTTTTCTTTTTGACTGTTGGGATCAGTTAGTATTTTAAACATTTTCAGGGATACAGAGTTCACTCTCATCTGGATTGAGGACTTTTTGTGTAATTTACACCATGTATGCCAATGTGTGATTGAAATGTGAAACAAGTATGTACTAAATCGCTTATGAGATGGAGCTTGGGTGCAAAATTATTTTGAGCCATTGTTGTTGGGAATGAAAAGACAGTTGTTCTTGGTGCATGTTCCAAGGTCAGGCAGATATGGACAAGTTAGATGAGGAGAAGAGGTCCTGGGAACAGGCACCTCCCCCCCCCCCACCAGATACTGAAACAGGGGAAGTGGAAGGGCTGAGCTCAAGATTGCCCTCTCCAGGTATTAATAACAAGGAGATGCAACTGATGGAAGGGGAGTGGGACAGGAGCCAGACAAGCCTGGTATGAGTCTTGATCCCTGGACATGGCATTAGGAGAGAAGGACTAGCCAACTCGAGGGGTGGTGTACAGACCTGATTGCCTCCACAAGGGCCCTTTTCAAGGGAGAGGGCCCAGGAGTACTCAAAAGGAGGGGTTGAGAGATTGTCCTGGGTACCACCACAAAATGGCTGCCATGGAAGTCATGACATATTGCAAGTAACACGCAAGCTACCTTGCACTCAGTTTTTGAGGCATATTACTTGCAGTTTGCCCTGACTCAAGGGCCTCAACATACTAAACAACTCCTTTGAACTTACAAAAATGTATTAGTTATTCCAGTTGTCAGTAACTAAGTATGTACTGGGGTAAAAAAAAAACCCTGAGGGGGAAAAAAGCACTTTGGTGCATTCTAAGAAAGTTGTTCAGACATCCATTGGTGCCTGCTGGCCCCCATGTTATCTACAGGAGGGTTTAGAAACAAGTTTCTTTGTTGTATCTTTATACCTTTGTTTTACTGCTGTTGGAAACATTATAGATACAAATATCCAAAAGTATACAGTAAAATGACCCATGGCTTAGTGGTAGACACATGCCTTATCTGCAAGAAGGTGTTGTTATTTTTCATCAAGGTATATCTGAATTATGGTGACCCCATGAATGAAAGCCCACCAAACCAACCTATCCATGATAGCCCAGCTCAGCTGTTCTAAACTCAAGGCTGTGGGTTCATTTATGGAATCAGTCCATCTCATAGTTCGGCTTCTTCTGCCTTCGATTTTCCCTAGCATGATTGTCTTCTGCAGTGAATCTTGCCCAACATATGGCAGCCTCGGTTTTGTCATTTTTGCTTACAGGGAAAGCTCTGGTTTGATTTGATCTAAGACCCACTTGTTGGTCTTTCTGCCAGTACAGGGTACTTGCAAAGATCTCCACCATGTTTCAAATGCATCAGTTTTCTTCTAGTCATCTTTCTTCATCTTCAGCTTTCACAGCCATCCATACATAGTGATCAGGAATACAATAGTGATGGCCTTGGTCTTCAGTGAAGTGTGCTTACATTTGATTACCTTTTCTAGCTCCCTCATTGCTGCCCTTTCAAGTCTCACTTTTCTTTTAATTTCTTGGCTGCAGTCTCTCTTTGAATTAATCATCCAATAGTGGGGTTGGAAGGGGCCAGAAAGTTATTGGGTCCAAACCCCTGTTAGTGGAGGACTCCCAGGTAAACCAGTCCTCTCCAATGGCTGTCCAGTTGCATCTTGAATGCCTCCAGTGTGGCAGAGCCCACCACCTCTCTAGGTAATTTGTCCCATTGTTGTACTGCTTTAACTGTCAGGAATTTTTTCCTGATATTTAGCCAGAATCTGGTTTCCTGTAACTTGAGCCTATTATTCTGTGTCCTCCACTCTGGGATGATCAAGAAGAGATCCTGGAAGAGATCCTCTTTGTGACAGCCTTTCAAGTATTTGTAGAGTCTATCATATCTCCCCTAAGTCTTCTCTCCTTGTGGCTAAACATGCCCAGTTCTTTTAATCTCTCATAGGGCTTTGTTTCCAGTCCCCAGATCATCCTTGTTTCCCTCCTCTGAACCCTTTTCAGTTTGTCTGGACCTTTCTTAAACTGTGATACCCAGAACTGGACCTAATACTCCAGATGAGGCCTAATGAGTGCTAAGTGCTCCAGATGAGGCCTAACTAGTACTTCATCAGATTGATGACTGAAATATGCAAAATCTTCCACATTTTCAATGTCTTCATTGTGAGCAGTAACATTGCATAATTCTTCTGTAGTTATGATTTTTGTTTTCTTAATATCCAGCTGCAGTGCTTCTTTTGCACTTCCATCCTTCAGTTTCATCAGGAGTCATTCAATTTGCTGCTGCATTTTGCCAGTAATATAGTATCATCCACTTATCTTAAATTACTGGTGGGTATTCTGCCAGTTTTCACTCCTTCCTCTCATCCCAATCCAGCTTTTTGACTTGTTCTACATACATATTGAACAGATAGAGAGATAAAAGGAAACCATTCTGTTTCTCCATATTCTGTCCTAACCATAGCTCCTTGACCATCATACAGGGTACACATCAGAATTGTCAAATTCTGAGCTTCCCCTATTTCTTTCAGGACCATCCATAGCTTCTTGTTATCTACAGAGTTAAAGGCTTTGATGTAGTCTATGAAGCGTATAAAATTTAGGCTGTTCTTCTGAAATTCTTTAATGCACTCCAGTAGCCAGTGTATTTGCAATATGGTATCAGGTGCCTATTCCCTTTTGCAACAGCTTCCACCTTACTTTGCTTGCATAGGAAATTAGTGCAATGATCCTATAGTTGCTGCCCTCTTTTGCATCTCCTTTCTTGTAGATTAAAATGCATATTGAAAGTTTCTAGTCTGTGGGCCATGATTTTGTTTTCCATATTTCTTAGCATTTTTTTGTTAAGATTTGGAGCAATTCGTTCTTTGCAGCTTGGAATCGTTCTATTCGTATCCTATCTAGTCCAGGTGCCTTATTCCATCAGCTATCACTTTGTTTTCTAATATTTCAGGCTCTCAGATAATTCCTATTTGAAGGAAGCTAACATTCTTTCATGTCTTCTGTATCATTCTTCTGCATATATAATGTGAACTGGTTGGTAACTCTGGGAGACAGGGAAGGATAAACTGACTTACAGTGAAAACGCTGGAAAAAAACCAGGTGCCAGCACTGTGGGAAGCTGGTGCGTAAGGTCGGGGAAGGCAAGGAATGGCTCTTGTTATGCATAAGGAGAAGATATCAAAAATAATGTCCCAAGGAGACTGCAGATAGTCACATGAGGGGCAAACAACTGACAGCTGGAGTAAAGGACTGGCCATCACCCAAGGGTCAGGTGGCCCTGGCAGGGGGAGAATAAAGCTCAGGGTATGGAAAGATTCGGGGTGTCTATTTGAGGAGAGGTTACACTTTTGCTGCCATAGCTCCATGGCAAAGAATGCTGTGCTGCTATGTGTCACCTGTGCCTGAAGCTGGTAGATTATTTCTGTGCATAGCTGAGGCTAGGCTGTTTTGTTATTTTCTGTGTCCAAGTGGGTCAACAAGGCCCAGGAGCCGGAGGTTCTTGGTTGTTTTTGAACTTGCTGTTGCTGCTTTCCAAATTTCCCTTTCTTTTCATGTCCCCCCTTTTACCCTTTTTAGCTGTGTTTTTAGTCCCCATCACCCCTATGTGTTATTCTTCTAATAAAGCTATTTTTCCTGAAAGCTTGGGTTTGTCATATGCTGAATCCAGTGTCTGGCCCAGGGCTCTGGGACCAGGGAGATTCTGAGTGGGACTTCAGTCCAGGTGCCCACGGGAGTGGAGAATCCTGGTCGGCTTTTTGCTGCATATAGTTTTCACCTTTTCTTTATTTTCTCCTGTTCAGATAGTATGTTTCTCTGTTGGTCTTTTAGCATTCCTAGTCTAGGTATAAATTTCCCTTTGATTCTGGAAGAGGTCTCTTGTTTTTCTTTTTTTGTTCTTTTCTTCTATTTCTTTGCTTTGTTCATTGTAATAGTTCTTTTCATCTCTACGTGATAATCACTTAAAAGTTGCATTCAAAATTCTGACATTTTTCTGTCACATATGCTTCACCTACAACTGTGAATGTTTCTTCTGGCACCCATCGAGGCTTTTCTTTCTTTTTGCTTCATGGATTGTCTTCCTGCATTCTTCCTTAATAATGTCTCTGGTTTCCGTTCACATTTATTTTGGCTCATAGTTATTTAAGCTGAGTAATGCAAATTTATTCTTTATGTGGACTTTATTAAATTCCTCAAGAATTTTATTTAAGTAGTATTTTGGTACTTTATTTCTTTTAGTAATTCTTTTCAGCTTGATTCTCACTTTTTATATTAAGAGTTCATAGTTGCTACCACAATCTACTCCTGATCTTGTTTTGGCAGTGAGAATGCAAATTCTCCATCTCTTGCTTCCAATTACATAATCTGTTTGATTCTGCATTGGCCATCTGGTGATGTCCATGTATTTATAGTTATCGCGTTAGTTGCTTGCAGTATATATTTGTGTTGAACAGATGGTTGGCTTCATAACATTCTCTGAGTAATTCTCCTGCTTCATTTCTTACCAATTGGCCAAATTCTCATGTAACATTTGTTTCTGCTTTTTATCTTACTTTTGCATTCCAGTCACCTATGATTATCAGCATGTCTTGTTTGGGTGTGTTATCAAGTTCTTCTTCAACACCTACATAAAAGTTTTCAGTTTCTTCAGCATCTGTTGTTGAAGCATAGACCTTAATGTTGGTTATCTTGATAGGGTTTCCACAAATTCTGTTTGATATTATTCAGTCAGATTTTGCACTATAATGCCTTACTGTCTGTGCTTCATCTTGCCTCAGTATTAGAACACTCGGTTTCTTCTGACTTGTCATTTCTGGAGTAAAATACTTTGTGCTTTTCTGACTGAAAATGTCCATTCCAGTCCACTTTAGTCCATTCACTCCAATTACAGTGTTGTTTAACCATTCCACTTCTTGCTTTATGGGTTCCAGTTTGCCCTGATTCATACTTCTCACATTCCATGTTCCAATTTTATGTGTTGTACAGCACTGAACATTACATTCACCCCTGTTCATGTCAGCTACTAGACTTCCTTTTGGCTTTGATCTAGTTGCATCATTAGCAACAGCACTATTCTTACTTGTCCTTTGCTTTTCCCTATTAGCTTGTTGAGAGCCTTCCAACCTGGGGGTCTCATCTTCTGGCACTATCTCTTGTTACATTTTGGATTGTTTCATCATAGGGCTTTGAAGGTAAGTTTCAGATGTGACTTACCATTGCCTTCTTCTGCACAGTACTAGTCAGAGTTAGCTTGAGTGGTGCTATCTGTGAAAACTCCTTTGCCAATGTCACCTTTAGCAGCTGCTGCTGCCCAGTAGCTGCCCTTCAGAAGCTTCTCTGCCCCATCACCATTAGAGATACCTATTCTCTTCTGTGGATGTGACTATTTTTCCTGAAGAGGGTGGATGCATCTTAGTTTGGTGTCTCTGCATTGACCATTCAGCCTTGGGTGACCCTGCTAGGAGACCAGCCTAGTGAGACCATCTGGCATCCTGGTGGCATTGTTCTCAGCTTCTCTGACACTCTTAAAGGCCCTCACCCTGTGAAGATATACATCAAACAGGGGGATGTGCAGAAGGACACATTTTCAATCACTGATGTATCTAGAAACTTTGGAGAGCAGCTAGTCAATCTGAGAAAATCATACGGGGAAAGATAATCCAATAGTCTGATATGGTATAAGGCACCTTCATATATTCAACTAAGGTGTATGATGAGAATGATGATACCAGTCACATAAATATCACTATTGTTTGTAGTGGACCAGGATAGCCTACACCAAATAAGAAAAGAGATTAAATGGAAAATCATATCTAACTGGGAAGAAGTAGCTATGAAGCTTTCACCCAACCATCCATATCTTTGTTCTTCAGGTTGCCTGTTATATCCCATATTTACCATACTCACCCTTAGATGGCTGTCCTATCAGTTGCTCTTTTCCTTTGCCTCCAAGAATTACTGCTTTTCTCATCTTTACCATGCCCCTGTTCTCTTTCCCATCTCAACTACCATTGTTCAGCCTGTACTTATCTGTCTGTATTCTTACTCTTTTCTCCAGTCCTTGTACTGTACTGCTATTGCTCTGTCTTTCACTATTCCAGTCATTACCAGTTGAAACGGTCACCATGGCATCCCCCAAGTTTACATTCCTCCCCATTGCTATTATCATGAACAGTGTCATACCTCACTTAAATACTGGTCTATATTCAGCAAGAGGTGCATTTTTTAAATTAATTTGATTTATGTTGAAAGTATTGATTTTTGGTTGTATTGCCATTTAAGTGTTTTCATGTATATGTGTGTTGTTACTTAACTGAGACAACTATCCCTACTTTTTATTTTATACTATTTTAAGTTTTGAAGGTTCTCTATTATCTTTTATCATGTTGTCATTTTTGTGAAGTGAATAAAGAGCTTTGGCTGTTGGATAAGATAAACATTTAATAAATAACTTTATTATGCAACTTTTGGTAGCCCAAGAAATCCGCCTCACCTCCAGTATGAGAATCAATTTAATGAAGATTTACATACCACCATATCATTTTGAAAGTTCTCTTCCTAATAGTTTCTGCAAAGTCTTTTTCTCCTGCCTGCTTTCCATGTTTCCTCTCAAAGATTCTATTGAAACACTGCTCAACATTCTACCCTCTGTGTGGCTTGTTTTATTTTGTATTGCTGTGTTGGCAGCTTTCATGAGGTATGCTTGTCAATGTACTTCCTGTGCATTAGTGTAGTGTAGGTCTTCACTGTAAATCTAACCTTGAACAAAAACTCACTCATTATTTGTTGTGAACTGACCAGAGAGCTTTGACCATTTATTGGGCAGTATAGAAGTGAATTGAAATAGATACTAGTGGGCTTTAGGCAAACCACTTTTAGCCTGTGTCTCCTATGTGCAATATGAAGTAAATAGTACTATCCTGCATTACAGTATTATTGTAAAGTTTGAGATGTGAAATGTACTCTATGAATCGCTTGTTTCTGAGAAATAAAAATACCCAATTTTGAACGTTCCCTAATAGTTGTCGTACTAAATTTTTTTGGGGCGTTGTGGAGAACCAGTGTTAGATGAGTCATGAATTTAGTATGAGGAACATAGGTTCAATTTACTAAGTTACTGGCCCTTGAGGGAAAAGCAAGATGAAAATATATGAAATAATAATAAATTGCATGTGAGTGTATGGGCAGCACTGGAATGCATTAAACCTAACCTTTTCCTTTTGTAAGTCCTTTAAAGTGTGTCCTTTAAATTTTTAATAATTCCAAAGGTTGGTTAGTGTGTGTGTCATTTCTTTATACTTGGGAACAATCACTGGTATAACATAAAATACAAGCACGGTCGGTCACAGAAAGTGTTGTAGGGTTGAGGATGAGTGCCCCTGTTCAGGATGCTAGCAAGCTAGATACCCCATTCCGTTCTCTCAAACATACTCTAATGTGATGTCTCCCCATTTGTTCCCAAACAGGCAGGGTTCTATGCCCGCAGAGCATGATCAACCCATGTAGAATTTTTGGAGTTCTCCCTCTTAGGAGTTCTTTCTAACATTTTTTTTTAAATTCTGCAACCTTGGGGGTCTCCCAAACCTCCTGGTAGTTGTAGTTAAGTGGTACCTTTTAAACTATGTAAGTATATAAACTTGGACAATGTTTTTGCTTTTAGTGTATAGGATGAACTTTCAGTTCAGTCTTGTTCCCAGTTGTGGTTTTATGGCTCTCCTCCTCTTTGAGGCATTGCTATTTCTGTATAAGAGAGGACTGACGTGTAAGCAAATTGGAGATCATGAATATAGTCCTCCTCCTTCACAGGTCCACATCTACAACTAAGACCCCTCTCAAGGAAAACCCGAAAAGGAAGTGGCAGTGTTTTCTGCAACCTCTTTCAGTTACCTAAAAGCTGCTGTTAATTCTTCTTGAGTAGTTGATTTGAACTCAGGAGAATTTGTTTGAAAGGTGACACCTTTTGTATAAATACCATAGTTCTGATGTCTTGTATTGATTTCATGCCTTTTACAGCGTTCTGAGCCATTACTGATAATTGGACATTTGTAATGCTGTTAGCATATGGTCTGGCTCTGTGCTTTAAAACTCTGCTGGCACAGATAGTGTTTCATCGTTGGAAACTTCTGTGCTAATATTAGAGCATGGAAAGAACTAAACTGATTTGCCTGGTTTTGATGACGTTTCTTGTGAAGAAAATTGCAGCTGTTTATTTTTTATTTTCTTTTTTGGTTGCAGGCCACTTACCTCCAGAAGCAAGGTAAGCCGCAAAGTTTTTCTTGGCATGGTTTCACAATTAAATGTTTTGGTGTATTCAGAGGTACTAAAATAGTGAGCAGTGTTTACGTCCCATAACAGGTGTAGCATGAAATTTAAAAAGTATTCATTATAGGAATGCTGTTCTATTTTTCAGCTAATAAGTAAAGAAAAATCCTTGAGACATGAGAGTTTCATACGTTTAATAGTATCTGAAGATTTAAAGGAAAGAGGCGCTGCTGCTGGATATGATTCAGGTATCTCTTGTAACTTTTCAGAAAATACCTTTGAAAACAGCATGTCAGTGTTTGGAAAGCTTTCTTGTGGGAGAGCAATTATTAGACATTTCTAACTGAAACAAAATAAGATGGCAATATTTTATACTTTAGACTTCTTTTGAAAAGAACAGAATATATGTAGGCAGTAGACTTAAACAATCCCCTCCATTTCCCCTGCATTAAAATAATCTTTTCACCTTCCACACCTGTACCACTTGAGAATAAATAGCATGAAAATAGAGAAAGAGTTAAGGGAAATCCTGCATTTTGCTTCAAATCCTACTCCAGTTCTCCGGATTGTAACCATCATCTGGCTAATGTAAGCACTGGTGGGCATTAACTTCAGGGTTTAACAACCTGTATAATCATGAACAAAAATCCAGACTACAAAAGGGGAAAAAGATGCAACCCATTTCTGTTGAATAAGAAGATTGCAATCTTACATCCACTTACTCAGGAGTAAGTTCCTTTACATTCAATGAGACTTGCTTTTTAGTAACATAAAGGGTTACATAGTAAATCAATCAAAAGCTACCAGAAGAGAAGATAATTAGCCAACAGAGATACTCTTTGCTTTTATGTACAGTTGTCACCTTCCATAAAGGAGAATGACCAATTCCTCCAATTTTTAGGTGACAGTGAGACCTGGACCTTTTCTGGTCACCCCAGGACAAGGCTGCACTGTTTTGGGTTTTTTTTTTTTTTTTTGGAACTGATTGACCAGGAGCCCTTTTTGAATATCTTAGCATCATCTTGTCTTTATCAAAACAACTGGAACTGGTAAAGATAGTTCTTGTTTAGAGACAGAAAGTTCTTGCTCTGTCTGGTGGCTGCTTCTCTGATACTATTTTAAGCAAAGCCGTGTACAAAAATGCAAACCACTCCCCATGCTATGCTGCAATAGTGAGCCCCTCCAAATGATGTAATAGTGTCAGCAAAGCAATATAGTAAGTTTAGCAGAACTCTTTACAGTTCCTTGTGAGTGAATTCATAAAATTTGAGCAATACAGCCTGTAGATACAATCCTGTTTAGATCTCAAGCAACATCTTAAGCCATTTCTGCTCCTCAGTAATACCTTTCCTTCTCTCTTCATGCTCCTGTCCCTTGCCTCCTGCTAATGTCAGCAGCTGTGAGTTATTTATATTTGTCTCATCACATCAGCAGATGTTCATTCCCATGCAGGCATTGATCTGCCGACAAAGACTTTGCCCTACACTGTGTGTACATAGAGCTCTTTCTAGATAGTACACTTCCTTACAGCCAGGCCCTTGTCAACCAGACAGTACTTCTCCCATAGCCACACACACTTGCAAGTGGAACCATGAAAGGCCTCTTTGCTGCAATGCACAGTATACTGCTTTTTGCTCTAGAAGCATGATATACATTACTGATGAGAAGAGTTTCAAGTTCTCACAATATATCTTGTCACCGAAAAAGTAATTTCTAAAGTGCATTTTAATGCTTGTTCACTGGAAATATCAAAAGATGTTCCCCTAAACTTAATCACGGCTATCTTAAGCTGCGTTCTCATGTGACCTTTCAGGAAGTTAGTTCTTTTCATGCACACGTTCCATGTATCGTGAGTCACTGTAACTTACAACAAATATGATATGGAAATCTCTAAGTATTATGTGGAAATTCTCTTGAGACTTTTGTAGTTGCATTCTATTGCTGATCATTTTCTTCTATACTAGCTATCTTACTGCTTAGGCAGGACTTTTCATGATACTAAATCTTGGACTTAAAAAAAAAACATCTGAGATACAGTAGGGTAAGACACCAACCAATCAGTCTGCAATTTGGACAAAAGGAAATTTAAATCTTGTATTCCAACAGAATATTCACTCCATAGACCATATCAGAGCTATGTGTTTAGCCTGAAAAAAGAAAGAGAATTTATATAAGGAGTAACTTTTGCATTTAAAATTGAGCCAGATTTCTGCACAGTGTTTCTGCACAGTGTTTGTGAAAGTTTGCTTAAGATATTTCCAATAAACAATTTGAATGTCTTAATATTCCATCATTATATGATGTTTAAGTATGTTTAAAATGTGTCATGCTAATGCAACTCAGAGAGAATGTTGCAAATTTTGCTAGCTTATGTATATTCTTTAACATTAATCTCAAGGAGATAGAGTAAAAAGGTGATTTAACATCCATGTCCATTTAATCTTTGCTACCTCGATTGTGGCAGTCAACAATGGTTCCTGTTACAATGTGGACATATCTAATAGGAGGACTCAGTCAAGAGAAACAGAAGAAAGTCACAGTTTTAAATTTAACACTTTCGATAAAAGTTGTGAGTGTGTCTGTTTCCTTTTTTAATTCCAAGAGTTTTTTTTAACTCAATATCCAAAACTGAGAGTGAGCTTATACATAGGCATTCATGGGCCTGTGTCTGAGAGTATTACACACTCTTGATTAACTCTTGATTCATAGTAGGTAAAGCAAAGGTTGTTTAAGCTTCAAATAACCCACGGTGGCTAGGTTCAAATGACTTGGCCCAGCTCCCAGTTGCCTATATTGGTTGTTGTATATTCAGAATAATCCATGGTGCCCCAGCCTGGCTGTACAAACCAGTCCATTTGTCCCCCTTTTAAATGTTTTGAGCAGGGGTAGAGAAGGGGCAAAAGCCCACGAGAAAAGTCATTGAGGGAGTTGAATCTAGCAGTCTGTGGAGCCAGACCCAAACATGGGTAGAGCCTCCTGTATTTTTTACTGGTTCTGCCACCCCCATTTCTCTTTCTGCCTCCAGTCAGTGTCATCCCTACCACACTTTCCTGCCCAGGCAAGGACTATACAAAAGAATCAGCTTTCCCTGCTCAAACAGGGAGAGAACCATCCCTGCCTTGTCAAGAATGCCCTCTGAAAGTGCAGATCCTCTCAAGTGGAGAGGATCTTCTTAACTGGGAAGGGGGGCACCCACATGCACATATGCAGGGACACCCTTGGAAAACCTCCATCTCTGGCCAAAGCCCTTCTCAAAGCACATGGCTCTCCGCTGCTTAAGTGGCAAAAGTGCTGGGATTCCCTGGGCTTCATATAATTCAGCTGCAGGCTACATTTAGCTCAAGTATATGCATTCCTGAACACTGGTTTATAGTAGTCTATATTCTTGTTGTATAGAACACTTAAAAGGGAAATTAAGACACATGTTAGCGAAGTACCAAAAACGCTTTTCTTCAGCACAGTTTTCAGGCATGCCTTGCATTTTTTAAACATCAGTAAATAACAAAATTAGCTACTTCCCTGTCCTAGATACATTTAGTGTTATATGCCTAAAAATTACTGAAACATACCCAATGCTGCCAGAGAGGAATTCACTCAGAACATTAATGAGTAATGCCAACAGATTACTTTTTTTTTCTCTCCTTAGAATGCTGATACACTTAAATGATTGGATCTCTTTTCTCTTGCATTTAGATCTACGAAACAACCCTGGCTTTGGACCAGAGAAGGAATATCATCTTAAAAAGAGCCAGAGGAGTGAGAGCTTCCAACCAGAAAGCTATCATACACTTAAGGAGAAGGCTAGTCTTCAGCTGACTGTGGGGAAGGACCGTATGGAGGAGGAGCGCTGCAGTGATGAATCAACACTGGAGCTACCCACCCAGTCCACAGGGACGCTAGGCACGCCTTGCTCTGGCTGTTTATCTTCTAGGGATGCTAGCAAAGATGACAGTCTGCAGCAAAAAGGACAGTTCTCTGAGGATGTAGCAAAAATAGAAGCAACTGTTGAAGTGTTTACAGCAAAGAGCTCTACACAGCTGATGGTAGACACACTGATTTTGACAGATGCTGATTATATACCTCCTGATTTGATTTCCTCAGATGAAAATGTTCAGTCTGGAAGAAACTTTCTTAGGTCAAAACACTGTTCTGGCTCTGTTGCAATTTCTGGTAGCCTGTTGGGAAGCAGCATATTAAGCCAACAGCAGCAGCAGCAACCTAATTATGGAAATGGTAGAAAATCTGTGCAAGACAAAACATCAGGTGTCAGTGGAAATGTGCAGTCTGAAAGTAATGTGTCTGAAGAGGCCAGGGATGCATACAAAAGGATACAAGAGGAAGCAGCAGTACTGGAAGAAGAATGTGAAAGTGAAGAACCAGAAGACTTCTTTGTTCAGTTTTTAAAAGAGAGTATAAAAGGCAGAGAAGAGTCTCTTAAATTCTTAGAAAGCCAAGGGCACTCTGAAAGTCTTCCAACTGAACAAGCACTTTATAGTTCATTGGAAAGTTATTCATTGGATGAAAGCTTTTCTTCACTTGATGAACTTGCAAAACGGATAGAAATTGCAGAGGTAAATACTTGTAAAAATAACTTTCAATTTTGCTTACATTATTTGTGGCTAATATATTTGTCTTCTCATCTTACGTTTGCATGAAAAATCATAGAAGTATTTTTTCATGATATTTCTGTGTTTTTCCACATGTTTAAACTTCACTTTGAAAAATATTCTCATATTTTCCCCAAAAGAAGGCATGTTTAGCAGGATGTGTCAACACTTTTCTCAATATGTTCTTATATTTCATAAGAAAAATGTTTTTCTGACAACTAATTGTTAAGAAAAGAGAGAAATATTGTACAGTATATCTTAAAAGGCCGTGTCTTTGCTACTGTAATCAAATGAGAACTTTGGGCAGCATGAAAAAGCCTCCTGATTAGTAATACTTTCCAATTCCTGACCACAAAATATTCTGTTGTTTAAACTGAGGTAAACAGGAACCATTCACTTAAAGAATTATGGCCAACTGGTGAACAACAATTGTGAATGCACTCCTCCATGAAAATATATTTGAAATGCCATTACTTTTCTAAACTGAGTGGAGAGAAAATAGACTGAATGACTTAGCAAATGTTTTAATCCATCTGACTGAACAGGTGCAATAGGACTGTGGCCTGAAAAGCCTGTGTACAGGTCACTTTTAGGGCACTTGTTATTGCTGTTCTGAAGCACATGTGCCAGCATCAGTTAAAGATTAAGATAGAACACACCATACTTTTATAGCTGACTGGCCTCTTTAAGGTCACAAGAAACCTATAAGGTTTCTGGGCATGTTAATTAAGTATTCAAGGATGCTGTCCAGAGAAAGCTATCTCTTACAGATTATACACTGATCTGGAAGAGATTTCCTTATAGGTTTCTCCTTCTCTTCAAAGCCTTCTGAAGGCAAGAAGCAGTTGTATCAAAAAGTCTTTTCTTTATAATATTGAATACAGTTTAGAGGTATTTGGAACACAGTGTTTATCCTTAAAATTTATCAGGAATATTTTAAGCATCCTTTAAAAAAAGATATTTCAGTCTTCCAAATTTCTTGCTATATTTGAGAATTAACATACAGACCCATTTTCCTCTTATATCTGAAGGAAATGTATTATCAGTTGCTTCAAAAATCCACTCAAAAGTTGCATGAACTCCTATAGCTTTAAGTGCTTAGAGGGAATCCAGTTATGACCTTAACCCTGACACATTAGTTCATCAAAAGACAATGTACTGTTGCCACATTAAGTAGGATGTACACTAAGAGTAGGGGAGGTGGCAAGTTTGTGACAAGTATATAGTATTTCTTAAAATGGAACAAAATGCAAATGGAGGTCATGTAAAAAGGCCTTTAAAATAATGTTGATAGAATGGCTAGTTGTCAGGGCATCTAGTTTGTTGAACATAGCTTAAAGCAGAGATTTTCCATGGGAGCCTCACTGAATACTGAAATGAATTAAAATATACAAACATCTTTGTACTTTGGTTTTACTGTAGCAAAAATACAAAGCTTTTGATTTGTAGTGATTAGTGACTGTGTAGATTCCTGCAATACTATTTTTAATTCATATATGCCCCAATCTTGGAGAAGGGAATGGACAAGCAAATTTTGAAACTTTCTTAAAGCACAAATTATCATTTCAAGAGCTGAGGCAATCTGCAAAATATCTTTAAAATCCTTTAAAATTAAAGGAAAGATATTCATGATTCTAGTGCCTCCTGCCTTTTAACAAAAAGATAAGAAAACATTTTAGTTCTCTAAGGCAGCCAAGTTGTTTGTACAGTTTTCATGCCTACTTAGTATGAGTGGGCTCTACTATTTCCTTTTTTCCATTACAAGTGAATATTGTGTCTGTGCACATGGGCTGCACAAAGTTTGATTTATTGTTCTTTACAACTCAATACATGTTAATGTTCTGTTTAAAAATGTCACCTGAAAAAAATCAGTATTCATAAATGTACCTAGAATACAATGTATTGTATTCATTTATTCAGAATACATCTTTTGGACTCTGCTGCTTGAATGCTATTTACATCCTTATTTTACATTTATGGTAAGAGGACAGGAGCTGATGATACAATTTTCTTACGGGAAAGCTTAAGTAATTCCTTGCTCTGGTTTACTGTTTTTGAGGCGCCAAGTTCTTCACAGGCAGACTTTGGTCTCTGAATAAGCACAGAACGTAGCTTGCATCATTCAATAGCAATCTCTCCAAACCAAATATGGTGTAATACTGGCTGTCTCTAGAGGGAGCTTGTTCCCTAGGCTGTGTAAGCGGGATGCGTGAGCTCCAGAGATGTATAAATCTGTAGAAAACAAAGGGGATGGGATGGAATTTGTGTTTGTATTAGAGCAGAGCTGCATCTTGTATTAAGCAAGACTGTAAACTGTTCTGGACTGCCTGCCATTACTACACATAGCAGAGGAAGGGAGAACTCCAGCAACTTTGCACTAGGTCCTTGCTCATATTTATGAGAGATTTAATATTTTATTCTGATCTGAATTGCAAGAATTAGGGCTGGCATCTGGAATCAGGATCATTGGGCACCTGCCAAGACCAGCAGCTCAGCAGGGAGGCTCACCAATAACTGCAAAGCCTGGCTTACTTTTTCCTCTTTGCTGTCCTGTCTGTTCACCTGTTCTCCAAGCATGTGAGCAGTGGTGAAAGGAAGGAGAAATGGCATCAATCTCTACTATGTTGCCTTTTCTTCCGGGCAGTTGGATGGAGGAAGGGAGCAGCAACAGCATGGAGTTGGCTCCATTCAGGGAGGAACCCACTTGAAAGTTATCTCACCCAGGAGCCCCCACAAAGACCTATTCTGTGTGCATCCACAGAGACCTAGTCCATTGCTCAGTGTTTCTTGTTTTAAAAAGTTGGCTTTTATATAGAAAGAAAGAAAGAAAGTTTCTTGATTAATATTAAACACAATGTCAGTAAATATTCTTTTGCCATTTTGATAGATAATTTGACCTTTTACTAGACCTCATGCTTGATTAGTTCTGGATTCTGCATGAAGCACTGGCTGTTGTGTGCTTTGTCAGAATAAGTCCCATGACTTGGCATATCAGTTAATCTATGGAAAATAGTATCTATATATAGCTTTCTGAAAGCAAACCTTTGAATGATGTGATCAGTGGAAGTCAGAAATCCAAAAGCACAGTCATCTTTTAATACAAATAGTCTATGAAATAAATCTGTTCTCTTTGCAAGCCAAGCCTATGCATATATGCTTAGGAATGAGCTTCATGGTGTCCAGTTGGGCTCACCCCAATGGGTAAGATTATAGACTCCATAATGTATATACACTATGGCTACCTGTGGCATCAACACTTATACATTTTATGTTATGTGTGTGTGTTTAAAAATGGGAGGTAGTGATGAAATGGAGGGTAGTAATGAACCACTGAAAGTGGAAACTCTGTCTTCAAATAAATGGATACCAAATGCACATTTTCATTTGGGGCAGCCACTTGGAACCCCATGCTCACTGTAAACATCTAGTGCTGGGGGTTGCCATCTTCTAATCAGGCTTTACATTGTTATGTACTTCAGAAAACATTGATCAGTATTTTTATCTAGCTTGACCAAATAACATCATAATAGTGGTAGCAGCTGCTATATTTATACAATGACAATCATAACTGTTGAATAATTCATAAAGTATTGTTAATGGGTTTGTTAATATAGCATAAAAATGTCATCCTTTCAGAGAGAAGATACTAGCATCTCTATTTTGAGTACTTGTGCTTTTAACAGTTCAGTTTATTATTGATTGTATTTTAGCTATTTTGTTTACAAAACTCTTATTCTAAAATAATTCGTAGGCATTATACAAGTAGGCCTTGCAACTTTATATTTTTGTTTCAATATTGCATCTCATGTTGTGCCCTGATACACTCCCAGCACAGGATCAAATAGACGCTTAATATTCTTTTCATTTGTACTGGGATCCAGCTTCCAACCTTTACATTAGAGCTGCAGCAGTCTGTATGAAGCAGTGACCACTGGCTTCCACCAGTGGAAAGAAAGGGAAGCAGCTTCTGATTCCCCCTCATCCCTATATCCACTTGGCCCCACTGAAAATTGCCTGCAGAAAGACAGAGACTCCTTCAAAGCAGTTCTGCAGGAGAAGGGAGGAATCTGCAAAAGTTCACTTTCCTTTTGCCAGTAGGATCTCACCATTAGGTCACATGGCTCTTGAGATAGAAAGAGGTCTTTCATTTTCAGAAGACAAAGTCTTGAAGCCTGCCTATGGATTTATACAAACAAGTTAAAGTGAGCCCCACAGTCTTTTCAGGATTATCTACCTATAAAGGATTGAGAGAAAGCATGATAGTTTGCTATAGTTGTGATATCTTGCTGTTTGCTGTATCCCCTTTCAGTGATAGATAAAGTGCTCCCTCATAGCTGTGGAAAACAATCTCACGAGAATTAAATGTTCCTGAACATGTCCAAGTTAGTGGTCTGGTTCACACAACATGGCAACCCACCATGGGTGAACGGCCATGGTGAGTAGCCATGTTGTGTGAACCCAGCATGGTTTCTGCAGGGTAGCTTCTTTTTCATCAAGAAGCCACCCTGAGAACCCATGATTTCTGTTAGGCTTGATAATATCCATTGTTGCTTGTTGCGTTGTCTGAACCTGGTGGAGTGGTTTTATTAGGAAAGGTTAGAAAGCTACCTGGCCAGGAAAAAAAGCCATGCCACTTGCTATTGGTGATCTCATCAGTTACTTCCCTCCTACTGTAGCTGAAATGGCATTGTTCATCACTTATTTCCCAGCATTTTTAAATAGTTTGGTGTCTCTAAAGCACAACAGGAGTCTTAATTCTTTGCTATTATTTTGGCAGGCTTTCTGACATAAGTATTGACAAGGTTGCCCATCAGCTAATTAGCACAGTTGCAGAGGACCAAGGGAGAAATAATGGAAAGGAAGGGCCTGGCAGGTCAGAAGCAGGAGAAATGGTAGGGAAGGGAGAAACCAGAGGAGGAAGAAAATATTTTCCCCTTGGCAATGTGATCTTCTTGATTTTAAGTGTTGAACTAACAGTTCTACATGTCCTCCACATTTTCAACTGTTCCCTGACTCCTCAGCTACTCCAGAAAGGGAAGATAATACTCCTCCCCACATATACCTTTTTGGAGTGCTACTGCAGTGTTTACTGTGGTCCCTGACAATTTTTTTTAACCACAGAAATGTATGCAAATTTAACAGCTGGGAGGTAAATAGAGTGAGGATCTGCACACTTTCATTAACTATTTTGTTACTGCAGGTGCCCACATTTCCACTTCATTTACTTCCTGGCCCTTAAATTGGTGCAAATTTCCCCCTTTTTACTTAAATTTCTGTGAATTTCTGTCTTGTTTTTCTTTTTTTTCTTTTTTAAGAACTGCCAGGGAATTGTGGTAAATGCAGCAGTAAGCTGCTCAGAAAAGAACCAGGACAAGTGAGAAATTAATATCTCCCTTTCTGGAGAATCAGAACACGTTGAAAACATTGAGGACACTGAGAATTGTCAGTTCAACATATAAAACCAAGAGGATCACATAGCTGAGGAGGAGAGATTGCCCCTCCCCTCTTTTTGTGTGCCTTAAGTTCTTGCTCCCCCCCCCTTTTTTTTTTTTGAACTGGTGCTTTTCAGTTGACAACTTTGCAATTGGGCCATAGCCACTGTGCATGTATTTGCCTGTATGCTTTTCACTTTGTCAATCCCATTGACAACTGAAGCAGACAAGGAAACTGATCAGGCAACACCGCACATTTCAGACAGCCATTAGTGTACACTTGCAGATTAGCAAAATAATAATAAAAATATTACAAGTGCAGTTGCACAAACTTTAGGAGCAGAAAGAGAATGTAAAAGTGTTCTTTCGAGGCTCTGAGAAAAAAACAGTGATGAATGAAAAGGGGTAGCAAACAAAGCATGGAGGTGGAGAAAAGTTGGGGTCTGCCACAGAAAGCACTGAAGTATGTACAAACCTGGCTGAAGAACTGAGGAAGAAGAATAATCCAACATCATGTGCAAATGTACCCAGTAAGTTCATCTCATCAAATTTCACTGCAAAATCTGAAGATTTCCTGCCAGAGGTAAAATGGGAAAAACTGTTCTTTACAGTTTATATTGAAACTAGTCAATCCCAGCTCTTTTGTGTTGTTATATGTAGCATCACATAATGTATAATTATAAGATAATGAAATTTAAAGCCACACATACTTTCTTAATACTGAATCCTTAAAATAATCTATTTTATAATTCTTGTTAGACTATTCCTGCAGAGGGGCTTGTGTCCATATTAAAGAAAAGAGATGACAGTGAAGGAAAAACACTTGCTCAAATCCAGCAGAAACAGTCTAAAAGAAGAGTGAGATTCCAAGAAATGGAAGACACATTAGATCAAGGTATTCTGCTTCTTTTTTTTCTTCCTTTTCTCCCCAAAGCACATACATGGGATATGAATACAGCAACCATGCTCTATTGTCATAGCTGACCCTATACTAAAACCAAATGCTGCTTTCTCCAATCTTAAAAAAAAACCCAGCCAGAGTGATATATGGCTCCCTGAAGATCTGAGAATATATGTGCTTGCACAGAACCAAAAAAAAAAGGGAAAAGCATGACCCCATTTGCACAGTTTTTAAGGCCCAAAAAGTAATTTTTTAAAGAGGACTGCCAACAAGATAAGGATGTTGCCAAATCTCGGTGCAGTGTCAACACTTGACAACAGAGGAAGGTTGATGGTGGCAGACCTAGCAAGATTATGAGGAGTAGGCAGCAGGGTTTTTTGTCACTTGGGAGGTAGTGTTCTTGCCATTTTAAACAACACATATCAGAGCAACTCTGCTAGGTTCAGATGTCAAGACAAGCTAGCTTGAAATCAAGTAATCCCAAACATCCCTACTACATGCTTGTTTGTGATAACCAACGATAGAAAAGCTGTATCATGCTAGGCTATCCTGCAGTCACAGTGAGAACCCCCTGTAGCTTAATGTAACATCTGAACCAGAAAAAGACCTTTTCATAATAGTAATTTATATTTATTTGGGCAATGGGAAATCAAATTACAAGAACTGATTAAAAGCAGAATGAGGAATAAGAATAGTAAAAGAATACATTTTAATTTTTCCAATGGATAGCTAAAATTTTATGGTGCATGTTTTCTTGTATGAAGTAACTTTTTCAACAGCAACTCTTGTTGCTATTTGCTGCTAGAAATCCCAGTTTTAAAATGGCAACTTTATTTAACTTAGTTCTGTTTTGACAGAGGATTTGAACTTTGTTTTTTTATGGTTTTTCCATTTGTTTAGTCCTTTCAAATAAGATGAAGTATTTCAGTTAACTGTGATTTCATTGACTTTGTATCATGTATCTTGCATTCACAGAGGAAGTTGGAGGTGGTTCTTGTGTTCTGCTGATCTTACTGTGCATAGCAACTGTATTTCTTAGCATTGGAGGAACTGCACTGTACTGCACATTAGGTGATGCAGAATCCCCAGTATGTACTGACTTTTCAGCAAATGTGGACTTTTATTATACCCGAATACTCCAGGGTATTGAAGAACTTAAGCACTGGATATCCTTCTCATAAAGGAAATGAAGATGAACAATTTGTTGACAGTTGCTCAAGAAAAAATATTACTTCAGGCTTATTATAACATGACACCTTCAGAAGAGGTACAAGTCGTATGTAGGAACTTATTTCCAGTAATCAGGAATATATTGATAGGATTCATATTGAGTTATGAGGCAACATGAGAGACTGATAAACAAATTGTCCTAATGTTCACCTTTTGAGATGCTTTCAACAGCCATCTATCGTCAATCTTGCTTTGAAGAGTCAGCTATCTGCTAACCTTAAGGAAATTATGAAAAAGGTGATCACCTTCCATAGAGTTTCCAGTTCTCATACATTCATAAGCAATCTATGTAAGTGTGTACAAGACTTGATTTATTTTTTCAGCTGATCATGCAACAATATTGCAACTCCAACTATCATGCATTAACTCCATGGTTTATGGAAATTTATCTTATTTGGCTGTAATTAATGTCTAATTTTTAAAAATTGTCCTAGTGAGTTGTGTAAAAATTGGGATGGTGCCACATAAATGACAGCCCACAATCTAAATGCTGGTTAATTGCTTTGCATTTCAGAATATAGCAACTGTAATAAGTGATGCATCCATCGCGTCATAACATGGCCTTGGCAAACCATGCAAAGTTTTAAAAATGGTGAATTCCTCAAAAGTGGTGTTTTAAAAAATACACAGAACAAAAAGGGACATTTTAATAAATTTTACTGTTAATAATAAACTGTATTACCCACATCCCTTCAAAAGGGACCATTTTACCCATTTTATTGTTTAGATGTCCATCTATGATGCTTTGAATATTCATCTAAAATGTAATGTGTGTATGCAACAATTTGCAAACACTGGCATCATACAGGAACATTTGTCAGGAGCCATGTTTGGCTATAAATTCTGTTGATGGCTAACCTACATCTATGTAATGAGCAAAATGGGCCAGAAACAATATCAAAATTCCCCTTCACTGAAATAAATCTACTGATTTCTGTGTAACCAGATTGTGAAGAATATGCTGAACTCAGAAAGATCATATATCCTGATAAGTATATGCAACTATCAGTTAAATACTTGAGATAAATGCCTCAAAATGATTAAATTAAAAGAATTGAAATCTAACTTTGCTCCTCAGACCCTCAGTAACAGGCACTGTGACCCAGTTATGCAGTTGCATCAGCAACTCCTTCCGACTATGGAGCTAGAATTCTATCTCCCTCATGATCCAGCACTTGTTTGTTTTGTTTTCCTCTTAAGTCTCCTCATAGCTTTTTTAATTCTTCTTGTCAGTCACAGTCCTCTTAAAAAAACCTCTTAAACATTTGAATGAAAAATGAACGAAGGCAAAAGTATTCATGAACAGATATGTATTAGATTGAATAACATTGCATGCAATCAGACTTATTTCCATGATTTTTAGAACCAGGGATTTTTCTACCTCCAGAGCCCATTTTTCACAGCAAATGCTGCGGAGGAACCTCTCTACATGATGGAGGATTCTAGACACGTTCTAAACCACACACAGTTGATGCAGGGCACTAGATCCTCACCTTCTTGGCATATATGCAAACCATTCCTAAGCTATGTTTGTCATTTTTTCCTCCAGTTCAGAAGAAACCTGCCATATGGTTCACAGAGCCAGTTTTCAAAAAATGCAAACCCAAAACCCTCCTGGCTACCCCACATTGTTCTACTTAATATTGGATCCTGGACAATGTGTATGAGCTGCCTAGGAAGATTTGCAGTAAATGTGGTGACTAGAGTTGATGTGAATGTGGGATTGCTTTTGACGAGGTACATTTTGTATTTGAGGAACATTTTGCAACGCAGTTTATGCAGTGATAAAGTGGTCTGTTCAAAGAGAAGCAACTGAAGTCTGACCAATGCCTGGATGTATACTATCTTGAGTTCCATGATGGAAGAAAAGTGTGAAGTAACTATAATTAAATTGACTACTTGGGTATTCCCAAGATCTTAGGTGTATCTAAATAGCTGTCTTGATGTTAGCCATCACAGCTTGCACTATTCTTGGTGGAAATGATTATCCTCCTTTCTGCCATCCTTTTAAATATTTGAAAATAATTGTCATCCCATGCCTAGCATCTTCCTTTTTTTCAGCATGGAAGAAATTCTTCAGCCCATCCTCTTGAATCCTTATCCTCAATATTTGCCCTTCTCAAATTCCCAAATGACGTTTTCACAATAGTGACTAAACCATTATCTTCATAAATAGTGCTATTGTCTCGCATTCCTTATATGCAAAAGCTCCTGTCTAGACTGCCTTCTGCACCAATGCTTTACACTGATCCTCCTTTCTAAACAATGTTGCTGTCTAGCCAGTTGTCCCTCTGCATTTCTCATATAATTTGATTAAATCTAAGTATTCAACTTCCCATGCCTGCTTCCTACAATCTCAGAGAAGCCTAATTTCCATTTTTACCTCTTGCCCACCAATCTCATACTTGCATTGACATATATGTCTGCAACAGTGGTAAATTTCAAACAGCAGGTTCTCAACGTGACAATCTCTGCTATCATGCCCTTAGGGAGAGTCCAGAAAGATCATATCAAACATTCTAGCAGTTTTCAAATCGTTCAGAAACAGGTAATCTTTATAGCTAATTCACCTTAGTTGTCAGTTCAAAAGCAAGTCACCCCAAAATATTGTGCATTACAACAGGGATAGATGGGCAACAATATATTGCTGCTGGAAAATCTTTTTCCCCAGCTACTGCAGTTACTGTCAAGACTGCAGCTTGAACTCACAAGGAACAGAGAGGTTTGAGCTGAGATGGCAAATCATAAAGCCTCTGTACTCTCACTGCAAGCCCTGACTCCACTACAACACCGGTCCACAATGCTGGTGCAGTGTTTTATTTGCTCTGTTATTCTGGCATGGGTACTTCAAGCTTAGGCTAGGATCTAAATGGCTCATTGGCTGTATGTATACACACTGGAGCTATCCTGTTTCTAGCCAAAATTTCACAGTACACTGGAGGCTGTTGTTGAGGTTTTCTGGAGTGTGGGAAGTAGCTTTCGTGAAAAGGAAGTAGCTTTGAAATCAGAAGCTTCCCCTTGTGTGGCTATCCCACAAGGAGCTATATGCTAGCAGAATAACTCTTACAGTGGGCTATTAATTACCAATTATACATGTTTTGTCTCAGTCTTTTTAAACCCATCTGTTAATTTTATACTGTTTTCTGTGTGCACTCCAAAGGCCTTTTGTGTTATGTCATAGCAATGCATGAACTCCTCTAAAAGGGAGGAGGCATGATTTTTAAAATGCTACTGGCTGGTTCAGTACATCATTTTGTCTGCCTTTATTAAATTAGCTTGACTAAAAAGGGATTTTCTTATTCTTTTATTTTATAATTTTACTATGGAGTGTTGATGAGCATGCATTTGGTAGCTATAAATGTATTAATATTCTGTACTTCATATATCTAGAAATTTTGTGAGTTTCAATTCAGTGTTCTGTTGTATATTAAATTAATGCTTAAAGCAGCCATGGGTTTCACCTCTGTATTAAGTGTTTGTGCACCTCATCATCACCAAAAATATTGAAAATTATAACTTTAAAATATTTATTTTAAAAGTATGCCATGTACAGGTATCAAGAAACCTTGTGCTTAAGTTCATTTTAGTGATTTTTAAAGCTATATTGCACATTTAAAAGATAAATACAACACAATTGTTTAAAAAAACTCACTTTGCACTAGGGTTGTCGGATACCTCCTACCTTTAAAAGTCATTTTATTTCCAGTCATAGCAATTTAAGGTCTTTCTTATATTTCAAAACATCACTGCTCCACTAGACTCCAAAGAACAAACATTGTAGCAGTATCTATATTTTTAAATTTTTATATGGCAATCCTAACATAGTTTCACTTTAATTAGGGACACCTTGTGGACACAGAATCCAGGTAATAGTTGCCATAGTTTGCTTGGCTGAAGCATTTGGCAAGCAGGAGGGATGTATCTATAGCTGGTGTAGTTTTTGAGCAGGTTTACAGTGTGTGTCACTTATTAGCACTATATAAAAAATGGTCTAGAATTTTTGGCCACATTTGCATGCATTGCTTCATGTTTCTGCTCACCTGAACTGTAGCTAGATATCAGGGCCAGATTCCACTGGGATGCTTACAGTCTTGCTGATTCTCTTGTGCTTGGCCAATTCCTGTCTACAAACAGTGCCCACCACTTGGAGAACAAAAGTTTAGGACTAATGGGGACAACCAGAAATTAGCAAAAATATTCATTTCTAGAACAGTGCTGGTCAATGGAACTCACATAATGGGGCTCCACCAGCCTGTCCCAGTAAAGAAACTCGTATTTCTGCTTATTTCACAGCTTTCGCTGGGAAATGTTAATTTATTGTTGCAGAAGTAGTGGATCCCACTTGTGTGGAATTGCTGGGATCCACAGTTGATACAAGAGAATCTATGGGGTGCAAGAAAATTGGTGGGGGCCTAAGTGTCCCATTGATTCTGCCCTGGTCTGTTCATATAACAAATTAAAACACTGGTACTAATTCTTGTTTGGAGTAATAGTTCACATGCTTTGTGGTTGGCTCTACAACAGAATTTGCTCTACCTGATCTTTAAAATGATGTCACCTGTCTCCATATTATCTCAGACCCTGGTTCTGCAAACCATTTATACAAAACCAACTGACTTAAAAGTGAATGCTTCTTTGTAAACCTGTGTAGGCTGTGGTCCTAAATATTGATCCAAGCTGAATGAAAAAGGTAAATACTGTGTTTCTGTTTGAAAATACTGTATAATTTATAATTATAAGCAACTGTAAAGCTGAGAAGAAACTAGAAGTTAGGAAACAGAGTTTTTCTGTTTCATTATAATTCCAGATATTGCAGATTTCCTCTAGCAATAACCCATGTCATATAGTTGTTTCCTCCTGGTTGTGTATGGCTAGGTATTGCAGGTAAAATTAAATGAGAGAGAACAGAAAGCTTGACTATACAATTATATTGTTCCAAATTATATTGTTGACTTCTAGTATAGCAAAAATCTTTTACAAATGCACACACACACAAACATTGGCTGGCTGTTGAACTGTATTTATCTGAGAAAAATTTGGTTATGTTTATACATCACATTATTCTTGATCACTACCATTCAGATCATTAATGTTTTAAAATCTACATACATGTGTGATTTGGTGCCTCGGTGGATGTACAATCATTCTCTGCCAACACTGGTGGCTTGGTAGTTGAGCTTTTTCAGTGAAGGGCAAGTGAAATCCTAATGCCAAGATAAGTATAAAGCTGCATTTTTTGAGAGCAGCTAGCTCACATAATACTAAATGTCTCATTAAAGGGCTATTGTAAGAATATGAAAAGATTGTAATTTTGGTTCTGCTATAGGTAACATCAAATTCAAAGTCATGAATATTTGTGATAAATCTAACCATAGCTACTGATGACAAGAGGAGATTACTATTTGAAACATCTACCAAGCTTGTGATTTCTAATGTAACAAACAAAAATAAAGTGTCCCTGAGAAAATGCATTAAGTCTTTTGAGTGCTCTGTTTAATAATAGATCCGGATAAAGTGCTCTGTGAGGCAGGCACTTGCCAAATCTTTCAAGGATTGAAATGGAACTTTATTCTTAAGGAATTACAAGTGGGATCTGCAACAAAATTTTACGGTCTAGCAGCCTCCCAACAAGAGTATTCCTTGTTCTTGGTTCTATCCATCCACTCCCTCTAGAAAGCATTTCACTATTCCTCACCATGATCCATGTTCTATTTTTTCTTTTTCAAATGTCACCACATTCTGTGAAATGCTCATTGGGCTGGGTTTCTATTTTTTATTTTTTGCAATAAATTGCAAAATTGTAGTTTTTATTTTTTGCAAAATTGTTTGTAGTTTCACAGATCTTTCCATTCCTTGGGGCATACTGCCATCCCCTCTTGTTTCTTAGTGGTCCCATTTTGACTCACATCCTGTTGGTACTTGCCCCCTTACTCGCTGCTGGAAGGAGTGATGCCCTTGATTCCAATCCCCTGTGCTCTGCTCGGTACTCCCCAAGTGATCTGTGTCAAGTTTCTGGTTGGGGGAGAGATCTTGAACTGGATTCTGGAGATTACACTGACAGCTTTGCTTTCTCCTCTTCATAGGTAGCTCCTTTTATTCCAGGATGTTATTCACAAGAATTAACTTCTTTTATAAAGAAACAAACCAAATTTACATAGACAACAAAATTATGGGACAAAGCTACACATTCAACTTGCCCCAGTAGATTTAATTTAAGTTTCCTTCTGTACAGGAGACATTTCATAAGAGAATTCTTTTGAGCAGACTGTGTGATTTCCCTACTATTTCAAGCCAGATAGTAAGGACAAAATGTGATTTTGCGGTTATTTATCTTTTTCAGGAGAAAATTGCATACTCTGTGTGCGGAAATATGCTGCAGCTGCTGACAACTATTTTTATTCTATAACAAGCAACTGCAAATACAAAATAAACTAAGTAAGTAGTACTAGTTCAATTTAAAAACCAAGTATGGCTAGTATTTGCATGTAAATGCTTAAGCATTTAAAATCTCAAAAAATCTCAAAAATAAACATCATTTCTACCTGGAAATGTGAAAAACAAAACCACACAAATGTTTTCCTGTCCAATATTCTTGATAAAGTGCTAATTTTATTTTTGTGGAAAATTCCCTAACCCCAGTGACTCAGTATGCCTATCAAGAAGTAGAAATTATATTTTGTTCGAAGTGTGGTATATCGTATCTCTGTACTATTTGATCCATAAATAGTACAGTTATTAACCTCTCGCACCTGGTTCATAATAACCTTGCAGTTTACTGTGATGCTCCAAACTTATGATGATGTACCTTAAGTGAAAACAGTTCCATGGGAGATTCAAATATATTACTAAAATGTAGTGGGAATGGGATATTGCATTGAATGGAATATTCTAATGTAGCAATGTCAGAGACAGCGCTCCAACCTCAAAGCTGTGAATTGGAGCTCCTCCCGCTTCCAGCCAATACATCACCACCACATCACCACCACAATCAATTATATTTCTATACCACCCAATAGCCAAAGTTCTCTGCAGGGTTTACAACAGTGCCTTACAAAAAGAACTGTGCTGAGTGCTCTGCAAGACTACAAGGTATCCTGACACTTCTCCAAATTCTTTATATCCTCCCAGGTGCTCCAGCTAAATGGGCAAAAACACCACATCGAGAGAAAATGCAGGTTGGGAGGATAGGGAAGCAGAGATCACCTTTGTTGCTTCTGCTGCTGTCCTACTGGTCTAGGATGCGCTTTCCAACGGAGACAAGTCCTTTTACTGCCATTGCCTTAAATGCCTCAATGGCATCTGCAAGCTGAGCAGAATATAAACTTAAGAAAATGGATGCTGCTTTTTCCAAAATGAGGGGAGGGGATGTTGAAATCATGCATAGTTTGGAATATGAAATTCCCAAACCGGGCAAAATAACTCTGTCCTAAATTATAAATAGATAGGTTCATAATTTTAGGTAAACTGCTTTGTGAGATTGTCTGAAACATCTAGACTTAAAAATAAACGTAAAATTGTATGTTATATATAGTAGGTTATAGGTTATAGTAGGTTATATTGTTTTATTCTCACATTTGCAATATCTGCAGTTTGCATTTGCAATATCTACACAATTCTGCTTTACCTAATTTTCAGTATGCTCATATGATTGGCTTTCTAACCTTTCTCTAGTTGCATCTGAGGTTATATTTCAAATAAAATTACTATCTTATGTGTCTTACAGAAATATCGTCATAAGGCAGCATCAATTTTACAAAACAATATAGCATATTTTGCAAAAATACTCCATAGTGCCATCTAGCAACATTTCATTTACACACTCTCCCAATGCCTTTCAACTAGGAGCACTTTCACATTGAATTTCAGAGATAAACAATGTGGCAATAAGGTAATATGCCACAGTTTTTCCCAGAACAAAAATTGGTATAGTTTGGGTAGCCCATATCTAATTTGACAGCTATCCTGTTTAGACTATCTAGTTTCATGGCATTAAAAAGCCAAAACACCTGCCTTATTATCATGAACAATTTTTAAAACAACAAAGATTTGAAGAGAACTGCATACTTAACCTGCATTGTGTGGGGACAGGACACATGGTGTCACATTTAACCAGACTATGCCTTTTCAAAAAGTGTTGGTGGCCTCCCGATCCAAATTCTCCATCCAAAGAAATGCCAAATTGTCCTAAGCTTAGGATCCTGTGTGTGTCTGAGCAGAGAGAAGTACTACAGTTCCCAGCATTAGGCTGACCATTTCCATCTAAACATGTGCACAAACATGCCCACAGTGACCAGCAGAGCCTGTGGTAATTCCATTCTCACAGTACAACTAGTTGCTAGGAATGTGGTCAAAGGACAGCATTCCTGAGGACCACAGGAAATCCCAGCTATTTAGCCTCATCCAAGGAACCAGCACCTGCAGGGAAGGCCTGTGTGGAGTTTGCCGTTTCCAGACCCACTTTCTACTTTCACGACTTACAAAATTAACTGTCCAGCTGTTTCTTTCTTTAATCTTCCAGAGTTTCTTTCCCTTTATGTTCCTCCACACACTCCAGTTCTTTATCTACTGCAGCCCATCTCTCTTGCCCTCCTAAATTATTTATCAACCAATCAACCTATTCCTCTTCACCTTTTCTGCCCGTATCTACCAGTCCTTTCAATAAAACATAGAACCAGCATAGTGTGACTTCATTGTTTAAGTGCTAGCTATACAATGGGTGATAAATGCTGGAAAGTGGTAATGGTGGCAGAATAGAATATTGCTAGATGAGATAAAACGGCCCTAGTGTATAGTGTGTAACTATCTTAAATAGGGAAGTGTTACACAGACTGAATTGTTAGGTCATGCTTGGTGCAAAAAGGTATGAGGTCGCACTAAGCTTGACTTGTTTAGCATTTAGCCTGTCTAAAGTCCTGAAGCTACACTCTGACTGGAAGTGAGAAACCTCACTTTTCCAGGGATCCTGTCCACATCCTTGAACTGTACAGGTTGAAAAGTATGCATTACCACAGCATACTAAATTGCTCACATCAGGCTATCAAACCATCTATCTCTTTTCTTGCAGGCCACAGCATAGCAGTCCTCTGATCACCCGCAACAGTTCAGCTGAGCAACTTTAAGATAACATGGTGGCAAAGATATACAATTTCTTTACTGCTTGCATTTCCACAGATTAAGGTTTCAAATGAAATTTATTTATTTATTTACTGCACATAGCTGAAGATCTCCAGATGGTTCACAACAGGATATAAAAACAATAAAATATAGTACATAAAACAACATTTTTTAAGTTTTTAAAAAATTAATTTAAAATCGCATTACAATAAAAAGACCCAGCCAAGAAGAAAGGAAAAAACCACCTGGATAAGCCCACCCATCAGGGAGATCTCTAAAGTCTTCCACAAAGAGGGCTGGTTTTAACCTAGCACCAAAAAAAATGGCAAATTTGGTGCCAGGTGGGCCACAGCAGGAAAGTTATTGCAAAGATGGTGGAGGGAACCATAGAAAAGTCCTCCCCCAGCTGCCAAGCCTCTTGAAGGGTTGATACTTGGAGGAGGCCTCAAAGGTTGAGCAAAGTGTCCAGGTAGATCAAGGTTGGGACAGGCACTCCAACAGGTATTGCTGTCCCAAGCTATGTAGGGATTTTTGGGTTAAGACCACCATCTTGAATTGGGCCCCAAAACATACAGGCAGCCAATGAAGGTTGGCCAGAATTGGTTTTACATGTTCAGACCTCCAGGTCCCAGTCATTAATCTAGCTGCTGCATTCTGCACCAGCTGCAGCTTCTAAACCATATTCAAGGACAGCCCCACAGACAGTGTGTTGCAGTATCTAATTTAGAGATTACCAAAGCATAGCTAAAACCAGGCTACCCCCTGTAGTGATCTGTAGCCAGGTAGTGATCTGTAGATTCCAAAGCACCACTGCTGCCAAGATCATCATCATCCTGCCTTACACAGAGCAGCAGATCCAAAGTGTGTTGTGCTGAATGTCCTGCTATCTACCTGCCATCTAGGGTAAAAAAAAGGTCCAACTCTCAATTACTCTGGGACCCCAAAACTGAGAGCATGCATTCTCTGGACCCAGCTGTTAACTAGAGAACCAAGGACTGCTAAGCGGTGTGTGTATATTTGGGGAGTTTTGTAGTATAACCTTGAGAATCATTTGACCAAAAGGTGGGATGTAAATTTCTACACGAACTCTGGTAAACTGTTTTGTCTGACTTGTTCTACACAAAAACACTTTTTTAAAAAGTTTTAATTTTCAGCTAGGAGGAAGTAGTTATAAAAACAAGTTAAATGGCTAGAGCTGAGAACAAAAGAGAAAAAGATATGGAATTCTGATTAAGACATTCTTGTACTTATTCCTAGAGCTGATGTTAGTAGCACTAATTACCTAGAAGTCGCCATTGAGAATGTCTTCAACACTTGCATGTGTGTCTGCTATAGGAACATGAGATATATCACATACATCAAAGGTATGAAGCTGCTTGGCATAAAGTCCTCTCATAGCTGGCTGCAATCAAAACTCAGGTGCAAGGATTTCAGTGTGCCAAAAGGGAACTTGGCTGAC
Organism: Varanus komodoensis; assembly: GCF_004798865.1. Taxonomy (NCBI): domain Eukaryota; kingdom Metazoa; phylum Chordata; class Lepidosauria; order Squamata; family Varanidae; genus Varanus; species Varanus komodoensis. The sequence goes on along the minus strand of NW_025335268.1, from coordinate 20,769,941 downwards.
GAGGAGAAACAGACATGCACTGGCTCATCTTCCTTGACTTTTCCACTTTCCTCTACTTACCTGGGAGTAAACCTCATTAATGGAACTTCTCAGCTGACAAGATGATCATCCAGATGTGTTTCAATTTTGTAATAGCAGTACAATCTTGCTAAGCAACAATTATACTTGTGTGTTTAGTTTTTTATATACGTGCACATACACAGGCAAGCTTATGCATCGAAAAAAGCTAAAGCAGCTTCCATTTCAAGCTGGGAGACAAATTATCACAGATAGCTAAAGGGCACAATCCTATGCACGTTTAGACAGAACAGAGTCTTATCACCTGGAGAATTCCACAACTGGGAGTTACACAGGATTGCATCATGAAAGCCACCTTCTGTGAGCCATCCCGAGGCTATATAGCAAGGGGACAGCATATAAAAACTTTAAATATTTTCGGAAGTGTCCCTTATTCTTTTATGAGCTGTAAGATATTAGCAATCTCCATGCCCATCATGTATAAAAATTAGTCTCTAGCAGTGCAATCCAATGCAAGTTTATTCAGAAGGTTGGCACAGCACGTTAACCTCCTGGGAATTTTATTCGCGCGCTGCAAGTACTATGTAATTCTCCCGTGCCAGGCATGGCGAGGGGGGGATTATTTCCCTCCTTTTTCCGCTGGGGCTTCGTACAGTATTCCAGGGGACACTGCGAGAGCGCTGAGAAGAATGACTGCGCAGAAAGTTGGCGCTTCGAGCAGCTGCCGTCCTCCTCGCCCAGCGCTGCCGCTGTACGAAAGCCGGCAGAGCTGGATTGCAATCCCACGCTCCCAGCGTCAGCCGACTGCTGGGTGGAGAAACTGGGAAGCGAGAAGGGAAGGGCCGCCTGGCGAGGGGCTTAGCCTACCGACAGGCAAGGGGCGTAGGCAGCCTCCACACTGCTCCAGGCCAGCAGGCGAGGGGGGGAGAGCACCTTTCGGCTGGGTCTCCAAGAAGGCCCAACCAACAGCACCATCCTATGAGAGGCGCCCGCGGGCGCCAGATCACCCAGGGGCGGAGCGCGACCCGCCGCCTGTTGCCAGTCTCGAGTCGGACCCCTCGTGCCCTCTGTCCCGTTTTCCCGCAGTAAGGGGGCTCGGGGAGCCGAGGGGCTGCAGAAAGTTTTTTCTCAAGGGGAGCAAGCCCAGCGTCTCTCTCGTTCCCGCCCACCACTGCCGTGGCGGCGGGCAAGTTCCTACTTGCGCCTTGGGAAAGTGGAGCAGGCAGGCCCCACCATCGCCATCGCCTAACCTGCGCACCTTCTCCTCGGAAGGGGAGAGCGCGGGCCAGGAACAGGAGGAGACACCTCCCTTCCCGTGTCCCCCCTTCCCTGCTGGAACGGGGAACGGGGCTGAGCGGGTCCAGCCGCTGTGCTTGCCTTTCTCTCGGGCAACGGCTCCTTTCGCCTGCTACTGGCCAGTACAAGGAAGGAGCAGCCCTGCAAGAAGCAAGACAGAGAGGCTGCTTCTTCCACCCTGTGCCATCTCCTCGTTCCCCGATCGCTGTGGAACCTGGCGGATTCCCCAGGGCTGCTGCAGGTGTAGAAGAGAAGGCAGGAGAGCTCCGAGATCAGCAGAAGCCTGGGGCAGACGGTAACACCTCGCTTTGCAGGATGTTATCGTCCGAAGGCCTTTGGCTGGAGCAGCCACGCTTTTCTATAAACCGCCCCACTTTTTTAAATGAACCGCCCCCAGGAACTGGGCAGATTTTGGAAATGATAAGTTAACATGTCCAGACCCAGTTACAAGGTTCAGTGGTGTTTACATCTCAGTAAATATGTTCATGTTTGCAGGTTTCTTTTCTCCTGTGAGAAGCATAGACAAGGAACACTGCTCCATTTTTAATATAAATTAAAATACTTTTTTGAACCGGATATCATGAAATACGCAATACAGTGTGATAGGGTTACATATTAAATAGCAGTATCACTTGCTTATTTTACTGTATGTAGGATTGGACTTGAAAGAGCAGCAATGAAGGAACTAGAAAAGATCCTTAAGTGCAAGGACATCTCACTGGAAACCAGGACCAAGATCATCCACACTGTGGTATTCCTAATCCTTATGTATGAGTGTGAAAGCTGGAGAGTGCCAGGAAGGAAACTGATGGGTTTGGAACATGGTGCTGAAGATGAGCTTTGCAGATACCCTAGACCAGTGATGGTGATCCTGTGGCGCACGCAGAACCCTCTCTGTCGGCATGCAAGCCAACTCGCCCCAGCATTGCCCCAACAGCCGAGCATTGGATAACAGTCCACATAGGAGCCATGTGCATGCTTGGAAAGGAAGAGTGGTCCCCCACAATGATGTCATGAGCTGCAACCCATTAGCCGCGACTTTCGCATGGCCAGTCAGTGTGCTGCCATATATACAGTGCTTTTTTTGTTTTTTAAAAAAAAAGGAACTCACGTTGCCAGCAGTAAGTGCGCAACCACACACACCAATCCCAAGTTGGAGCAGCACCCTCACTATCTCACTAGCAGATAGCAGACACAAAAGCAGCCTGCAGGCACTATGTTAATAATGTTTGCTGCTGATCTGCTACATTCAACATCACTTCGTAAAATCCATTGGAAAAAAAGGTGCCGGAACGCCATTCCGGTGCATTCTATGACAAAAAAAGCCCTGTATATATATTTGCTTGGACTGGCTGTGAGTTGTTTTTTCTAAACTAAAACCTCAGTATTAAGGTTTTATTGCAGTGTTGGCACTTTATGATAAATAAGTGGGTTTTGGGTTGCAGTTTGGGTACTCGGTCTCTAAAAGGGTCACCATCACTGCCCTAAACGAACCGAAAGATGAGCAAGCAGGTCCCAGATCAAATCATGGCAGAACTTTCCTTGGAAGCAAAAATGACAAAACTGAAGCTGTTGTACAACCCACTGGAGAAGACAATCATGCTAGGGAAAGGCAAAAGCAGATGAAGAAGAGGAAGAACAATTAGGATTCCATAAGGTAGCCACAGCCTTAAATTTAGAAAAGCTAAGCAGGGGTGCCATAGAATTCATAGGATTGCCATCAGTTGAAGATGACTGCATATAACAACAGGGCTGAACATTTGAATGGTGAAAAGAGATTCACTCAATTATGGTCCAAGTATTTTTAAAACTTTAAAAATGCTGTTGGGGATATGCTGGGAGTATAGGACTTTTTTTTTGTCTAAATATGCATAAGAAGGTGAACACAATCACTTTATGAGAAAAACAAAACACTTTCAGTATCAAGTTTGATTTGCTTTGATACTGATTATTGCAGTGTTGTTGTATTTTCCCTAATCAATCATTATTGCTTTTAGCAATATTAGGCAAGGCTTATATAAGTGTTAATAATTAACAGTTCTTCTCTTTGGCTTTTATTCTGGAATGCTGGGATCAACATACATTTTCAATAAAAATAAGTAAATGAAGCAAAATAACAAGCAACTATTCCCCATTTCAGAAAGCTAGTTCTTAAAGGCAGGTGTGCTAAGTAAATAGCAGGCCAATTCTTAAAGCATCATCAGTACAATGCCTTTATTAACTATGTCACCACAAGCAATGCCCAGGCAATTGCTCTGATTCAGAATTAAATGGCAGTTTTGCATATAATTTTTGCATATAACAGAAAACAGGAAGGGGGAATGAAAAAAGTTCATTACCAAAAGTTTTTTTATGTATTTCTAGTAGTAAGTGAACCTCACAGAGTTCAGCAGTACTCAATCCCAGATATGTATGGGATTGCAACCTATATTGCCTATAAATCAAGACAATAGAAGGAACATCCCATCATGACACTTGGAGGTAAAGAAAAGGTTTAACATATCTTTGTGGTGTAATCCCTATAGCAACCCACACATTTCCCACATAGTCACCAGATGTAATTGCAACCTAACACAATCCTTATTACCTACGGAGAGATGCAACTTTTAATGCTATGGTTGAAATTATTGTAATTAGTCTTTTACAACATTTTGAAACTTGTTCAGTATACATCTAATACAAAAATTGTTTGCCTTGACTTTCTCAAGCATTAATACACCAAATATTTCTATTCCCCTAAATCATATTTTGTTTACATTAATGTCTGTAAATTATCTCTGTTTATAATTTTAAAACATTTAAAAATATGATTTATTTGTAGGAGTTGGACACAAATGTAGCACTAAGTGTGTAGTTTCTCTCATACTCTTCTGGTCTGTACAGTACAGAAGAATATGCTCATAAGATTGGGCATATTGCCAATATCCCATTTTCCTCTACTGAGAATATGGATAACGTTTCACAAAATTCTAGGATTAACCATAAAGAGATTTTAAAAGGAGGTTTAAGTGACTCATTATTTTGGGCCTCTCAGTTCTAACATTTAAGTTAGGGGGTAGTTTAATTTTGTTGTATTTTATGTTGCTTTTGAGTATATTGTTCTGTTTCATATCTGAATTGCTTTTATTTTTGGTAAGCTATCCAGAGAACTGTTATGGGGTGTGTACCAATTGTGAAGTACGTATACAATACACATGCTGATCAGGTAGAAGGGCATTTTGATCCTTGGAAACACCTACAAACTTTGCTTGGAAGGTACTAGGCTGTGTTCTTAGTACAGTGAATCCCCAAAGGGGTCTGCATGGAGATGAAGTTGGTTCCTTGTTCCTTATTCAATGTAGAGCTAAGATGAGCAGTGTGAGTAAGAAACTGAAAGTGTTGATGCCGCTTTGCTCTGTGAAATGATACAAATACATAATCTGTTTTACAGAGAAACACCTAAGAGATGTCATGCCTGTTCCTTACCAAGTTAGGTTGACCTAAAGCATGTTGCCACCTAAGGTGAAAGACAAGATGGTACTTCCCTGGGTCCTTGTACAAAAATAGACTGGATGAGCAGCTCAATTTTACTAGAACACTGGCAACAGGCCAGCATCCTCCACTGCACCTGAAGGCACTCACCTGACTTTTGGAGGACAGGGCAGAGTGACACATTCACTTAAATCCACTCCCAATCATCACCATCATCATCATCTCTTGCCTCAGGCACTTCCCTCACTTTGCCTAATGGTAAGCCTAGCCTTGCACACACAGCCCCAATAATCCCCTAAGTCTGGGTTGGGACTGCACCAGAACTGCAGAGCTGTAAGAATCCTGGAGAGGAAGGGGAGTAACATTTGCCACATCTACTAGTCTTCACTAGCCCAAAGCCAAATTGTTCCTGTTCTCTTTGAAATAAGCATAGTGCAGTTGAGTAGTAATGTGAGTAGGGTAGATTCTGACTCTTCCAGACTGGAGGCCAGTTGATCCCAATGGTATTGAAGGTTTACCAAACAAAAAAATGTACTTTTTACTATATGGAGTGCCTATTTGGAATTCAGCATCTTTAACTAGGCTGGAAACAATACTGGTTTCATTCCTGTGTGCTCTTCTGCGAGCCCCTAGATGTGTTCAAATTCTAATCTACTGTTGGAATCTGTCAAATTTCTCTTACAGCTGGGCAGCTGCAGAAAAGTTTAAACTTGTTTTATTAGATCATGAGTTATTAACTGAGCTATTAAAGTGGACACAATTAGATCCCCATAAATCATCCTGGTGTAAGTTAGTAGAGAATAAGTAGCACAGTCTAGGGTTTAATCTTTCTCAGTCCTTCCCTACTGATATTTTTAATGGTAGAGATATTTTGGAATCATTGAGGAGATTTGTCCAGGAGGGTATTCATCTAGATCAGGCTGGTCCAAGGCCCCAAGGCCTTGTTCCACTGCTCTCTTGCCCTCTCCTCTTAGAGCACTCCCATTCCCTGCCCCGCAGTCCAGATCCCAGCAATGGCACAGGCATGATTGTGGGGAGCGCTCTTCCTGAGTTCCTAAGGCCAGAAAAAGCTCACCCTGGCATGCCCCGCACCGCTCCAATTCCAGGAAGGAAGGCAGGGCCATGGGGGTCACATAGGAGAGTTTTTGGGTGGAAAGAAAGGGATGGGCCACCCAAGGGAGAGGTCATTGTGCTTGGACTGTAGTCAGTGAAGGAGCTGCCTGATCTCTGCAGAGATCACAGGCCCACAAAGATTAAAAGACAGCCCTGGCAAGCAAAAGCCATTTGTTCTAGCAGCCATTGCCATTTCCCTCAGTCATGCACCTGTGCTCTCTTACTGGCCGATGTGGTTATAAAAACAGCCACCTCTATACACCTGCTTCTCAAAGGCAGCATCCATGTGCATTGCAGACCATATGAACATGTGAAGTTGTTATTTGCAAACTCAGATTATCTATGAATCTAGTCCCTTGAAGTCTAACGCTGACTGGAGTGCAGGGGCTCTCACACAGGCAGGGCTGGCTAAAATATTTTTGCAATCATAGAACAGTAAAGTTGGAGAAGACCACAGTCTTGAAAGCGGAGAGATACTTTTTTCTACAAAAAAGGAGGCCAACCAAAATGACCCTTCATAGACAGTGTCAGGGACTCTAAGCCCAACTCTGTCATTCAGATTGTTCTTTCTTGCTGTATGTTTTCTTTAACACCTAATACTATTACTGCTACACAAAATAATATCTATTTAAAACCAGAGGTATTAAAAAGTGCTTCTCTCTGAGTGTAGGTGTGGTGTTTCACATTAAGAAAGTTGTGGATTCCTCAGACAAATGAACTTCGCCGCTCAGCTGCACCACCTGTCTTGGTAGGCCTATCAGGTTGGTGATCAAATTAAGACTGGAAGCAAGGGCATGTGAGTCTGGGTCCTAAGGTGAGTTTCCTGGTGTGCTTGTGTAGCTTCATGAGGTCATTGTCTAAAGCAGCGGTGCTCAAACTTTTCCACCAGGGGGCCAGTTGAAAGCTGCTGGTGCTGGGCACGGGCCGGAAAGGTGGCACCAGCGGTGCATGCGGGCCGGTGTGGGGGGCGGGGGTGGCGCAGGTGGGTGGGTGCACTTAGGCAGGAACAGGGTGCATGGCGAGGTGAGGTGTGGGTGGGCACGCGTGGCGAGGGGAGGCAAGGCACAGGCGGGCAGATGCGCGCGGCAAGGGGAGACGAGGCGGAAGCAGGCTTGCAGCGCAAGCCGGGTGCACAAGGAAGCAGCTTGCTCGCTTGAAGATTGTTTTCTCTGAGCAAGCAAACCGCTGCCTCCCAAATGGGCATGGTGGGCCGGATCCAGCCCCCGGGCCATAGTTTGAGGACCCATGGTCTAAAGTCAAGCAAGACTGGATCAAGGAAAGCTCTTGATCAGGGACACAAGTGATTTGTCTTATGTGGTCTTTGTTATAGCCTGTGCAAAGTGATCAGAAGAAAGATGACTGTTAACTCTGGTGGAGGAGTCCATATCAAGTTCTCGTGCTAAAATTAAGTGCCAAAGACAGCCGACCTGAGTGCAAGCTTCTAACTGTAAAAAAACAAACAAACCTCTGAACCCACAGAAAATAGGGTCAGAGGGCAGTGGGTATGTGCTGGCAAGTTCTCTCCTGCAGAAAAAAGCTGATTTTCTCTAGAACAGCAATGGCGAACCTTTTAGAGACTGAGTGCCCAAACTGCAACTCAGACCCCACTTATTTATCACAGAGTGCCAACTCTGCAATAAAACCTGAACTTGCTGAACTTGCTGACCACCAGCACAAGGGGGCAACATTCCACTGACCCCCAGCTTTTCGCTGGCCCTGAAAAAGGCATCTGAGTGTATTTCCTACCTGAGTGTATTTCCTACCTTTCCTACCTTCTGCTAAAATCAGTCCAAGCAAATCCCTGGCAGCTCAAAGACGGGCCATGCGAAAGCCTCGCTAATGAGTGAGGACTGACTGTTGCTTGGCATCCTTAATCTCGAATATGTGCATGGCTGCTGGGGGATCGCATGCCAACAGAGAGGTTTGCCATCACTGCTCTAGAATAAATTCCTGGGTCCAGGCTCAACTCTTCCTGCAACAAGAAGAAGAGGTCAAAAACCAGACATATTTTTGCTCAGTGACAGACTACATCCAGGAAAAAAGAGACCTTATAACCTCAAGTTTAAAGTTAAGAAAACTGAGTGAAATAGAGAGAATGTAATGTCAAAGAATTGCCTGAATAAGGCAAGCCAAATCATATATGAAGTAGACAATTGCTTGTACCCAGTTTTGCCATTCAGTATTACCTAAGTTTGTTGACCAGAAGAGATAACCATCCCAGAAAGAGAATCCATCATTATGAGGGCCTCAACCTAGATGAAGAGAGAATTCTCAGAGAAGTGGTCAAGAAGGTCTGTGGCAACCAGGTCTAAGAAAAACTAGGAACATAGGCTGAGATGGCAAAAGAAGAGTGCAAGATAGAAATTAAATAGTTAACTTATTAGGTAAGGCCAAAGAAGCAGTATCAACTAAAACTGGCTACACCTGTCAATTTAATTCATGTTTGTAGCTAGGAGTTTCTTGTTGTTTTTGAAACCTCCATTACATGGTTATGTTTTTCTAGAGATGCAAGTCTTTTTCCTCATGTAATGCTTAGATATGCTAAGAGACAGGTCACATGTTGTGGGGAGTGGGAATGACTGATTTGTTCAGAAATTACTAGTTTTCCACCCTGTTTACAAGTTTCCTTTCATTAGGCCAATGACTTCAAGGTCTCTTAAAAACTTTAAGATCCTTTTGCAGTAAAGGGGATCATTATTCTTTAGCATGGTCATGATCAAAGGGGGAGATGATATAAAATTTCTGATTCTTGATGCTTGAACTCTTTATAACCTTGCTGAGGCTCCCAATGCAAAGAGTGTCCCTCAAGAATTAAATTCTGCTTAAACAGTGATAGAAAGAAATTCACATTTTCTGTGTGTATGAAACACTAGTGTAACAGAAACTGTTCAACTTGTTTTCCAAATGGTCCATGTCCTGGTGTGTGCATGCCCAAAATTCACAACAGGGTAAATTTTTCCTTTGAGAGATTTATTCTCGAGAATAACAGGCTACCAATGAATCATTCCAGATGGTGCACCTGAGCAGTCCTCAGCTGGTCCTTTTATACACTGCTCACTAAAGGGTTACATGTAGCACAGTTAGCAATTTCCAATAGGTTACAGAAATAAGCTATGGCAAATCTAGACAGCATACTAAAAAGCAGAGACATCACCCTGCCAAAAAAGCATGTATAGTCAAGGCTATGGTTTTCCCAGTTGCAATGTATGGCTGTGAAAATTGGACCATAAGGAAGGCTGAGCGCTGAAGAATTGAGGCCTTTGAATTGTGGTGCTGGAGGAAACTCCTGCGAGTCCCTTGGACCGCAAGGCGATCAAACTGGTCAGTCCTAGAGGAGATCAACCCTGACTGCTCTTTAGAAGGCTGGATACTGAAGATGAAAATCAAATACTTTGGCCACCTAATGAGAAGAAGGACTCCCTGGAGAAGAGTTCTATTGCTGAGAACAATAGATGGCAAAAGAAGAAGGGGACAGCAGAGGATGAAGTGGCTAGATGGAGTCACTGAAGCAGTTGGTGTGAGCGTAAGTGGACTCCAGGGGATGCTGGAGGACAAGAAGGCCTGGAGGAATGTTGTCCATGGGGTTGCAATGGGTCTGGCACAACTTTGTGACTAACAACAACAACAACACAGAAATAAGAAGTTACAATGGCATGATCTTTTCCAGTAAAAGAAGATGCTCTGAAGATGGGGGGGGGGAGGAGTGCTATTACATAGAGGAGGAGGGGGAGTGGGCTGGTGTGAATTGCTCTTTCTTTGAACTGCTGTTATCTGTCAAGCCTCAACTAGCTTTCTCTGGACTGGTGCCTGGTTAGTGTCAGCTACATTTCAAGGACATGTGCTGATTTCTACAAAAGAGGGTTTTTTCTCAGGCCTGGTTATGTCAATCATTGCATGATTTAACCACTGAAAGTTATACCTATTGATTTGTACATCAAGCTGAAACAGCATTCTCTGTGTTAATGTCTACTAGCATGAGAACTAGTAGACATGCACTGAGAGGACAATTCCTCACAGTTACACTGTCTGCTTAACTGTCCACCTTAAGATAAGTATGGAATGCAGACTACTTTTTCTAGCTAATAATGCACAGAAGGTGGAATCAAAGTGCAGATGGGATAGGCCAAAACAACCAATGATGATGACTTTGCTCTTGGTATAAAAACATTTGGATTGTTAGTGGAGGGTGCTGCTCTCTCTGAGAAGAGGGCTGCTCTTGGTGTGTGCATGCTTGAATAGAGAGCTTTTTCTGTCAGACCTTGCTATTATTTGTATGTTCTGCAGTCAGACAAGGCAAGAGGACAACAGGAAGCTGTCTTATGCCAAGCAAGACCACTGGCCCCTAAAACCATTTTGATAACGCTAAGAGTGGCTTTCCAGGATTTCAGGCAGGATTCTTTCTTAGACTAACTTGGAGGCTCTGTGAAGCAAGCTTGAGACTTCCTGCAGGCAAAAAATGTATTCTGTCACTGCGCTACAGCCCCTCTTTCGTTTATATTGCACTGTCATGACTAGGCCCTGACAACTTGGTGTCCTGTAGATTAATGTTTTGGAGGACAACTTCTATTAAGTCCCAGTTAGCATCAGGAGTCCTCAAGGATTATGAGAGTTCTAGCTGAAAACATTACAGGGCACCACGCTGCTTAGCTTTGAGCAAATATACAGACTAAGGGCTCTTTGCAAGGGGGTGTGGCATGGGAACAGCAGCAACTGCGAAACGGTAGTCAAGCTCTGGGTATAAACTTCAGTTGGCCGACTGCACTGTTGAAGTAGGTGATCGCCTGAGGCAGCGCCAGCCAACAAATTATTGGTGATATTGTGCACGTCCTGGGAGAGGCTCTGGCTCGCTGTCGAAATAACCTGGCCAGCCTGCTGGTCTAAGGCACAGCCGCCATTTGCAGCTCCGCTTGAAGCAGCGCGCGGAGGGGGAGGGGGCGGCGACTGCTCCGCTGGCTGAGGGGATCGTGCCAGTTGACAGTCACGTGGCGTTGAGCAACCGCCCCGGCTGGTGCGGCGCCCTCATCCGCATTCCGCCGGCCCCGCCCCTTCCCACTCTCGGTCCCTTTCTGCTCCCCTGCGGCTGAGAATCGCGCCCCGCCGCGCAGTGGCCGCGGTCTTTCTCCCCACGAACTGACAGAGGCTCTGCTTGTTCCCATGGCGACCGGGCGACCTTTCGAGCTGGTGGTCTTCGGGGCCTCGGGCTTCACGGGGCAATACGTGGTCCAAGAAGTTGCGCGGGTGGCTGCCGAGGATGAGCTGCGCGGCTCGCTGCGCTGGGCTGTGGCCGGCAGGAACCGAGAGAAGCTGCAGGCTGTGCTCGAGAAAGCGGCCACGAAACTGGGTAAGAAAAAGAGGGACAACAAATATATCTAGCACGGGGCTCTTCACTTCCCTACCGTTCCGCAGTCTCAGGAGGACGATCTGTTTTCTCCATCCCCTCTGTGCCCCCCTTCTGCCGCAAGGGCTTCCCCGTAAATGAAGTCACCCTTGATTACTGGGGAGGGGGCGGGTGAATTAAGCGTAAGCAACACCCTGTGCACATCTTGGATGTAAGTTTCTCTGTGTTGAGTGCTGTTTGTTTATCGGTATAAATATCCAATGGATTTCTGTTTCTTTAAATTATTTATCCGGCCTTTTTTCCTCTTGCAAGGAACTCGAGGTAGCATACATGGCCCTCCTCACAGCAGCCATATGAAGTTTGTTAGGCTGAATCAAAGTTGCCTGATGACCTTCAAGGCTCAGTGAAATCCAGGTCCTTTAAGATGGACTCCCAGTAGTTTCCTTGGCCCTGCCTTTTGTGCTTTCGTGACTGAGATGAAGAGTTGCTGATACCCAGTGGGGACTAACCTGAGTTGGGCCACAACTGCTTTGGTGCTTGATGACATGTCTTGGACATTGACCTTAACATTATAAGCTGGTTCCAGGGTGGTGGAGGGGCAAGAGATAAGGAGAGGATGCCATAGAATGTGGAGGGGAGAATTAATTGTTCAAGGCTAAACTGTGATATAAAGCAGAGCTTGGGCAAAGATTCAGCAAGTCCAGCATTTTGATTCCTGTGTTGCCATGGAATGGTGAACTCAAGTGCTCTACATTCAGAGAAGGCCAAGAACCCACTATTGTAATTTTATTTTACAACACTTTTAAGCTCAAGCGACTTTATAGTTTCAGTGGTGTTCAGTCTTCCAGCAACTTTAGGAGGGAACACAATATTAGCAGAGAGAATTCAGGATGAGAAACAGTGATTTGACAATGGGTGTGTATTGAACTCTGGTTTGCCAATCTCAACTGTCTTACACTGGTTGTGGATGCATGTTTCGATCTCAAAAGACACAGTGCTTCTTTTGCCAGTCCATAGTCATTTCTGATTTGCCAAGAAAGAATATGTTTCACATGACTGTATTGAACTGGTGGTATTCAAGGTTTATTTGCAACCCAGTCCTTTGTATGTTCATTTGAAAGTAGTCCCACTGGACTTACTTTTAAGTAATCTACCTAAGTTTACAGCTTAAATTTCATACCCAAACCTTTAGAAAGAAAAAGCCTTACAACAGCCAGCATTCATCAACCACCGTAGGATTGTGTTCTTAGTGTAGCTGATTCCAACACTGCTGCAGTTCCTCACATTTTTCCTGTGAATATTCCAATTAGTTTAAAATTTTATTTTTTATTTATTTATTTAGTAAGCTTCTATGCCGCCCCATTCGCTGAAGCCTCAGGGCGGTTCACAACAATAAATAAATACATATTAACCATATAAAACAATATAATTGGAGATGTCCTGGCCAAAGATATAAAATCAATAAATAATGCTATCAATTAAAATGAAGTTTAAATAAAAAGGTCTTGGCCTGGCGCCAAAAAACAAATAATGACAGCGCCAGGTGGACCTCTCTGGGGAGCGAATTCCATAGATTGGGTGCCACCACAGAGAAAGCCCTCCTCCGGGTACTTACCCTCCTGATATTCTTCATGGAGAGTTCCCGGAGAAGGGTCTCTCCCTCTGATCTCAAGGGGTGGGAGGGCACGTATGGATGCCTTGGCAGTTTTACTAATATATTTCACATAACACTTGTAGTGTTCTTTTGTTTCACAGCTCTCGGATTCAAAGTGATGGCATGAATAAGATATGAATTGGTTATAATATTGTATACGTAAATAGCTCTTTACAAAATGTGTGGTGCTAAGACTGTTGGATTGGTCTATGGTTGGGTTGCTATTTTTTAAGCAAGCAGTTAAAGACAGAATCACTATTTAATCTGATTTCCAAAACCAGATCTGATAGTGATCGATATGTTCTATTAATTTGCATGAGGTTGCTGTATTATATTCTTTAAATAGTATTCCCTATTTTCTTGAGAGTCTTCTTGTCATGGTATAGCAAGAGGCACTCATATCTTTCCATAGTCATACTTGTCTTGAAAGAGCATATTAGGGGATGAGACTAGATCTTACACAGAAGTAAAATTACTTGTTTACCAAAAGTAATTGGAAATTTAAAGAATTTAAAGTGGGTCTCAATTTGTTGCAGTTCAGTTCCTAGTTAGTTATCAAATAATGGTGAAAAAGAGGACATAATATATTGGAGAGAAATTATCAAACAGTGTTTGGCTTCCTTTATAACACTTCAGTTTTCATTTTCAGGGAAGGCAGAACTGAAGTCAGAAGTTGGCATAATACTGTGTGATGTCAGTGATCCATCCTCTCTTGCCAATATGGCTAAACAAACTGCTATTGTTCTGAACTGTGTAGGACCTGTAAGTGTTCTCTTCTTTTTAAAAAAATGAATATATAAAAGATTGTTATGCTTTAACATAAAATTAAGTTTCCATACTATAGTGCAAGATTAAAATTTATTTTGTAACAAACATTGAATGAAAACAGAAACTTCAAAACATAAAGGGAAACCCTTAATGTTTAATACAGTTAAGCTGAGACTCACCTTATTCTTGCAAGTTTTATTAATTAAAATGTTTATACCATTCCTCTATACTACCATAGTGGTAGTGTAAGTTCATCTTCTCCCTAGGAAATATCCTTCCTATTGAATACTATATTAAATAGATCTGAATATATACTAGGCATGGCTGATTTCTAGAGGCAATTTCACAATTCCATTTGGAAAGTATCAAGAATGCAAAAGTGCCCTTTGAGGGCAGTATAAAGTATGCACTAATGACAATAGTAGTCTTAACTTTCCTAACCATGTATGAATTTGAGCAATTATAATTCTACATAATAAAGACAAAAATGTACTCTCATGATTTCCTTCCCTTATACTTGCAGTTACAAGCAGAGGGTTCTTGTGGCCCCCTAGACAGCATTTAATAGAACATATGAGTCTATTGATGCCAAGATCTGAGGTTGGAAAAAGGCTGCAACCTCAGAGCTGCAGTTTTGTGTTTGTGTGTATGCCCTGCTCATACGCAAGGGAAGAACCACACTGGTTGCTTCCCTGAGGTTGTAAGAGTGACCTTTGAGAAGGGGTAAATGCCCCATTCCTACAGGACATGAGATTGGAGCCACCAGTATACTATATATACTCAAAATTTCCCCAACTTCTGACGTGCCTAGGTAGATGACAGAAATCAGCCATCTAGGTGACTTACCAAATAGGAAAAACACAGAAGCAAAGATTGCCTGCACACTCCTCATGCCCTGCATAAGAAGCATGTAATCCTCTAAGTATGAAGGCCAATAGACATCCGTACTGAATTGCATCCTAACATAGATAGGTGATAAATTGCTATATATGGGAAAAAAATCACATTGCTGGTTCTGCCTTTTGTAGCTTAAGTGTACTGTAGGGGTGGGATATAAGCTTTAATGCTTGATACTTGCTGTTTTAAAAGTTCAGCCAGCTCATTACTGAGGAAAACTTAGTAATTGAAGCTTACATGCTATGCACCTGCATAGAAATTGTGAATAAGTGGTATGGGAAAAGCATCTCTGTCACTGTTTATAAACTCAGGGTAACTTATAATAATAAAATGAAATACATAAAATCATTAGGCAATGTCAACAGATTTATATTAATAAAAATTAACTATTATGTATAAAATGGGTAGTCGTTTAAAAAATCCTCCCTGCTTGTAAAGTTTTTATTTTATTTTTTATATTTATATTCCACCTGTTTTCCTTTCAAAGAACTTAACACAGCTTACATAATATTGCTTTAATTCTGTTTTCATGCATGACTGGGACTGACTCTGATAAATGTTAGGCTACCATGTCACAATAATTGATCTATCTGCCCACCTTCTGACACTAGCCTAGGGAACATAGGGCTTTCAGATCTATGTGCCATTGTGGGTAGGAAGGAGCAGATTGTCAAAGTGCATAGCTTCATGACTGAAAAAATAGATTTCGCCCATCTTTTGTTATACAACTCTTACTATTACTAGGGACCTGTGAAGTGCAGGATTGTTTAGCTATGTATAAATGAGATTGATCTTTACAGATTAGACATAAGTAGGGCTGAAGCACTTAACTGATTTAGGGCACAACCCTGTGGTCTCCTGACATTGTCTGGGAGACCACAGGATAGGCTGAGTCCCAGCTCTGATCTTGGAAAACACTCTGGAGTTATAGCTAAGACTCTTGACTTCAGGGAGTCCTCCAATCCTTCTTGCTGCTGGCACAATTCTTTCTTCCCTGGCTGTGGCTTCAGAGAAGGAAAACCATCATTGAAGTTGGCATGGAGAGGGGAGACTATATGAATGTTTTGGAGGGCAAGGGGAGTACATTGGCAATCTTACCCCTTGCATTCCTTCTGCTTTCATAATCCTCTTAAGATTGGAGGGTTATGGGCAATCACATTGGATAACACCTTTTAGTAGTCATGTTAATCAGACATAAAAATGTTGTCCTTAATTTAACTGGGCAACACATTTTAAAAATCCATTAAATATAAATACTTCTAAAAACGGTAAAAGTTGCACCTAAGAGGAATGTCCTTGTGAGACAGTCAAATGGGAGACAAACTGCATCTTAAGAGAGTGATGTAAAGGCATTATCTAAAACATGGGTCCTCAAACTACAGCCCGCCATGCTGATTTATCCGGCCCGCCTCAGAGCTTTCGGACTTGCTCAGAGAAAATAATCTCCAAGCGAGTGCAGAAGCTCTGAGCTGGAGCAGGCGTACTCAGTGGGGAGATGGCTGCGATCATGGTCACACTCGTGCGGGGAAGATGGGTGCGATCATGGTCATGCTTGGGGGGGGGATGGCCACGATTGCGCCCACTTCCCTGCATGACCACGCCCACAATTGTGCCCGCAATCGCGCCTGCCTTCCCTGCACAAGTGTGCCTGCGATCACGCCCGCAATCGTGCCCGTCTCCCCTGCACGATCATGCTGGGGGGGGTAGGGTGGGGAGATGGCTGCGATCACGGTTGCACTCGTGCAGGAAGACATTTGTCTGTCTCAGTTAATTCAATTAATCACCTTGAATTTCTTGTGATAATCTTATTAAAAATACAAGCAAAACTAAATAGCTTGTTCCATTTCTTAAAGTAGTCTAGTGTAATGTAACTTACCAAACAATCCATTTTATTCATTCTTACAGTACAGGTTTTTTGGGGAGCCTGTGGTAAAAGCTTGTGTTGAGAATGGTGCAAGTTGTGTCGACATTAGTGGAGAACCTCAGGTATGTGGAACAGAGGAAACAATCCAGATTCTTTGGAAGTCATATTTATATTAAGCCACAAAATACATGTTTCTAAAGATTTGACCAAAATAGAGGAATAATACCGTTTTATTTCAAATACTAAACTGTAGCATTCATTTCTCCAAATACCATATTTTTTGCTCTATAAGACGCACGTTTTTCCCCCTCAAAAGTAAGGGGAAATGTCTGTGCGTCTTATAGAGCGAATGTGTGTGTGCAGTAAGTCTGTCAGGTGTGCAGCCCATGGGGAAGTGATGGGGAATATGCCTGTGATTATGTGCCCATTTGATTCAGGATATTTTCTTGTTTTCCTCCTCTAAAAACTAGGTGCGTCTTATGGTCAGGCGCGTCTTATAGAGCGAAAAATACGGTAGTCCTTTGATGGCGTTTGTCTCCCTTCAGAAGCACTTTTTTCCAATGCCCCATTTCTAAAATATAGCAGAAGTGGAGAAAAGTGGTAGCAAGGGATCACCAGTTGTTAAGAGTTTGAGATGCCTAGACCCTGATGCACAATAGTGCTATCATTGCTGCGATGCCAAGGCTTCAGAACTTAATCCAGATTATTTTGGCAAACATCTGTGAATTCTGCCAAAATAAAATAGGAAGGCTCACCTGGGACTTATTTCAGTGCCAAGCAAAAACCTTTCTTTTTCTTTTTTTAAAATCTGATTTTACTAATTTTATATCATCTGCTGGATAAAAATTCTTAAAGTCAGCTTTTAGGGTAGAGTTTAATAGAGAGGCTTGTGATTATATGTAAATAAATATACAACCAAGCAGAGAAGGATTTAATACTGCTTTGTTCAGTGGGTTGCCATGAATGTTACACAAAGCCCTGAAATTTGGGAATAGCAGTGGCAGGGTGGGAAATTAATCTATACTCAAGACTGTCAGAGAATGTGTAGTATAACTCTAAGTGTTTGTTGGGCATTTATAACTGAATGCAACCATTTGTATAACATAGCACTGTATGATAAAGAACTTTAAAATATAGAACAAATGTCTATAATGTTTAAAGGTGAAAGATTAGACAGTGAGTGTGATATTGTGACACAGTTATGGAGATTATCATCTTAGCTTGAACATAAGACAGAGCATTGTGGATTTTTTCAGTACAGTGTTGTTGCATTTCTGTTACAGTTTCTGGAAGGAATGTATCTGAATTACAATGACAAAGCTGCAGAAAAGGGAGTATATATTGTTGGAAGCTGTGGCTTTGATTCTATTCCAGCAGATATGGGAGTATTATATACCAGAAACAATTTGAAAGGTGACTCTTACGTTTGATCACTGTTTTGATAACTGGTATGGAAAGTGTAATATTTTTGGCATGTTTGGGTAGACAGAAGCAACAAGATACCCTATGCTAATTCCCTTTCTTTTTAAAAGAAACAGATATTAGTGCTATAAAATATTTATTTTAAAAGCCTTTTACCATTTTCTTTTTGGCACTGGCCAAGTAAAAGCAGAACAATTCTTGCCCACACCTTTACAAAAGAAATCTCTGCCCACAAAAGGAAAAACTGATGAGGCAGAAAAGAAGGAAAAACAAACTTGGACACCTGTTCTTAAAAATAATTATTAGACTGACCAGCTGTAATAAAGCAGTTCAGAAAGATGAAGAGGCTGATGAAGCTGGTGTTTCAGTAAAGTTGTTGGAGTGGGACTGCTTGCTGTCTTTCACTCTGCTGCAGTCCGATGCAATCTGCTGCAAGATGACACAGTGAAGGGCCTGACAGAACTGGTCTTCCAGTGGCCTAATTGTTTTACTGCCTTCTGCCTCAAACATTCTTTTGTTATGGTCAGCAGGATTATATTTTTAAACTGTGGAGCTATAAATGCCTTCTGCTCCATTTATCTTAAACCATTTCTTTAAAGGATGTGAAGCAGTCCTGCTGCTGCACAGGCAAACTCAGAATTTGTGTTTCTTGCAGGAATAGAGCAGAGAAAGCTGAATAGGGATAGGTACAAAGACCTTCCATTGCTTGTGGGATTCTGATGAGGTGCTGGTACATGTCAGACCAGAAGTAGTGTGTTATGCTTTAGGCATTATCTACTAAATGTGGGCACTGTGTCTTTGTGGGTGAAGAACACAAAGTCCTGGTTTGCATGCAAGGTCAGCAAATCCTGAGTTGTTTAACTCGGGAATTGCAAGGGACAAGTGCTGCATGCAAGCCATTTCTAATTTTACTCAAAAATCTAGGAAGTCCAAACATTGCTTAGAGGCTAAACATCTATGGGCAATTATTTGGTTAACTCTGGATCATTGCATGCTTGATTTGTAGTCACAGTGTGAGAGGACTGTGTAGTTGAAATTAGGTATGGTTAATGTTCAGTGCCAAAAGAAATCTTCAGGTGAAGTGGTGAATGAACTGGGTTGCCCTTTCATTCTATATTCATGAATGCCCATGTGAATTAATCATTCTTGCTTATAAATATACACTAATATGAAAATATTTTAATGCCAGAAGTGCCATCATTTGTCTGCACACCTGAGTATAAACTGCTCTCTAGGTCCTTATGATCTCAAATAATGATTTAACTCTTTCCCTTAAAGGTACCTTAACTGCAGTTGAAAGTTTTCTGACTGTAAAGTCTGGCCCAGAGGTTGGTTAACTTTTTTTTTTTTTTGCTAAGTGTGCAGTATGTATCTGTCATATAGGCATATAAAATGAAATTATTTTTTGCGAGAATAATAAAACACTTTCCATTAACAACTGGCCATTGTATTAGTGTATGTTGCTTGTTCTGGCATAGTTGCAGTATGAGAGTAACACAGCATCAGTTTGTGATAGCCCAACCTGAGCATGTGTTTGTGTTATCCAACTGCTGGGTGGCAAGTGAGACTATTTGCTGCTGCTGCATCCAAATTCCACAGCAGTGCATGTTGTGTTCCCATCATTGCTGTCAACTCTCAAAAGCACTGATCAAGTTGAAGGAGTATGAGATTAATCTACACATTACTTTGATATACTCTCAGCTACTTGCTGCTGTTAGAACTAGGCACACATATCTTTTTGAGGGCTGTGGGGGGCATGAAGCACAGAATTAGCTGATGAAGCACAGAAACAGTGATACTCTGATTTCACTTCTGAATCAGACTCAGTGTCTGTAGTGATAGTGTTGCAGGTTTTCACTATTTGGGGTCAGTTAAAGCAATTAAGTAATTAAAAGTAGACTTGTACTCAAATATGATACTTTGAATTAACATGATATTTCAACAGGGTGCTAGTATTCATGATGGGACCTGGAAATCAGCTATATATGGCCTTGCAGATCAAGACAATCTGAAGAAACTTCGAAGGCAAATAGGACACAAACCCCTTCCAGTGATTGGAGCAAAACTTAAGAGAAGGTATAAGATATTTCTATACATGATTGTACCCTTTTAATTTTGAATGTTTACATAGCTCAAGTCTGCATGAAAGTAACTTTTCAAGGGTTTTTTTTAAGGAATCATGGTAAAGGCCAAGTTATGGATAAAGCTTTAACTTAAAGACATTTTGCTAAGCTTTGTTTTAATTGTCATGGTTTCTGTTTTTGCAGAGGAGCAGTGTTTTACAGTAATGAACTCAAACAGTATTCCATTCCATTTATGGGATCAGATGCTTCTGTAGTAAAACGAACTCAACACTATTTGCACACACATCTGCAGGAAACACCTGTAAGCTTACTTAAACATTCATAACATTAATTTTGCCCTGTTACAACAAAGGAACTTGCGTTCTCACCTTTCTGCAAAGTAGAACAGCTTGGAGAAGTGCTTTTCTCTTTAATTGTCAACAACTGCCATTCCATGTGAATTCTTTTAAATCTAGATGTGAAATTCAGATACTGGGTATCCTGAAGAGGAGTCAGTGTTCAAGCAAAACTCATTGCTTAACTGCATATTTCTAATGTATGTATTAAAGGATGCAAGTTAAAACAGCAGGAGAAATTAGCAATTGCATACAAACACACTAATTTCTGAAGAATATTACATGGATACAATTTTTAAGAGAATTCAGTATTTACATAAAACATCCTTTGTATACATAGTTACACAGAACTGCTCTGGAAACTGAAGCAAGCAGCAGCCTTCAAGACAAAAGGAGACAAAAACTACTCTGTTTATATGCAGTCCGGGGGAGGGGGGGCAGTGATTGGCAGTGTAGATACAAATACCCAATCAAAAGGCAATAAATGCATATGTAAAGTGTTTATAGACATGCATCCGTTTGTATTGGCCATTCACAGGAACTAGGGAGAAAAGTTGTGTATAGGAAAGTTCTCTTAACATTAGGAAGGAAAGAAAAGGTTTGTGATAGAAAAAAAAAATCTTTGGGGACAGAGGGCTGGGGGTGCAGTTTGTCCCACATGCCTTCAATTACATAACTGTATCTGAATATGTGTGTCATTTATACACTTCATTCACAAACAGGATTGTAGTGCACGTGTCTTTCAAGGCATGTGCTACTTTATGAACTTCCAGAACGGGTGTGCTGTTGGGTTTTTTTTTTTTTTAAACTACTGAATGTTCCCCACTGCCTCTTGCATAGGAGTGTTTTTATAAGAGCTTTTTAATATAAACAAATGAAATGATAGCAAAGCCATTGTTACCCCTCCAGAGCAATGCCATGGTATAAGTTTTAGTAGGCTGGGCATTCTTCACCTTTCGGATTCTTTTTCTGTACCTGTGTCTAGAAATATTTTTACAAATGATTAAGAACATGCTGAAAACTCAATCATATTCAGCCATTTTTGCATTTACTCTTTGTCACCCATACGGGGTTTGATTTGTTGTGTGTTATTGCTCTTGAGATTTGTGTTTGTCAGAATAGCTAATGTGTGAGTAACTTTTGAAGACGAACTGACAGTAACTGTTAACTGAATTCTTTCACTCAGGTGCAGTATGCTGCTTACACCACTGTGGGTGGCATTGGATCCGTTATTAAGCTAATGTTTGCTGGCCTTTTATTTTTAATGCTTGTGAAATTCAGCTTTGGAAGAAAGCTCCTGATAAAAGTAGGTTGGTTTTTAAATATTTTTGAAAGTTAATAGTCATATTCTTTTGAAACTTACTGTGTGTATTTTCTTTCTTTAGTACCCTGAATTTTTTTCTGGAGGATATTTTACAAAGGAAGGACCAACAGAGAAACAGGTAATGATTTTTTTATTAAGTTAGCCTATATACCACTGTATTTTATGTAATATAAACAAATGGTGTCACATTGATGCAACATTTTCCTGAAAGAAAATACTATAAAAAGAAGAATGTTGATATACACAAGGATATCCAAGTACTGCCACTTGGAATAGACAAATACAAGGATGGAATTCTGATTGTCATTCAGCTATTAATATATAGAAAACCATAATGTCAAAAATACTATCAGCTAGCTTAGGAAGGGTGCCATCCAATGCGGCTGCATATACCATATATAAGGGCATATAAGGTGACTCATGTTTAAGATGAGGTCGATATTTTGGGCTGCTTTTCTGGTTTGTCAGATGAATAAGATGACACCCAATTTTTGCTTTGCTATTTTCGGTTTCAAAGTTTGTTTTATAGGCTGGTATATATGAGTATTTGTCAGCTGGAAGCATCTAGACTCTCAAGACATCACATTATTCTAGCTTAATAGTCATGTTACCTCTCTGATTTCACTTGAGCTCACATGTGAGTCTTCCATATGCCTTGGCTCATATCTGTATGAAAAGTAACACTTCAGTACCATATCTTGAAATGTGTATACCTTTTTTTGGCACCCACAGCATTAAGTAGTTAAAAACACTGAATGTAATTATCCTCAAAACACATCAATTGGGTTGTAATTAAATGATATTAGTAATCAAGTCTGCTTGATGTAAGTATTGCTATCACCTGGACACCTAATAATGTTTATTTCCTGCCCTCTGAACTGCAGATGGAAGGATCATCCTTTGAAATGACCTTTTTTGGTGAGGGATACATTACTGGCCAAGATCCAGAGCAGGGGAAACCAGATGTTAAAATCTGCACTCAAGTGAGAGGACCAGGTAAAGCAAAACTATTGTAGTAAATAGCCAAATAAAAAACTTGATACATTATATTTACTACCAAATCTAAACATTGCCTAAATTTAGCCCTCTTCTGTAATCAGTCTTTTTTAAAGCCTCTGTTTGTATCTCCATTTAAAGCTGCTGTTCAGGCTTTTAAAAAGCACTAATCCCCAGTTTAGGCAACTAAAACCTCTTATTGAAACACATACACTAGGGTCTGACTTCATATTTGTTTTCTAGTTTTATTACAAAAAATGTTGTAATGCAAATTAACTGGCTTAGAATGAAATCTTATGTGTGTTTAGACTGAAAAAAGTCATACAGTTCCCAGCACATACCAACAAACCATGCAAGTTAGGGGATACTGGGAGTTGTATGATGTTTTCTGTCTAAACATGCTTGCTGTTTTGTCCTTAGATATAAATATTCATGAGTTGAACATTTGTCCAGCAGACCTTTCCTGTCACTTCTGGAGAAGTTGCTCCTGAGGCCTCCAAAAGTGCATGAGAGTCATTTTGAATGAATGAGTGTGCTCTACTCATTTAATAGCACCTTTGGATTCAAGCCACTGATTGTAATATATAGTTATGAGAATCTATGCATCAGTATGAGTTCATAATACAAGATAGGAATCTTAATGATGTTATGGGGCCTATGCAGGTCAAACTGCAGATGAGCACGTATCTGTCCCGCTTGGCTGCATCTTAAGGGGTAGTGACACTGCAAGGCCCACTTTCATCAGCTTGGCTGGGACCAGTTGCCATCTGGCTTCTCCCTCTCCTGAAGTGACCTGGATGGTTCTTTTACATTGCTAGGCAACAGTATGAAAGTTGCTGTCTAAATATGTGGCTTCTCTTTCATTTTTTTGTTCTGTATTATGTTTCAGATTAAGTAGTTACTGTAAATTTTGAACTCCTTTCAGTGCTTTAGCAGAAGGATGAGAGATAAAAGTAAACAGATGTATAGTCTGGAAAACAATTCCAGTAGCCTAGGAGGAGCAGGAAAAGTACTGACCTAAGAACAAACTAATATATTAGGCACCAAACCAGTTAGCATGCGATGGTGAGAACTTGAGTGATGCGTAATTAACTAATTAGTTAACTGGGGCTTATGCTGCATGTGAGCTGCTACTGCTTTGTATCGGCAATCTTTAATCAAAGAGTGTTGAGTGATATGCAGATCCAGACTCTGGCTCATTTATGAATTAAACAGCCCACAGTGAACTGTTTAGAAAAACTCTTAAGTTGTTTAATTGATGAATAACCCACGGTGTATGGGTTTGCATGTCACAAAATAATATATGGTCAGTTTGAGTGTGCAAAGCAGAGGCAACTCATAAGTAGCATGCAGTCTGACAAATTATGGGTTATTCAGTGCACAATTAACTACCATGACATGTGAACACAACCAAAAAAGCTATCATCTTATACTGTCCTGCTATTAGGCAGTAGGGAAATGAAATTAATAGTAATTGTAAATGTCAGATGGGACTTAAATCAGTTGGGTAACTTATAAACTCATGCACAAGGTTCAAGAGAGAGCTGTAGGTTCTTTCAGTAAGGTCATGGTGCAACAAGGGATTTAAAGGGATGTTACATATGGTTTCTGGTATGCAGAATTATCCACGGGTAATGAGTATAACTGGGCTGTGGGGGTTTGCTTGTTTTTATCTGTTTGTAGAGGCTGGCTATGTTGCTACACCCATAGCAATGGTTCAGGCAGCAGTAGCACTTCTGAAGGACAAGAGTTCTCTCCCTAAAAAGTGAGTCCTGGGGGGTTTTTTTCCAGGGGTGTGAAACACTGTCTTATGTTAGCTTATTTCACCTACAGATCAAGGTTGCCCTGTCACAGCATGGCAATAAGCTCCCAGGAGGTTATACAGCCAATTCTTCTGCTTGATTATAGTGCTCTCAAATAGCTAGGATGGAATATTCTTGATAATTCTCTGAAAAACTTACTGGTTTGTAAATCCTGCAGAATGAAGAGGTTATAGAACTCTACACTATTGTCATTATTCCCTCTTATTTTATAAGCCAGCATTGTATACACTTTCTCAGCCACTGTTTATTCAAAGCTGGCATAGATTTGGCTGCCTGTACTAGAATCAAATTAGAAACAATAAGCCCATGGTAATATGACCTTCAACTATTTTTTCTGACATTTAGCTGTGCTTCATTTTCGGAAGAGATTTACATTTTGTGTAAATTTTGTGTTTTGTGGGATTTTATCAAAGAGGAGGTAAAAATAAGTTAATATCAGAAATGATTGTATGGGGAGTGATTTTACTTTACACTGAAAAACTTAAAGCCATTGATTTCTTAATTGATAAACATTGATATAATGGCTTGTAAATCACAAAATTACTATATTACTTGTTCATTCATTTGAAATATAAATTTTCAGATATTATAGAGCCTTCAAGTTTATACCAGAGTTGGTGTATCAAGTGTAGGATTTCTAAAGTATTTTAGGTTGTTGTCTTTTTCACCTGGAAGTAAATCTCATTGCCTTCAATTGGGCTTACTTCAAGTAGACATAGAGGATTCTAGTGATCAGGTTCATAATGTCTGAGTTTGCATCTCATGAAATAGCTTCTAATCAAACTGGTGCTGGCACATGACCCCAGTAAATCATGGTTTAGTTACCTACTGAACTTTCCCCACACATACTACTTGACCTCAAATAGTGAACTTATTGCTGATAGTTTATAGTATCATGATCTGTCTGTCTTTGGTTTATATTGAGGCGGGAACTTCTTTACTTAAATAAAACAGGATTATTTTGTCCATTTGCATGCTGGTTGTTGGCAAAAGTTTAGCCTTGCTTTGACAGTGGCAAGTGACTAACAAAAACTGTGGCTCTTTTACAGAGGTGGTGTCTTTTCTCCTGGGGCTGCATTCTGTAATACAAAACTTATTGACAGACTGAACAAGCATGGAATTGAGTTTTCTGTTATTAGCAAGCCTGAAGCCTGAGAAAACATTCCAAGGAGACAGCAGGTTCAGCAAACCTTTCTATGATGTTTGCATAGAAAAAAGATCAATTAAGAAGGGTTGCTAAGTTGAATACCATACTTATGCTTGTTTTTATATGCAATGCAAGCATCTCTTTCATATTGCTGCTTGAAATGGGAGTAAAGTAGTACTGCATTTTCACAGCCAGAAATGTTTATAAGGGAGTATTGTAATACAGCAGTGTTTAATCTAATGAAAAGATTTAGTGCTAGGACCATAATTCTTAGGAAAAAAAGGCTTGAAACTAAGAAAGAATTGTCTAAAATAACTTGATAAAAATTAAGCGCTAGCTATGGTAATTAGTAATCTGTTTCATTTAAAAAAATAGTAACTATGAAAGTATCACTTTTTGTTTGGAATTGTGAAAGTTGTTGCTGATTTTATTATAAAACTGTGCCTTAACTGACTGAGTATTGGAGGTAGGAAAGGACTGTTTTTGAAGCCAGCTTATGTCCCAAAGGGGCATAAAGGCTGGCATCAGTGTTCCATTCATTTTGGTTCAGTGTCCAAGGACTCTTTCACAAACAGGCCTCTACCCAGCCATGCTTAAAGTTGTCATCTGTACTTACTTCAAAATAAGCTCTGTAGTCCACTGAGCTTCAATGGCCAGTGACATGTATGTTTGGTCAAATGAGTCCAATTAACACCAGTGGAGCACATTAGGTGGGCTGCTCACAGTGTTTTTTCTACATCAAAGCTTGGGTTAGTAGCACTTAGGCTGTTTAAATAGTAGCTTCATAAACATAGATGTGGCTCACATTTCTTTCCTGTGAGATAACTTCAGGATGGGAAAATAAGGTACTAATGTCTAAAGAAAACTTTCTAGCTCTTGTAACTTCCTTTTGTTCTTTTTCAATGTAATAAAAGAAGATTGCAAATCTGCTTTGTTTCTGTATAATTTATTAGCATTGTCCAGTATGATCAAATACACAAATATATTTCAAACCAATACTTTTAACTGTGAGCAGTCTTCAAAAAGTTTCCACACTTTTATATTTTATATATTTTTTGCTGATGGCATTAAGAAGTTGGTATGATGCTAGAAAAATGCATTGCAAAGGAAGGTGACTATGTAGAAAAGTGATGTAAATTGTCTTTGAAATTTTTAATAGAGTTTTAAAAAGTATGGAAACTTTTTGAAGACTCCTTGTAATAGCAAAGATAATGGACTATAATTAGAATGCCAGCTGTACTTCCTTTTTTAAAACCCTAATTATAGGTGGGATTTTAAGACCCTTATAGCTAAGGACCAAGGCCCTTTGTGGTATGCATAAGCAAGTTACCAGTATTCCCTTCCAGCTGCTGAGGCATCCCACCATCACCTTTAGGGCATGTGAGTATCAGCAAACATAAAGGAGCTGTGGTATGAAGGGGTCCACCTGAATTCATTATCAGTTTGGAAGCAAAACAGTCACATACCAAAAAAGGGAAAGGGAAAAAAGGCAGCAGTGTCCTTAAGAAGCCTTGCAAAATCTGAATATTCTAAAATCTCTATTAGGCAGCCAACTCCCCTAGCATTACAGCTACTCTCCCTCTTTTTTCCCTTCCTCTCCTGCTTCCTTTTGAGACACCTGAACAGGCTTCTGTTTCAACCTGGGAAACACTTCTAGAAAGTGAGGATTCACTGCAACACATGCTGTACATTAGAGTAAAAGTAAAGCTGAGGTTTTGTATTTATATCTTTGGTTAACATTGGCAAGAACTAAAGACAACATGAAGTGCTGGGTGTGTGCATTCATGTTAAATTCCTGGGCTGACATGTTTCTTTGGG
This sequence comes from Varanus komodoensis, assembly GCF_004798865.1. NCBI lineage: Eukaryota > Metazoa > Chordata > Lepidosauria > Squamata > Varanidae > Varanus > Varanus komodoensis. Next base: position 20,742,573 of record NW_025335268.1, on the reverse strand, counting down.
GGGAAAAAAAAACCTCATGAAACTGAAGCAGTTGGATCCTCCTCAGCTATTGCAAATGATCTCCGGTGAGTTCTTGATTTATCTTCCAAAACAGTTTATTCTAAATACAGTACTGTCCTGTTTCTGAAAAGTTCTAAAAAAATACTGAAGTTTCTGAAGGAACAATTCTTTCTGTGTCCTCAAGCGAGGCGAAGTGTGGTGTTTCATGGGACAATTGCCTTCCCAGTGCAGGCACACTTGCCAAGCCTGAGACAGTGCAGAAGGAAGAGGCTCGTGTCCTTCAGTCCACCTTGTGGAGTTCTAAGGGTTTGCTTAGGGAAAAAGAAAAGGTGCATATGAAGCAAGACTGACCTGTACTAAGTAGTGGCCTGCACTTTGTCAATTGTGCACCAGGTGAGGCTTGTAAATATATCTATGATGCCCCAGTTAATAATGAAGCACAAGACATTCTACTTAATCACTATTACAATTATTACATTAAAGCACCATTTTATTTAATATACTATAATGCCTTCATGGCTTGCTGTAGCCTAGCCCTTCTCGTTTCTTTTTAACTATTAAGGCAACATCATTTTTCAGTTTACTTATATTTAACTCAAGTTGTTCTCCAAAATCCTTTAACATGTGCGATTGTCTCTCAGCAAAAAGTCGCAGTAGTTGAACATTATCTTCTTCCTGGAACCAAAATAAATAGGGTTTTTCGTGCAATGCAAACTGCATTATTAAGGAAAGAGTCATCTACCCTTCAACAGAAATATGAGAAATAGAGTAGCTGGCACTAACAGATGGGCAAGTTATTCAGCAAGAAGAATCATTTCTGACCAAAATCATAGCCTAACCTAACATGGTAAAAACCAATCTACAATTAGTGTACATCCTGAAACAACCTTTGGGAGTCAGAAAACAGTTTTTAAAGTCTTCATTTCTTGGCTCCCCAGTTTGAAGAATGCTTGGACATTATGAGAGTAGTAGCATTTAGTTATAAAATGAGTTGCAAGTCTAAGAAGGATTTCTCAGATTCATTGAAGATTGTTCACAATAAAATAGCACAACCTATTTCAAACAAGGTTAGAATCAACCCTTTTCATATTGATACAGAGGCATACGTGTGCACACACATACCGGAACTCTGCAGTGCTTTAGTTTCAAGAACTGTCCTCTAATCACATTCATATTTTGGTAGAAGGCTTTCAGTGCTTTAGCAAATTCAGCATCACAGCTTATGCGAGAATTGCGTACTGGGCGAGTGTCTTTTGCTGCCAATGGGGTTATTTTATTAGCTTGGTTTTTCATAGAAGATTTTAAGGTCTTGCCTAGAATTGTTTAAAAAAAGAATTATATCAACAGACACATCATTGGCATGTAGTTGAGTTTCTTCTATTAAAAGTACACAAGTAGGACTCAACACAAAATATTGCAACTGTTAAACCAGCTTGGCCTGCCAGTTTTGAGGATACTTTACCCCAGCCACCTGGCTTTCTGTTTCTTCCCGTTGACAGACACTCAGTATTGTATGGCCATTGAGCATGTTAAATCCTCTGCAGAAGTCAATTGTTATGGGGGGGGGGGGTGGATTCCTCTAATGTTTTTATACAAACTTTGGGGCTCTCTAGATGCCTGTGCTTCAACACATCAACTGGTGGTTCCCATACTTACCCTGCAGCTGTCAATCATTCAGTGGTTTCCCAGCTTTTGCACTTTCTTCCCATTCTAAAATCCCCATTCTCCTATGACTTAGTTACTGGCATCAAGAACGTCATTCTCAAATATATTAGCATTTTGTGTATGTTGAGGCCCACTCCTTTTGCCATGCTCACCATTGGAATGTGACCTCAAAGAGCTGCCCCAAAATTGAATTTGAACATCCAGCTGAAAGAGGTTCAACATGCTTGAGTTAGGGAGTGGGTGGAAGGAAGGCAATATATTAATACCTGGGTTACAGCATTCTTCCTGCCACTGATGACTCCCCCTTCGGAAATCTGCACTAAGTGTGTGAAAAGTGAGCTCTTCATATTCAGTACTGTTGAAATTCATAGCTGAGCCTAAAAGCAAGACTTTTATCTGGGGATTTGCAGACTTTATGTTCTCAGTTTCAATCAATAGGTGTAAAATAATACTTTCAGTCAGTTATCGTAATTAGGACAGCTTGACCAACCTGTGTAACATTGAACTATGGGTTGCAGATGTACCAAAATCTTAGCTGCAAAGCTGTGTTAAATCTCCCTATTCACACAACAAAATCAAACAGAACATCCCACCTTCTGAAACCAGTTAAACAGAACTCCAGCAGTATCCATTAAAGCATATCTTAGTGGTCATAAGAGGTTGAAAGTATACCATGATTAAAGAAGCAATAAGGCATAAGGTACTTACCTAGTTGAATTTCTTTCTCACATGCTTTCAATTTATCCTTCAGAAGTAAATTTTCTTCCCTTAGAGCTCTGTTAATATCTCTGAGTAGTTCGGTTTCTTGCTCTAGCTTTTGTAGCTTTTGGTAAAGTTCAGCAAATTCATTTTCTGTGTTCTTAAAAAGAAAGATACATTATATACATATACACATTTATTAGCTCGGTGGGCAGTATAGAAATAAAATGAATAAATATGTATATATCTTACATAAACACACAAGTTCATGTGGATAGGCCCCCCTCTATTGAAATAATTTTTCTGGAAAAACAGTTCCAAGCAGGTATCTTTAAATGAAGGAAGAGTGCCTTACTGCCCACAGCAAGAGGAGTTTCACCTCCTTACATACACCAGGATGAAAGGCAAGGGCCTAAGTCTTTCTCCCCAGTCTCCTCCCTCATTGCTTCTTCATAAGTAGAAATGACCTCTGCCCAGGACACTTCTCCTGTTCTGTTCAGAAAAATGCTGAGGGTCTTGCTAAGGATGGTTTTGCCTGCTAATTCCCACAAAAAGAAGACTGACAGATTGGGTAAACAGATTGTAAGTATGAAACAAGCAGAAATGAGGCTTGTTAGGGACAGCCTGAGGTTGGTGGGACAGAAGCAGATCAGAACTTTCAACATCCAATGATGTAGTTCAACAACCCTCATACCTGTTGTGAGAAGTGTTTGAAACTTGTTCATAGCCTGGTATTGTCCTTGATCTCATTTATGTGAGAATGCCAGTAATACACTCACCTGGGCAGCATGGCTCAGAACTTCAGCCTTAGGGTTATCAATGATGATGGAACCCTCACTTGTGACAGCCATGCCTTGCTGGGAGAAGTCAAGTTCAACACATCCTTCTGCAGTATTGGGAAGATGTTGCACAGTTAAAGGCCACGTTATCTCTTGCACATCCATGTTCTAGACCACAATATTTAGGACACAATGGCAATTCTATACCACTGCTATGATAAAGATACCATTAATTGTACTTTAATGATTGGTTATGATGAATATGGCATTGTGTTGGGCTGACATTTCCACATGCTTGAAAGGGTCATAAAAACATTTTCTTTAAAAAGTATGACATTTGATAGCCTGAGGTGCCCTTCTTCCACCAAAGCTGTAGAAAGTATGTCACCTTCCCCCTATGGCTTGCTCCTTTCATCTTATGCTTTTAATTTGTTGTTTCAGATGTCTGTCAGCCCTCCTGGCATGATGTGCCATTATGATATTGCACACACACAGTATCCAAGGGAAACAAGGAAGTTGGGTGCAGCCCTTGGGAGTAGCAGCTGCTCTGGGGTGGAGTTGGTGTGGATTGTTTAGCACTGTGACATTCTAAAAACCCTTTCAGTTATAAGGTGTGAAGATCCTCTTTCAGCCCAGGGACTGGATTCAATTTTGGAGAGGTTCTTGGAGCTGCATTCCCATGAACTGGTCACCAGCCATCTGGCAGGATGTATGGAGGAGGATGAGAGGGACCACAGGGCCATTCCACTAGACCTGCAGAAGACCTCCCTTCCGCAGGCTCCTCCACCCTCAACTGTCACTACTGCCACCCATTCCATCAGGATGAACCATGGGAGATGAAAGCAGGAAGCAGGATCATTCCACTAGCCCAGCTGAAAGATATTTTCCCCATTTTCTACCCCATTTTCTTTTCCCTTGTTAATAGTGTCTTTTAAGATTTTTTTTTAATTGTAGGACTGTCTTACATCTTCATGTAAGCTGCTGAGGAAGCCCCTTTTGTCTGAAGAATGCCATAAAAAGGCTTCCAATAAATAATAACAAATCCCAGTGGGTGGCCAGGCTGAAGACAAAAGGAGGGTGGCCAGAATGCCTGCATGTCGTATCTTAAAGCTCTTACTGCTGATAACTATCCTGCAAGAAAGGCTTGACCGTTCAGAGTGGGGTGGTGGGACTGCACAAAACCCAGGAAAACCTGTTGGAGGGCAGGATGTGTTCCAATGGGGCAAAGCTCAAGGAAGCAGGCTTGAGGTTGGATGTCAGGAAGTACTTCCTGAGGGTTAGGACCCCTAGGATATGGAATGGGCTTCCAAGGGAGGTGGTTGAGGACCCATCAGTGAGGGTGTTCAAGGAAAGAGTGGACAACCACATGTTGGGGGTTACATGAACGGAGCCAGCTGGAGCCAGGGGTCAGACTAGATGGCCCAGGAGACCACTTCTGACTCACTCCCCCCGACTCACTCCCCCCACGATGTTTCTGGTTCATACATAGCTTCATCAAAATAAAGTAAGCGGAATACCTTGAAGACCCCACAAGTCAATAATTAAGGCATTTTTCTGCAGATAGTTCAAAAAGTCATGGGATGTCTTCATGGCTGAAAATGTAACTAGTTCTTCTATCTTTGGATTCACATTTTTCCAAGCAGGCTTTGTGTATAATGTGTGTGGGAGATCATAAACTTTGTATCTATAAATGGAAAAAGAAACAACCAAATTATAAAACAAAATTCATTCTCCAAAGAGATCAACTGCTCAAAAGGACAGACTATGTTAATCATGGATACAGAACAACATTCCAAGGATAGCTATTGTTCCTTACTATATATATGATCATGTGTGCATATATTGCACCCTGATTTTCGAAAATTGTTTCATCTTTACTTTAGCACCATTGATTTCATTTTTTAAATGTTTTGATGCTCGTTTTTCTAGTAAAGATGTTGTAATTTCTAAAAATATTTACTTTTTTCAAACTTGCAACATAGTTTGAATCCTGTTTAAAAGTACCACACTTCATTGGCATTAATTTATAGGTTAGTATATTTAGAATTACAGCCTTTGGGCACAGTTCACTGGAAAATCCTATTAACTGAAATAAACAGAAGCTCCACATGAGTTTCTATTCACTTGCAATGTATTTCTGTAAGTTTCTTCTGTTTTTGTAAGATTTGGAAGTGGGATTTCTTGTGCAAAAGTGGAATTTCATGAAATGAGAAAATTAAATAGGTTAAAGATGAAGTTTGAAAAGCATGAGCTTTCTTTACAGCAGCCCTTGGAATCACAGTGGGGAAAACCCTATGCACCATTTATGAAGCAATTCATGTTCTAATTGGCAAGAAGAGACCAGTGTGGGTTCAAGTCAGAAACAAGAATTGATTCAAATGCGTATCTCCTGACTTATAAACTGCTATGTAGATGCTCCCTGTAAGACCACCATCTTCTATGGTTCATCAAGACATGTGTCTCCATTTGTTGAAGAAATACAAATACTCAATATTAGAGGCAGGCAGCCATCAGGCTAGTTGGGTCTACTGATTTTTTTTTTAAACTAGAACTTCTTGTGTGGTTCAAATGACACACATTTCAAATTAAAGAATTCTGATGATTTGTTTAGCGATCTAAAACGGAAATGAGTTCACAGTTCACAAACAAAAATGCAATCCTTGCTATGTGAAACTTCCCTCATTTTAGCAGTATATTTTAAGGTTGGAAATGAGGTGATATTGTTGCTGTTATTGTTAAATGATTGGATTCTGAATAATTTCTAATCTACTGTAAATCACCCAGATACAGATATCTGTTCAATGCTATCAGAAAAATATTACTATCTTGGGTGACACTTGCAAAAGAAACTGAAAATGATCTAACCGAAGTTCCATACCCAATCTGAATCCCCCTCTGGGGTACTTCTTTAATCCATTTGACTCCAAGGCATTGTACAATATTAATTTGGAAATCAGTTCTTTTGCCCAGCAATTCCAAAGGATCAATAACCATATCATCCTCTCCCAAGGCTCTATTGTGGAAAACAGGTTAAAAATACTGATTAATAAGCAAAATGGTATTGACACTGGCCTTTGGATGTAATATTGTTGAACTAAAATCAGAATCTGATGAGTGCTATGTCTGCACTGAGTACCCCGCCCCCAAACACACACCTCACTAGCTTAGATTCAATCAGCAAATATAGAAAAGGGGGGGGGGGGGGTTGCCTCAACATGCATTTCTTTACATTTGCTTACATTAAATTTAATTTGTCATATTGATGTCTATTATCCCAGCTTAGGGAAGTCCTTCTGAAGTTCTTTGCAGCCTTTTTTCATTTTAATCATCATGCATAATTTGATGTTATCAACAAATTTGGCAACCTTACTGTTCACTCCTAAGTCCAGATCATTCTTGTTAGTCTAACTAACAAGATTAGTCCGAAGACGAAGCCCTGTGGGACCTACTGCTTACACCCCGCCCTCAAAGTATTTAACATTGATTCCTACTCTCTGCTTTCTGCTCTTTAACCAGTCGCTGAAGCACCTACATTTGTTCGGGAATCTTTGCTGAGGTACTTTGTCAAAAGACCTTTGGAAGTCCAAATAAACAATGTCTACTGTATCATCCCTGTCCACACCTTTATTAGCATACTCAAAGGACACTAAAATGTTAGTGATACAGGATTTACTCTTGTGGAAGTCATGCTGATCCTTTTTCAGCCGAGCTTGACCTTCTACATGCTTACTCTTGCTATCTCAGAGTTCATTGGCCCGTGTTTTCAATTTGTCTTCAGCGCAGGAACTTTATCTTTTGTCACCACTTCTTGCCTCTGTTCCTCAGACTCGCATCCTGGAAACGTGTGTTCAGGCACAGGTATCTCCCCTACTTTCCTAAATCAATGAAGGCTGATTTTTAAAAATCAGCTTCTTTAGAGTCTCATTCTCCTTTAGTATCCCTTGAACCTCACTGTCATCCAACAGTCCAACTGCCTCCCTAGCTGGTTTCCTGCTCTTGAAATAGTTTTAGAATGCTTTAATATTGGCACTGGCATTGTTGGCAATATGCTACTCAAAATGGTTTTTGTCTCTTTTATTTTCTCCTTGTACTTTTTTGATTCAAGTTTGTGTTTCCTTTTGTGCTCTGTCCTTCTCCTTTTGTATGGCTGCAAGGAAGGGAGCAGAAAGTATTGCTTCCATTACATTTAACTATAGTGTGTCATTTTGTCTGAACCAGGGACTGCAGTTGTTTGAAGTATCCAAACAAGCCAGGAAGACAAACCATTATTTGAAGTTGATTTGTTCAAACAATGCACAGTTAAAGCTCACAACAGTTCCTGACATAATGACAACCTGTGGTTAGTTGAAAATACAAGCAAATGCTTCTGCTCTTTAGCTGTAGATACACTGGAGAAGGAACACCACATGCCTGAGACTTGTTCACAGAATTCAGAGAACATTCCAAGGCTAGGCACAGGTGGACACAAGCCTCGCTCTCTGGACCTGCTCCACCACTGTTCGGCTGTCCCTCACTCTGACACAGCCAACAAGGATGGTGAGAGGGGAGTGGGAGATGCCATTGCCAGCTTCATTCATTCCTTTTCTGCCTGTCAAGGAAGTGGCTGGAATGAAAGAGAATGAGGAACAGCTGTAATTGGTTACAATAGCAGGCAGTGAGAAAGTAGGCTCCTTGAGGAAGGCCCATTGAAGGTGTCTTGACTGAGCATTCTCAAGATTCTGGAGCTGGCACTGAACATGCCTATATTTTTAGCAAATTCCAGGTATTGAGGGAGATGTGGCCACCATGCCTCTTGCTGCTATAATATCTTAATGTCCTGCCTACTACAAAGCAATTGAGAATGGAAAGTGAGCAGTGAGGAGAAGCACAGCAGCAGCATCTTTCTCTTATTGCCTTTTAGAGGTACAGACATAAATCTCTGAGTCAAGCCCTTGTAATTTTTGTTCTACAGAAAGAACAACAGAGATGCTCACCTTCCATTTGGAAAACATGGGATTATATTAATTAGTATGATGGCTTCTTCCATTCCTTCGGAATTCAGGAGTTCAGTTTGTTCTTCAAGTTTCATGCAATAAGCAAGAGACTGGAGCCAGATGTGAGCAGAGCCTAAATGAATTATTTCCACAGGATCCCAGAATGGATCATTCTCTTTGTCAACGTGCACATCTTCTCCATCTAAAAACCGCTGATATAGCTCTTCCATTAAAAATTTTCTGTTGATGAACTTAGGTTTTGACCAAATCCATACCTAGAGGAATGCTGCAGTTTCAATCACTTTCATCTTAAGCTTTAATATGTTTAAACTAAATGCAATTTCCAAGTCATTTTGTTAGATGTTGCATATACTTTGAACAAAGAATTAGTGGGGTGGGAAAGATATACACTCGGTAGCCCAGTATGGGGCTTTGGCATTAGAAGTGACCTGGCACACTGGGACCACTCAACAGGGAAGACTTTGGATGGCCAGGGAAAACCCAGTGGGTGCAAAAATGGAGTACCCATAATGTGTGTCAACGCAACCTTCTGCTAATAGAGCCCAGCAAAACTAGTGGCTGGGACTATTTACCTGGTTAGTAACTTTGTGCACCACTTTAACTATGATCTCTTTCTGTAGGTCATACCCTCTGGAGTCAGAACATGCCAGATTTTTCACCTTCAGTTCCAGGTTTAGGTCCTGTTAAAGAAAAGTTCTCAAGATGGTTCATTATAGTTATTAAATTTATTAGACACCTTTCTCTAAAAAAAGACTCAAGCCATCTTACAGAAAAGGTTAAAACATACAAAGATTAAAAAATAAAAACAACTGAAAACAGTTGCAGAAAACCAAGATTGTGTGAAATCACTCGATCAAGAAACCCTGTCATATGCCATCAAATGCCCACAAGCAGAGCAGGGGTGAACATTTTGGCCTACAAATCCCATCAACTTTAGCCAGTATGGCCAATGATGGGAGTTGTATGCCAAAACATCTAGAGGACTACAAGTTGCTTGCCCATAGAGTACAGGAAACTCAACCTCACACAAAAAGGATGAAAATATTGGTTCTGCTTGTTTCTCAGTGGCAATCTAATTTAGAAAGTTATCCTAAGTGTCTCAAAAATAGAATGGGAATATATGCACAATGCCACAGGGTAAACTGGTTTTTCCTAGTATAAGAGGTAGATGAAATAAGCAATAGAATTTTACTCACTGCCAACAACAGGAAACAGTTAATCTCTTTTGTTTGGAAATATCCATTTAAGTACTGTATTTTTCTGTGTATAAGATGCTACTTTTTCTTAAAAACATTTACTTAAAAATGGACGTGTGTCTTATACACAGGGGGGCCAAGAGGAGAACTGCAGTCGCGCTGGGGTGCGGAGGAGACTGGCACGATTGCATGCATGCGTGGGGGGGCAGTGAGGCGGCTCACGGGGGGTGGGGGGGCGGTGTGCGTGGGTGGCAGCAGCTTGCTCACTGGAAATGGGTAGGAAAAGTGGGGGGCATCCTATACATGGGGGCGTCTTACAGATGGAAAAATACTGTAATTGTTTGTATGAATTCATAGTATATAAACAGAAATCTGAGTGGTAGACTGAGATTTACAAAGTAGTTCTTACAGCCGCCTTTCTCCTGTCTGATAATTCAGTTTCCCATTCTGAGAGGCACAAAATCTGAAGTCCTGATGTCTCAGGCATTTAGGATGTTTTGTTTGGAAATATTTTGTTTAGGATGTTTTCTTTCTCAGATTTCCAGTCTCACCCATTCAAAAAGAAAAGATATGAACCTGTAACTCAGGACAACCCAGCAACCTTATTATGCCTTGAACTACAGAGATATAGCCACCCTGGGCATCTGGTAAATCCATTCCCTGGAATATACATATGTTCTTAAATGCAGCCTCTTTCTATTGCAAGGGCCACCCACATCAGGTTCTCTTATGTCCCCAGGCAGCAAAGATCACTTGACATTTTTATTGCTAGAATTGCAGGAAGCTCTCATTCCCCATGAAGGAAATAAACATGTTTCTCATAGATTCAAGAGCTGGACTCTGATTTTGATTCATAGGATTAACCACTTTACTAATCTGTCAGCCACCATCTTACGTGGATTGTCCAGCCCACTCAATGTACTAACAGACTCTAATCCTGCAGTAAAAAAACAGGAAATACACATATTCAAACATACCTTCCTCAGCTCCACGCTCATCTGATTTGCCTCAGCCACCAATGGCATTAATTTAATATAATCATGAAACACGGCAAGGACACTGGGATCTGGTTTGCCATCCTTCCTCTTTGTGGCACCTTTAAGAAAAGTGCCTCATCATCAACTATAAAGAAGCAGAATTCGCACATGTATCTTTGGGTGGCAGGGTGGCTGGGGAGCAGAGGAACCTATTGCTCCTATCTTTGCCTTTCTGTATATTTATTTTGGAACAATCTGAAAAACCTCTAAAGTATTGGAATTATCAGACATCTGGCATCAGGGCCACCATGTATTTTGATAACACAGGCATGCAACTGCTTGTGGATGAAAAATGGCATGGCGAGCTTCATTTAAAAAGAACAAAGCCTCTGCAGTGTGATTAGGGGCAGCCCTTTAAGGAAGGGCAGTGCTTTTTTTGTCATAGAATGCACCGGAACGGAGTTCCGGCACCTTTTTTCAATGAATTATCCGAGTTTTAAAAGTAACTTTTGAAAATTTGATGTTTGGTCCACATGGATTTGAATCGCCCTGTTGAGCATAGCAGGTTGACGGCAAAATCATTAAAAGGGTGCATGTGGGCTGCTTGTGTGTCGAGTCTGATGCATACATACTTCGTCTGCGCTGGTTGTGATGGTGCTGCTCGGCTTGTGGTGCTGCTCAGCTTGTGCCTGGTTGTGTGGTTGTGCGCTGAGTGCTTACTTTGGGCGGCGACCATTATGTTTCATTACACAACTGACGTGTGTGGGTGTGTGTACAGTGATTGACTATGTACAAAAGGTAAATAATTTATTTAAAAAAATGTTGGTGAATTGAAAATCTTTAATTTTTAGTGTAAAAGTGTGACCCCAAATTTAAAAGTGAAAAAAATTACTAATTACTTCTCAACCACTGGTCCTGCTAATAAAAAGGCCAGAATATTAACAGACACAACGACAGAACACATAGATACTAACAGCAGGGAAAGGAGTCGAGAAGATTTGTTGGACGAGAATTGGACAAAACTATGGAATTTACTATGAACATTTGCCTTAAATACAACAAATTAAATTTATGTTAAGAACTGAATATATAATTTTTTAAATAAAAGATTAACAAGATGGGCACAGAAAGCTGGGCAGTTATGGAGGGACAAACAAGCAGCTTCCATCAGGGATTCATCACGCCCTGATTGGCATAATCTGTTTTTATAATACTTTATAGTGTGTGTGTGTGTGTGTGTGTGTGTGTGTGTGTGTGTGTGTGAGAGAGAGAGA
>NW_025335268.1:20533838-20730889 GCF_004798865.1 Varanus komodoensis | reverse complement strand
GAGAGAGAGAGAGAGAGAGAGAGAGAGAGAGAGAGAGAGAGAGAACCCCCGTATGAACTGGGGCCAAATGCACACAATTGATTTGCTCACATTCATCCCATATTACTTTGCATTTCCCATCCTCTACCCTCCCTGTCTTATTTCTCACCATTTTCAGACTTCAAATTGCACATTTTTTTAGGTGGGGTTGATGAGGAACGGGACTAGTCCTTTTGTTTCTCTTGTTATTATCTGCAGCCAGTGAGTGGGGCTGCAGAGGGAGGGAGCATCCATTCCATTAGTGAATGGACAGCACTGGATGCAAACTGAACTACTCACAAGACTTTGGATGGAAGAGAAGTTGGTGAAAATCAGAGGACCAAGAATTACCAGAAGGAAAGAGCCACTATGCAGCTCTTTTAAAAGGAAGGAGTAGACGCTCTTCTTTAAAAATAACACATAGTCATTGTAACTAGGGAGGGGGAAAGGCTGTCATAATATTGTCATGGAACATAGTGAGAAAAGGCTGGGCAGAGGAATTTCGGAATTTGAGTAGAGAAGAGCAATGAAGCAGTGGGAGTCTAGCCAGTTATGGTAGCCAAGGTAAGCAGCACATGGATAAAGATTTAGCAGTACGTACTGAGAAGAAAGAACAGCACTGGGAGAAGGTAAAGTGCAAGTGGAAGAGTCTGCACATGCAACTTGCAAGAAGAACATAACCCTGGCCATGCAGTGCAGGCACTTCAAGTTCCCTGTTTTGCATCATGCATAGACAGAAATGTGGAGCATTAGCCCTGCCCTCTGGATGTCACCTGTGGGCTTCTCTACACAAGACCGTCTTATGATCCTGCACCCACAGGGCCTTTTCACCTAGCCAAGCCCGTGCTCTCCAGCATTTTTAGCTTTTTTTAAGATTGAGTAAAATTGTTGTGATTTAAAATTTAATACCCAAACTGGAACAGCCTCACAAGACATTATAAATCTACTGTGCTGCAGCTATGCCACAGGCCACCTTGTGTCATTCTATCTACTAGCATAATACATAGCAAGGCAAAAAAAGAAAAAGAAACCCCAGGAAAAAATCCCTTGTAAAGGACACGGTTTTTTTCCCTGTAACAGAAATGGAAGAGGAGGCCTCTCCTAGCACATGAGAAACTCCTCATGTAGCAAAGCCCTGAGCACCCACTTTTGGTTGCCTCATTCATTTATTTTATCATTAATACATATACACCCCACTTCAAATGAGTGTTCAGAGCAATGTGCAATGTAAGTGTATGCAATCACTGATCCACAGAAATAAGCCAAATGCAGCACACTGATGCAGGCAAAGTCATAATGAGAAACAGAAGGAGAAAAGCGACAGTGTGGCGCTTACCAAGTTTATCCACACTGACCCCTTTGGCTGCTGCTAGCTCTGACTGAACGAAGTCATAATCGTATCTGCTCTGCTCCTCACTGGTGCGATCTGAAGGTGGCCCAATGTAGAGGTATGCGTTGTTTGACCCCAAAATAATACGGTCCTGAGGGATGGAGTGCACAGTGCTTACTGAAAGCATTCCCATTGCACAGTGGATTGCTAGGCATTATATACTCAGAAGCAAGGCAGAAACAATGAAAGCTGAGATCAGAAATTTGCTCTTCACAAGAATGTGTATAGTGGGTAAGAGACCAAGTTGGGATCTCCTCATCTACATATGGACACAACAGTGAGTCATCTAACTTAAAGGGCTATGGTACATTCTAAAGCATGAGGGGTTAAATCTATTCTGCTAGTGAAAATCTGTTAACACATTCGGAGTTCCCCTCCCCCTTCTCCGCTGCAGCCTTCCGTGCTTCCCTAAAATCTGCTTTGGGGTTCCCAGGCCTCCAGAGCAAATTTTGATGATTCCCAGGGGTGGAGGAGGAACTGCACCTCTGTTTCTGCTTATGAAAATGCTCCCATCCGTGGGATGGCACCATCTGAACAAAGGGAAATGTTCAGCATATTCTAAATGAAATAGTATCTAAACCAGAACAGGTGTGGGATGCAATATTTTAAAATACATTAAAGATCCAGAATGAATCATGAGCTCAGACTCTAAAGTAAATGTGCCTTTTAAAGTGTCGCTTATTCAATGCAATCAAAAAATCTGGCATACAGCACTCCCATGCTATGTCTTTCCAGTTTGCCAGGTGCCTGATAGGCCTCCTGATTTTGTTGCCTGGGAGCAAATGCTAATGCTGGGGGCGGCATGTATGTTAAGCTCCTGGCAGGTCATAACTCAGAGCAGCAAGGCTGTGTTCAGTTCAGTGGTCACAAGTATACTAGTCTGCTTTGACTGAAGCTGTTTCTTTAAAACACACAAATATTTCTATTTTAATTATTAAGTTCCCTGCACTTTCTCAGCTCCTCTCACAAGATTCCAGGCTGGCAGTTCCAGACCCCAGTTTGCTTTTAATATTCCAGAAGGCACAGTGCGGGGCCAAGCCAAGACACTTCGCTGCCTGAAGCGAAGATATTGCCCCTTCCCATCCCATGCACAAAAGCTGGCTGGACCGGGATGCCAGGACAGCTTTCTCCAGTGCACCTGAAGGCAGCAGGCTACCTTGGGGCAGGCCCCGTGTTACACAGGTCTCCCCTCGAACATCTGGAGGCCACCTCCCAGCATCTGCCACTTGAGCCAACATCTCCACTCTGCCTAATGGTAAGGCCAGCCCTGCAGAGGTGATAGTGAAGAAACAGGGTTGGTTCGGTGGGCATATGAGGGCTTTCACAATCGTCTTTGTCAAGGAAGCTCACTGGAAAGAGACTACAGTTCCAATGCTTCACTAGGTAATGCAATAAAGATGAAAACCACACCGCACATTCGAGTACAGGGGAACTGTTACCAAATGAAGAACATACCAGATGCTGTAGTTTAGTTTTGAAAACAATGGGCACACCATTAACAATGACTTTACATCTGTCTCGAGGAGTTATGGTGACTTTTCCATCCGCGTTTGTGATCGTTGCATGCTTATCCAAAATACTGAAAGATGGGGGAAGAGGAAGAGAGAAGGGGGTGATTCAAAGCCATGATTTTCCCTAGCTCAACTCAGGGTGAAAATGGCTAAAATTCCAGCTAATATAAAGAAGGCAAGGTAATTCTGTGTAAGGCACTGGTAAGGCGTCACTTGGTATAAGATCGAAGGAGGGGGAAATGATGGGGAGAGCCCAAAGTTCAGTGGTAGAGCCCATCCTTTGTATAGAGTAGGCTTCAGGTTCACCTCCTACAAGCATTTGCAATCAACAGTTCTTAGGCCTAGGAAAGAAAATCCTGGAGAACTCCTACCACACAAAGTGAGCAGTATGGGGCTGGATAGATCAATGATTTGGAAAACTGCAGAGAAATGCTGTTTCGATGAGCAGGGGAGAGCCAGTTTGGTGTAATGGCTAGAGTGTTGGTCTAGGACCAAGGAGATCCAGCTCCAAGCCCTCATTTAAACAAGAAGCTCACTGGATGCACCTGGGCCAGTCACTAGCCATCAATTTAAACTCGTGGTTTTCAACCTTTCCACAGCTGGGGACCGACAAAGACAGGAAAACCACCTCGGAGACCGCTGAGGCAGAAACAAAAAGCACCATACATATACTGCAGTATTCTGTGTATTAGTTTCCAAACACAATACCAAAATAATGAAAATTCTCCAAAACAACCAGAAACCAAGCAACAAAAAACTGCCAACAAATGAACACAATACCAAAATTAGTGTGGCATGGCTCCCAGCCAGCTCCCACGGAGCCATCTCTCCCCTCTCTGCCCCCCCCCAGCAGCACTGGTGTACCCCCCGCAATCATGATGCCAACCAAGGAAGAGGTGGTGGAGCACAGCCAGCCCGTGCCAATCCACGGCGAGTGGGATGCAGCCCCCCCATGGACTGGCAGGAAATCTTCCGCTGATCCTTGGACCAGTGGTTGAAACCCACTGGTTTAAACTACTTCACAAGCCTGCTGGTGCATAGAATGGGGAGAGGAGGACTATGCTTGCTGTTTTGAGCACTTCGTAAGAAAGGCAAGATATAAATACAATAATAAAAAAACAAATCTTTGGGGATTTAAGCTTGGATTGAAGCTCAGTTTATTTTTCCACTTCATTACCATGTAAGCAGGAGTAATAGAACCACTGATTAAATAGAGCAGATGGTCTAAACCCAGTTAAGGAAAATCCACACCCACACAGAAAGTTGACTGGGATATTTTGCAGTATAGAAAGTGCCCTAGTTGCTGCAACTAGTAGTAATTTTAGCTAGCAAGTGCTGTCTTGAAATACACTTCTTATATTTGTTTCTGTAACCCTCCCTAATGGGAAAATAATAAAAATCAAATCAAGTTATCACATAGATACTTTGCTGAAGATACTTTGCTGCCTGTGGCAGAATAGCAAATGGTGTCCTCCTGTCCATCCATCCATCCATCCATCCATCCAATCGTAGTTACTCCGGCATGTGAGAAAGAAAATCACACAAGTAACTTTTCTATCCATGATAAGAAATAAATAAATAACTATTTTTTTCAGTGTGCTACCCTGGGCTGTTGCCTCACTTAGCCTCATGGTAGGGCTGGCCCCTCACATAGCCCATTCCAGTTTCCCTGTGAACAAAGGACAGAAAAGCAGTGAGTTTCTGTACATACCCTAAACCTCGAAGGGCTATTGCATTAGAGGATGACTGGCCAACATCAAAAGAACCTGAAATAAAGCATTTCTCTTATCAGTTTGCTTTGCAAGACTGCAATGAACATTCCCACCATAGATGTTTCGATGCCTGCTCAAACCAAATGTGCTGAGTCCACATGGCCCTCAGTCTGACCAGAAGACGACCAGTGAAGCGGCACCAGAGGTCCTGCGTCGCTTGCTGGAACCATCTAGGTGGGGTCAATTCACTGGAAGCTGGAGGTGCAGGGAGAAGCTTATGCAGATTTACCCAGTTTTCAGTATAGGGACTTCTAGTACCAAACTGCCACGCAGTTTCCTATACTTCGTGGACTTGAAAGGCAGCTTAGCAAAAACTGATAGTATATGAGCACTATTAACCCAAAATTTCACTGCATTTGAGGATCCCAGCAGTTTTATTTGGGTATCGAAGCACAGAAACATAATTCCCCCTGGAGAGCTAATCACAATGGTATACCAAGGTGAGCACTGAGCTGATTTTAGAATATTATTTTAATTTACTACGTTATATGAGATTTGTCTAGAAGATTTAAGGTATTTTTCTGTTTTTTGTTTTAAATCTGCTAGGGAGCAATTCTGTGACCCCTAGACATTGTCTGAAGGGACATAGGATTTTTCAGATTCCCAGATCCAAGGCTAGTGATTGCATTAATAACTTGGACCTGAGAACTGGAATGCTGACCCACTTCTCCTGCCCCTCCCCACAAGCCAGTGCCGAAAGAACCACACCAGCTGTTCTCCAAGGTCAAGAAACTGACCCCAGAGAGGGATAGAAGGCGCTGTTTTGGGGGAAGGGGAGGACATGCAAGCAGCCAGGATATGAGGTTATCCTTGTACCTCCTTGAGCTGCCATTCCTCCAGTTGGGGAATGCTAGCTTACACTGATATCGTTTAATAATATAAAATGAAAAAGCCACATAAGCAACAACAACAACAATGCAGCGCAAAAATTAAATACCATTCTGAATGAAATATTTCAGCACCCCGGAAAGCTGAGGGTCTTCATTGATATTCACAAGATAAGGAAAGGTTTCCATCATCCATCGCTCCTGTGGAAAAGTTTATTAAACCTCATTTCAGCCCATGCTTCAAGTGTCAGCTGGAAAGTATGTGATGCACAGCTTCTAAACAATGTAGTCTCTGCTTCTTCTTGGAGGAATCTGAAATAATGGACTATTTATCATGCACCTGCCACATTGAATAATGCTAGGGTTTAATGGAATTCCTTAACTCTTTCTCTGATGAAAAATTTAGGTGCTTTAATAATTAAGACATGTTGAACTGGTGAGAATCTATATTAACCTTAACATTGATATGGCTTAATCTGTCCAGAACTGCACGATGCAAGAGTGCTGAGTCACATGTGCTTCATGTTCAATCTCCAGCTTCTCGGGGGCAGGGGGCGGCTGGGAAAGGCCCACACCAAAGCCTGGAGAGCTGCTGCCAGAGGGCATCAGGAATATGGGCCCACATGGTCCAATAGTCCCACTTAATACACAGCTCTGTTCTCTCCGTTCCTCAACATTGCACAGACTGCTGGATCCTGTATTTAATGCTCCTGCTAAGTGATTACATAGCACTATGGCCAAACACATGTTTTTACCACTGATGGAAGGTGCTCTAAGGTCCTTTTTTGTAGAGCTGCTTCCCTCCTCCCCAGCACACGTGAGCCTGTTCCTTATGTTTTGCACTCAGTTCTCACATCATCCTTCAACATGGGAATTCTACAGCCCAGTTATCAGTTGGGGGACAACCATTTCTACCTCAAAAAGGGCAGATTTGTTGCTCGTCAGCCTGCTGTGACAAAATAACTGAATCCTATCAGAAGTGTCCATTGCTCACTTCAATAAGCCTTTGCAGGTGCAGAGGTCTGGCATGTAGACAGAGCCTTTCCTAGAAGGAAGAGCTCTCTCATTCCTTTCAGTGGGGAAGGACATAAAACAAGCACTGCTTTAGGCATGCAGAGGTGTCTTCCCCACTGAAATGACTGGGCAAGCCAGTTTGCTCAGAGCATTAAGAGGCTATTATGATGCTCTAGACAAGGCAGGTGGTCATATTAACTAGATTTTAAAATGTTCTCAGCACTTTGCTCCATCAGTGATCAGTTAGGAGCTCCTGTGGGGCAGCTCCAAAGCTAAGGAGGATGGAGACAGGCGTGGCAGGCACTGAGAAGGCGGGACCTGAGTTACTGCTGCATATTGCTGCTCCCACTCTTTTCGGGCTTCTTCCAGCCGATATTCCCAGGTGGCCTGAATGGCTTGGATCCGCAGTTCATTTTCAGCTAACAAACAGCGAAGCTCTTCTGGAAATGGGGAGAAATGTGGAAAGAAGGGTGTTATGTGAAAACAACAAAATAGAACTCCTTTTTCAACAGTCAACACATTCTCTCCCTACATTAATATTTGGTACTTTATTAAGCCTGTATGACATATAGCAGACCTAAAAATGTGTGAAGCATATATGTGCGCCATCTAGAGCAAAAAACCTCTAGATATCTCAGGATCAAAACGTCAGTCGTATGTTCATGCACCTCTGTTGTACAATAGCTGAATTGATATAAAATTGAGAAGGATCCAGTGACTGTTTTATTATCCTGGTTAGAATTTTTACAAATTAAGTATCCTTTATGTAAATTTGATTCATGTTATCTGCGAATCACTGCGTTGTAAATGCTGTCCAGTTATAAGATCAAAAAAGTATTTTATTTAAAATTGTGAGGTCTGTCCTACTTGCTGAACATGGAGCCCTGACCAAACTGTGTCTTTAAATCAATGCCACCAAGTTGGAATGAGCTGTGGGGTCCTAGGCTTGCAACCCGTATTTTGCAGCCCCGCCCAGTGCATCTTGGGCTGAGTCATTCTAGCCCTGAAAATACTCTAGAGCTACCCATATTCAAGGGGTGTGGCCTCCACCTTTCCTTTCACTTTCTGTAGACTATTGCAACAGCTCTAAGAAAGGTAAAGACATAGCCATACCTTCCTTTTTAAGCTGCTACCCAGGCTGGGAGACTTTGCAAGATACATTCTCATTTCCACTGCCTGAAATCCTCTCTCAATCATTTACTATCATTGAAACCTCTTGAGGAACTCTTTACATGGACACTATTTCCAATTTGGACCCTTGTCTCTTGGTTTTATATTGTTAAAGAACCAGCCATGAAAACTACTATGACACATTTCATAGGATGTAAATTCTTATTTGCAGGGAATTGTGCATCTTCACCAGGGGTAGCCTGAAGTTGCCAAATGGCTTGGACTGATCCTGAATCTGGGATTTTTCTATGTCTGGATGCATGCAACAATGAGATATCAAATTAGAAGCCATGGTTGCTAAAGTTAAAGCAGCTAAAGTCTTTGCATGTGCAGGATTTCTCTGGACTAATTCTTTGGCCTGTTTTGCGTTTTAGATTTGATGGATCTTGACCAATGGAATGATTTGAGGCTGGAGTAAACCTTTGCATGTGTGGATTTGTTCAGGTCTTCATCTAGAACCCTTGCCTCTGATCGTCGAAGGTTTACCTCAAGAACCATTCAGCCCCGTGCTCCTTGCATTTGACTGGCTGGGAATGCTGGCTTCAAGAGTCATTCACACCATTTTCCTATTTCTGGGACCACAGTGCTTACTACAAGGAAACTGTTTGTTTTTCTGACAAGGCCATACTGACTAACTTTGGATTATTGTGGTTACTTATGGAACCAAGAGCTAACTGTCACCACCTCTATGGTTTTTTGAAGACCGTAACCATTAAACATAGGTTTTATTTCATTAAAAGAGGCTTGCTGAGAATGCCAGTTCATGTGTACATGTGTGTATGTATGTGTGTGAAGCAACAAGCCCATAATACTGAAGGCACTTTGGTGAGTAATCCTACTCTCTCAATAATCCCACCTTCTCACCACCATTGACACCAGCTGCTATGGCTCCTCAACCTCTTTCTTCTCATTGCTACCACTTACTTGTTTAACAGGCAGAGAGCCAGAGAGCAAGTAAGGAGAAATACCTGCTCCTCTTCTTCAGCACCCGAACAAGAGGGAGGAGAACAAACAGGCTGCAATGCAGGGGTGAAGGAACAACTCAGAGCGGTGGGGGTGCCAGTGGGCACCTGATGGGGTGTGGGTCCTTGGCAAGTGCCCATTAAAACCCCATCTTGACACTGGTCTGGCCTACTGGATCCAGACGTGAACGGCCATGTATGATCTCTAGAAACAGGAACAGTAGAAAACGTTGTGGAATGGTCTTCTCACCCAGTATGTGTGATGCTCTTACTCTGTAATACGTACTTGTTTCATCTGCTACTGTTTTGCCAGAATTTCCAAGGGCAGACAATCTGGAAATCAGTTGACAATTTTCTGTCTTCAGCTCATTTATCAATTTTGCAGTTGGACCTGTATTTACCACCGCCTTGTTCTTTATCTTCTTTGTTCTTTCAGATGAAAAACAAACAAGGAAAAACACAGTTATTGTACTATCTCACAGCCACAAAGAAAAGAATCCTGTCAGTGACAACTTGAACTGTGCAAAACAATAATTATGCCAACATGATGATTTGTTGTGGGCTGCAAGGCTCTTGTTCCTTCTTGCAGGGTAATCAGCAGCTTATCTCAGCTTTCTTGCTGCTGCTCATGACTAAAATCAGACTCCATTTAGTTACACATTCAGATCTTCACTAAAGGCTCCTAAACACCTGCAGCAAGGAATTCCAGGGGAGATAATCAAAAATAGTCAAGTCTTTGAGCTTTCAAATGCCAACTGAACTTAAATTACTAAAAACCAGCAGTACTGCTTAGACAGGACTTTGGAACAAAAGGACGGGGCTCTGAAGCAAGAAGCTTCCCCTGAGCAGGGTTATTTTGAAATAAGTGAAGTAATTCAAATTAACATGCTCCACCTCATAAAAGCTCACAGTACCACTTGAGAAAACACAGTTCTTTCAACATTTTTGCTAAGCTCCTACTGGCATGGTGACCCCTGAATCAACCAAACAATCTTAAGTTGTTAGCAGTGTAACGAAGAGACTCTCGTGAAGTAAGGCAAGTTTGGGGCAATTGTAGGCCTGTTTTGCTGCTGAGCCATATGGGCCTGCAAGGTACGTCGCGCAGGCAGGCATAGCTCAGGTAACATTGCTCAGGGAATGGCCATTTTCTGTTCTGGCCAGCTGCTTGCAGCCCTATTGCAAGTCCCATAAAGCTTCTCTAGGGGAACAGTTTTAAGAGGATAAATTTGCACCATCCACAGATGATGCTCTGTCAGCAGATGGACACAATTTCACCCATACTGAACAAGCCAAGTTTCAGTCAGTAGGACCTGCTATTGGAAACTGTCTCCTGCAACTTTTCAGTAGAAACCCCTTGGACAGTCAGTAGTTTCTTCCTCATCAGGGACCTGGAGAAGCTTAGTGACAACAAGGCGGCTGATTCCAGAAGGTGGTGCTGGGGAACTTTGGCTCTGTGCCATGGCAGCTATGCCATGGAGTACTGCAGGGTTCCATCTTGTCCCCCTATCTACATGAAACCGCTGGGAGAGGTCATCAGGAGGTTTGGGCTGTGGAATCATCAGTATGCTGATGATACCCAGCTCTACCTCTCTTTTTCAACTGATCCAGGTGAGGCAATGGCTGTACTGAACCAGTGCCTGGCCGAGGTAATGGGCTGGATGAGGGCCTGAAACTTAATCCAGACAAGACGGAAGTCCTGTTGGTGGGTGGATTGAGTTCCTGGGTAGGTGGCCTGGACCTTGCCCTGGATGGGGCTGCACTCCCTCTAAAGGACAGGGTCCGCAGCTTGGGAGTGCTCCTCAACCTGGAGCTCTCCTTGGAAGCTCAAGTGACTGTGGTGGCAAGGAGCGCTTTCCTTCAACTTCGGCTAATCTATCAGCTGCGTCCCTACCTGGAGGAAGACTGCCTAGTGACAGTGACACATGCATTGGTTACTTCCCGGTTGGATTTCTGTAACGCGCTCTATGTGGGGCTGCCCCTGAAGACAGTCCGGATACTTCAGATGGTGCAAAACAGAGCAGCCAGGTTGCTGATGGGGACTGGGCATTATTCTACATAACCCCAATCCTCTACCAGCTTCACTGGCTTCCCATCGAAGTCTGGGCTCAATTCAAGGTGCTGGTTATTACCTATAAAGCCCTTAACGGCTTGGGACCTGGATACCTGAAGGAACGCCTTCTTCCATATTTGCCCTCCTGCCCCTTGAGATAGGCAGTAGGTGCTCTCCTCCGGGAACCCTCCGTGAAAGATATTAGGAGGCAAAGTACCCGGAGGAGGGCTTGCTCTGCGGTAGCGCCCCATCTATGGAATGCGCTCCCCAGAGAGGTCTGCCTGGCGCCGTCATTTGTTTTTCGGCACCAGGTTAAGACCTTTTTATTCCAGCGATATTTTAATAAGTTTTAATATTGTCTTCTCTATGTTTTTAACTGCAGCCAGTGTGGGTCGGGAATTTATTTATGTTCTGTTTTATGCTGTAAGCCGTCCTGAGGCTTTTTGCGACAGGACGGCATATAAATACTTTAAATAAATAAATAAATAAGGCTTGCCTCATGATATATAATACCAGGTGAAGAGAAGGGGGGAAGAAAAAGTTTTCAAAACCAAAATATTAGAATTTCCACACAGTCAGGGTGCAATCCTATGCAAGTTTAGATAGGAAAAAGTTCTAGTCCCCACTACGCTATGCAGCTCACTGGTCAGTCACCGATGCTCAGCCTGACCTACCTCACAGGGTTGTTGTGAGGATAAAAATGGAGAAGCAAAGGGGGGTTACTAAGCTACCTTGGGTTCCTTGCAAAAGGAAAAAGTAGGATATAATGTAATAATAAAAATAAAACCAACAATAAATAATAGCAATAATTTTTATAGAGCTCCCAACTAGGTTCTATACAGAAGAATGCATGCAGCCAAATAATTTGCAATTTATCATAAATAAACAGTGTCCTGTCTCATTTTGGACTCTAATCCAATAATTTTCTTTACAGGATATGAAAACTAATATACCTCTCGGCATATCTCAGAGTTGACAATGTCTCTTCATAGCACATGTCTGCTGGACTAATTGCTGCAATCTGCACATATGTAAACAAATATCAAAAGTGGTTAGATTTTCAATTATTTATCTAGGGGTTTTTTTGCTTTTGCCTTTGCTTTTGTTTTTGGTGAATGTAACTAATGGAACAGGCATTTGCAACTGGCAGCCCCTTTGGTCAAACATGCACCAGGCCTAGGGGAAAGTTGCCCGGAGTGTAGCAATGGAAAAGGTCTAGATTGCTGGTTGGTCCCCAGGAGCAAAGCAAACAAAAACCTCAGGAGACCAATACTATTATTAGGATCAACAGAAATAATCAAAACGCATATGCTTCATCCTTGTATGTTTCTCTATTTACAGGCTGCATGTGAAATTGATCCTTTCCATTCTGAAATGTATTTTGCTAAGCTTTATCAGAGGTTTGATGTGAGTTGTTTTGGAGGTTTTTTGTCATTGTAGACCAGAATGTTGAAATGAAAATGTGAGAACATAAGAGTGTATACTTCTTCCACATCCTCACCATCCAGAAAATCTGACAATTTTACCATAATTGTTCTGCTGTTTCCTCCCAAAGCAGACTGCAAGAGCTTTGTAAGAACTGAATCTCTGTATGGGATATGCAGCACTTTCTTCCCCATGGCAGCCTCAGCCAGAGCACTGGAAGAAAAATAAACAACAGGGGAAGAAGAGAGTGAGCAGGGCATGTACTCTGGGTACAAGTCCAGTGCAGTCCAATGCATGTTTGATCAGAAGTAAGCTATATCACAGCAGTGCTTACTAGCCTGTAGGCATGCAAATAATTGCACTGTACTCATATTTGTCCTGCAATTCACAGTTTACATCAAGATCTATTTACCGGATGGTTGTCAAAGATAAATGAGCCATACATTTCTAATACGAGTTGATCTGAGAAGCAACCATTTAAGAATCACCAGATGGGGTGGGTATGGGTGATATTCAGGAAATCCTACAAAAATTGACAGTACATTAATAGTTTGATTTAATAGCCCAAATAATAAAAATTTACTCAAAGAAGTCAGCAGAAAATGTTACTGTTGAGACTGCGACAGCCTGTTCTTGAATTTAGAAAGAAGAGTCCCTCATTTCTGAAACAAGGTCCAGAATAACATTGACCTCACAGAGGTCTCAGATTTTGGATTTCTGAGAGTGAAGATTATTATTTACTGTTTTTAACATAGCATAATCAATGTATGTAGCACTTTAAAGAACAACAAACAAAAAGACAGGACCCTGCCCCAAAGAGGTTACAATCTAACATTTAATCTAGGTGGCTAATCTAAAAGAAATGAAGAGCAGTTGTCATTTTTCTAATGCAATACCCAACCCATGGATGGCTGACCTGACTAAGTCTCTTTTGTACCTGATAACATTTCCCAAGGTTGTCAAGCTCAGATTTACACGGGTCCCTTCCCTCAGCCTGTCTCCTTCTGATCCTGAGAACTTTTGTCTTTCACTTCCTGCCAAGTCCACCATATTTATAATGGAATGTTTAGTAATGTCTTCTTTCAGAAAAATCTGCAAGAAACAGCATTGGGAAAGGACAGAGCACAATCCAGCATGAATCCTGCCTGCGCAAGCTCTCTTTACCAAGTTCTCTTTCTCTTAACGGACATTCATGAAACACACATTCCTAGTGGGTTTTGCCCATCATATCCAACATCTGTTTTTCACAGGTTGGTATGATGATAAATGGTCAGCATAAATGATGAAAATATGCGCTCATGCATCTGCACAAAGCAAGACTGATGTTGGTGCCCAAAACAAAAATGAGTTGCAACCCACATATCCAAACAGGCAAAATAAACTTACAAATTGCAAACCTAGCACAAAAAAGACAATATTACAAAAACACTATACAGGTCTGGGGGTCCTAGAATTCCCTTCACTTAAGAAATGTTTGTGTTTTCTTTACAGACGGTTGTGGGGGGTTTGCTTTGGTCAATGAAGTTGATGAAAATGAAAGCGAGTCCGCAATATGAGACAGTTCAACCATCTTTGCCGCAATATGTTTGTAGCCCTTGCCCTTGGGGCTGTTTGCTTCACTAATGACTGCTGCTTTGCAGTAGCATAAGCTTGTCCTATGCTTTAACCAAGCTATCAAAACTTGCAGGTCCTGTCCAGATGTGTGAGAAACTCCTGTGTGATCCAAGCCACAGGTGGATTAGCTGTTTCCTAATATAAAGTGCCCTGTCTTTGACAGTCTATTCATACATCCACAGAAGACACAGTGCATTAAAATCTGATTTTCACATGCATTTGTTAAGTTCTGTGAATAGACCACTGCTTGAGATTATAGTACTATACCTGTTTGAAATGGATGGTGATAACCATGTGAGACCGACTGCTGGTGGCATTCATGGAGGTTGAAGCAGTGGTTCTTATTTTGGTACCTTGTTCCATCAGCCTCTCAATTTGTGCATAACTGTCGCAAGGCACCTGCTTCAAACCATCCACGTAGAAACCTTGGTGCTGATCTTCTCTTACCTTCAGCCCACCACGCTTCTTGATTTTCG
This sequence comes from Varanus komodoensis, assembly GCF_004798865.1. Lineage (NCBI taxonomy): Eukaryota > Metazoa > Chordata > Lepidosauria > Squamata > Varanidae > Varanus > Varanus komodoensis. Next base: position 20,716,660 of record NW_025335268.1, on the reverse strand, counting down.
ATAGCAAGTCTAATACCTTGGATTGCAGACAAAGTTTCTTAGAGTAAGTTTACATGGAAAATAAAGAGGGGCACATCTTGGTGGGCAGGAGAAATGATGTCACAGAGGTCAAATATTCACCTTTATGTGCAAAGGTTTTGTACCTCTGGCATCTAGCCACCCCATGGGCTCATTTTCATTGTTACCATAATTGAAGAACTGACAACTTAACTAGATACATGGGTGTCCCTGAAGAGTTATATGTAGTCTAAAACACATCGTTAAGAGAAAAGTCATGCTGGATCAGGCCAAATGTCCATCAAGTCAACATTCCGTTCATACTGTGGCCAACTAGATGTCCATGGGAAGCCCACAAGTAGCAGATGGTCACAGTAATACCTTCCAACCCATGTTCCTCAGCAACTGGTGTACATAGGAATACAGCATCTGATGCTGGAGATAGTGTATAGCCATGAGGACTAGAAGCCATTGATAGTCTCCTCCTCCTCCTCCTCGAAATTGTCTAATTCCCTTTTAAACCATTTAAATCAGTAGCCATCAGTACATCTGTAGGCATGCATTCAATTTCTCCTGGCTGCTCAAATAGCATGCTTGCTTATCAAATTGTACAGGGAAATGAGAAATTCTTAAAATGAAATGCCCAATTGCAGCATCAAGCTTGCACAAACCTTTGTATATTGAACATTCTTCAGTTAACTAGACATGGCTGAGAAATAAACAAGAACATGCTTCCACAACCAGGTGCCACACAGGTGGGTTGGACTGTAAGTCTCTTTCTTTTTGACACCAGGTGAAGACCTACCTTTTTGGAAAAAAATTTAACACTTAGCCCCTGAATGCGGTGCCCCTTTTTTAAATTGTTATAGATGTTTTAGTTTGTTAGTGTTTTAATACGTTTAATATGCTTAATGTATTGTAAGTTGCCTAGGAAGGCCTTGGCAGTTATAGGCAGCCTATAAATATGTGTATAAATAAATAAATAACACCTCTCGTCATGACCAATGATTGTGCTATCTGGGGTGGATGTGCATTGCCATCCAACAAGTCTGGGAAGCACCAGGTTGAGGAGGGATGTTCCAGAGTTTCATTTTCCTATTGGGAGTGTTTATGACAAGGGATGGAGCAAACAAATTAAAGAAAAATGCCTGCAGATTAAAGAACAGAGATCCCAGTGTAGCATTCATATTTGCAGAACCAGGATCTGCTGGTCTGGGCTGGAGCTGGCACCTCTCCACTCAGCACAAGTGCTATTAGGGGACTGTTGGCTTTTGGCCTAGGCAATCTCCTCCCACACTCACAGTTGTTTCCCCCACCACCTCCAGTCAGTGGTGGTGAACCCAATTAAGTGGTGAACCCTTTTCCTGAGACCTGCTGAGGACGTGGTATGCAGGATTGCTGCAGTGCCACATGACTGGGTGTAAAAGCCCTGATTTCATTTTTAAAATATTATTAACACCCTTCTGGAAAATGTTCAGGTTCCCGTCTCTGTCTCAGTGCTGCTCCCCTATGGAACAGAAATAAATGGTTTCCAGAAGTGGGAGGTTGAAAAATAAGGAAGAATTAAATAGTCAACCTTACTGTAATTACCTGCTCATTATAAATTTCCAGCATACTAAATGTAACCTAAAAATTGAAGAGAGATATATCAAAATAGGTTCAGCACCTTCACTATTAACAGTTTACAGATACAATCCTATGCACATTTCCATGCAGGGAAAAGCTAACACCCAGAATGCTCTAGAGCAGTGGTGGCAAACCTATGGCACATGTGCCGCAGCGGGCAAGCAGAACTCTTTCTGTCAGCACGCGAGCCAAGTCGCCCTAGCAGCCAGTCATCGGATAACATGTGCATGCTTGGAAAGGAGTAGCGGCACCAGGTGATGACATCACGAGCCGCAACTCATTAGCCACAACTCATCCGAGCTTTCACATGGATGGTCAGTGCGCTGCCAAGGATAGATAAATAGATATGCTTGGACTGGCTGTGAGTTGTTTTTTCTAAACTAAAACCTCCGTTTTCAGGTTTTATTGCAGTGTTGGCACTTTGGGATACATAAGTGGGTTTTGGGTTGCAGTTTGGGCACTCGGTCTCTAAAAGGTTCGTCATCACTGCCCTAGACAAACATGCTAGGACTTGTAGGCTTTCTGTCTAAACTGGCATAGGATTGTACCCCAAGTCAATTTAGCAAAATTCAGCAATGAGTTCCACTTGTAAAACTGATACAGACCTTATTTTGTCTCCTGAACTACACAATGTTTTTGTCTCCCATGTGCACCCGGTTTGCACTTTTTCTGGTTGTATTTTTTCTAGCTACTAGAGTCATTCTCTTGAATAGAGAGTTTTAAAAACTGAGTATGTTTTTTGAAAATCAGAAATATTCATTACTCCAAACAACAATACATCCAAATCAATATAACATATGTCAATGCATAAACACACTTCTGATAGACATTATGACTGATTTGTTACAAGCATCTTTTTGTACTTACTCTGTATACTAATGCCTAAGGATTTTATATACAGTGGATGGATTGGAACACCTGTGATTCCTATTCAAAAGGAACTCTTTTTGAGAAGCAGCCATAAACATCACCCGCCACACATGTACATATGCTCTGCCTGCCTCCATCAGGACTGAATTCGGGCCAAGATGGAGCAACCAAGAGGCTTCCTCCATGGATCCCAATCATTTTCAGGTTGTGTGTGAGGGAGGCCACGTGCCCTCTTTGTCAGCACCCATCAATGCTGGATTTAACAAACTTGTATGCATCTCAAACACACCTGGTATTGCTTATTCTTCTCTTGGGTTCGAATTGTTTTAAAGAGTTCTTCACATACCACTGGAATTATCCCTCTGTTTGCACCATATCCAATCATGGAATAACTCTTCCCAGAGCCAGTCTGGCCATAAGCCAAAAGTGTAGCGTTGTATCCTTGCCAAGCGCTGTCTAGAACTCCCTGGCCAAGGTCTCGAAAAACTTCCCTCTGCAGTGACAGAGATGTACATTCACACATCCAAAAGCAAATACAAAAGGGAAGCTGTGTCTAGTGCACATCCACGTAGGATCTGACAGCCTGTTTCCACTGTGCTTCGGCTTGCACAGTCAGAAGTCAGAGAATAGCCCTGTACACATCAAAGTTAATGTGTATGAGCAAAGTGAGCCACTGCAATTGGGCAGCGGCTTCTTCTGACAGTAGCCCCTCACATTTCATGGAGCGCTGCTTGAGACCACCCCCTCCATTTTTGGTAGAAGTTGCTGCTGAAGGGGATCCCCCATGCATAGTGCTAGTACTTTCAAACTCATTACTCAGAGCTACTTGTGGCACGCTGGATGTATTGCAGCCTCCGCAAGGAAGATCCACAGTTGTCCTATGGATCAGGAGTCAGCAGTCTTCTGCCTTGCAGAACTACTTCATTTTTTACCAGAATGCCACCCTGAGGCCTACCAAGAAGCTAAGTACAAATTAGCAACTTGGGGTGAAGTGGGGTACAAAAGATGCTTACTAACTGCATCTTCATGAACCATAAAAAGGGATAACATGTATAATTTAATATTCACCTGAGTTGAGCATAACAGGAATTCTAGCTACATACTTTGTGGTTAGCAGGGAAGAGATGGAACCAGTTATCTACCAGCAGATTTAGACCTACTTTCTGTCTGTTATTTAATGACGGTTCTGATCATGCAAGATAATTAACATGCAACTTCAGGTATTAAAGTCAGGGAGAGAAAGCTAAAAAGCCTTTTATGGCGAACTGGATTTTATCCCTGTTTCTCTCTGCATTGCATTGCAGCGCTGTGAACTGCTCCAAGTGAAGACTGATCAGCTATGCTTTTGTGCTGTGATGGAGGACATCTGAAGGCACATACCTGTCCTGAGTATTTGCTGTTTGGTCCAGCTGAAATGAGCTTGCCGTCTTGGTCCTTTAAAAATCCACTGTGTGACCAATATGCCAGGTCAAAAGTAAACATTTTCACATTACTTGGATTCTTGGGATCATGTATGCTTGTAGTGCTGGAATTCATAGAAATCACACACCTACTGCTTGCGTTCTTCTCTCTCTGTTGAAATTAGAGTCAGGTTTAAAACAATGGAAGTGCAAATTGGTTACTAAGTTTCTAGTAGTTTGGAGGACATGATGTAATTTGGGTTTCTGAGAGGAAGCTGATTTTAGGACAGGTCCCGATGGAGCAAACATACTTTGCCTTTTGTGTTACAAACTTCAAGAATATTTTAGGAAAAATGATATTGCAGCTATCGGCAAATAATAAAGCTGTTTTTTTAAAGTTATTACAAGAAGCTATCTCAGTAAGTTCCTAACTTTTTTTTGAAACAGCAATTTCTTTCTATGAATACAGATACTCGTATTTTCCTCCCTGCCCTCCCATAAAACTAGAATTTGTGGTCACCCCATGAAGGAGATTAAGGAGAGATTCAGGACAGTTAAAGGAAGTACTTCACTCAGCAAAACTATGGAATTCACTATCCTAATAAGTAGTGATGGCCACCAAAACCGGGCTTTAAAGGGAGGTTGGACAGACTCATGGAGGAGAAGACGATCAATGGTTACTAGCCTTGCCGGTTATGTGATAACTCTGTTCTCAGAGGTGCCATGCACTGTATACCAGTTGCTGAAGATCTTGGGCAGGTGGAGGTTTTGTACTCCTGCTTGAAGGATCCTGTGAGAAGCTAGTTTGCCACTGTGTGAACAGAGTGCCAGACTGTATGGACCACTGGTCTGATCCAGCATGGCTTTTCTTATGTTCTGGGGGTTTCTCTAGCAAGTACTGTAGATGAAAATACATACAGTATTTCATGCAGTTTGATGTAACCTTTACATTCCTGATTCTCAGATGCTCTTCATACAAGTTTTTCAGAATGCATTTTTTTGGCTGACTTCCAGCAACATATACTCTTCTCAAGGTAGTTGTGCCAGATGCCAGAGTAGATACAATCTGGCATGTGCTGTCGTGCAACAGGGCAGGGAATTTAGCACATAAAACTTCCCTTCCCTGAATGGCTTCTGTTTAGTAAAAAGACTCTTGCATGGATGAAATATGCCTTCCTAAAACCAGTAACAAAATATGCAAACTCAGCTTATGCATTCTTTCCCATGCACCAGCTTAGAGGTACTCTGCACTGCCTCATTTGTACTCAACAAACACACCCCATAAATGGGCCGTGCAGATTTCAATGGGATTTTAAAGTACCTTCAAGCCTTGGTCAACAGTGAAACCTGGTTTATAGTTATCCATGTCAACACAACCACGCATAAACAAGAAATCAGATCTGCAATAACATGGCCCGACACAGCATATTAAGGGATTTAACTTCTACAACACAGTAGGTTGCGTTTACTACCACTGAAACAGAAACAAAATTGAGTCTAGGGAGTTATTTCACGAAGTGGAGATTTGCATCTGGAAAAAATTTCATTTGTATGTGTTATGCACTCAAATCTTTCAGAACACAAGTGAACAACTGAAGTTTGAACTAGGATTAAAAACTTGCCTTCCATTATGAATGTATTTGTAAGTTTTCCAAATGATTTTTAATTTGTTATATTCATGATGGATTCCTCTATTTGTGCGTAAGTCACAGTGAGACTGTTGTTGAACTGGGAAGCACTACACAATTTTTACTTGTATTACTATGAATGAATTCAACATAACTTCTTTTGAAGTTGTTAGTTGATACTTTAGACTCTTAAGTCCTTACCTGAGTGTAATACTTGTCAGTTCAAGAGAAGAGACATTTCAAGGAGAAGAAGGGAGAGCAGCTGTTTCAAGCACCTTAGAATTGATCTGTTTAAAATTCTACCTAAGCTTGAAACACCCTTAAAAAAACAAACAGTTATTTGCAGTAGCAATACAAGTCCAGGTGAGATAGTTAAGACCTCTTGGTGATAACCTTAAACCAAGGGTGGGCAGCTTTTGGTCCTCAAGATATTTTAATCTATTTTAACCCTATCAGTCCTAGCCAGTGTGGCCAGTGGTGAGGGAGAATAGGAATCGCAAGCCAAATATCTGGAGGGTTGCATGTTGCACACTCCAAAGGCCTTCAACAGAAGAGATAAAAAGGCAGCCAGCTTTTGACACGGCAAATTACTCTGTATAGGAAGGTTTGCTGGATCAGGGAAGGAACAAAAGCCACCCAATTTTATGCCTGGTGGGGGTAGGGGCAATTTACAATCCACGCCACAATCCTAGAACAAGCTATGGGTTCAGGGTCGTGTGTAAGCCTAGCCATCCCTAGATGATATATCAAATCAAAGGAAATTATGATAAATTTGGCAATGATCAGCCAACATCTGCAGAGCTGAAAAATAAATAAGAAATTAATTTCCTCTTCCAATTGTCTCTCTTTTGAAGCAAAGGCTGCCCTTCCCTCTTCCAAATGAATTTTAGTACAGCATTGGGATTTAAACAAAATACATAAAAGTTAATCAGTTAAACAAAGTAGAAGTGGCTAATATTTTTTCTTTCCATCTGACTCAAAAAGGAAGGCTAAACATCAATATAGATTATTGATCAGTACTCCTGTGCCTGTTGCTTTGAAGCAAGATCTGTAAATTTATAGGGGAGAATAAAGGAGGAGACAAAAAGAGCAGCAAGAAGGTGCTTGCAAAAAGTCTTGGCTTGCAGCCATGTGTGAAGTGCAGGACCTGCATTATCACAGTGGAGGTTATTATTTGTTCCAAAGGTGAAAATACAGTCTATTTCTGGACACAGACTATCAGCAAAATTTCCATATCCCACCCTCATTGCCTCAAACTAATACCCAATTTTCTTTACTTCACTCAAGACCATGAGCAGAAAAACACTTTAATACAAGGTCTGGTGTTGTCCCCTTTTCTCATCACAGGCACCCTTCACCTTCCAAAGGCACATGACCTAAATCTCTAACAGGTTCAGCTTTTTCCATCACTGTGAGAAAAGCTGCAGCTGCTGGATTCCCTGCTGCAGAAATATATAAAAGGTATTGAAGTCCTGCCTCAAAGAGGGGGCAATCTTATGTAGAGACTACAAACATCAAGAGCTATGAGCTGTGGACAAAACAAGGCATGCTACCTCCCTCGCCCCTCAGCTGTCTCTGTGCTGCAACACTAACTTCACATAAAGGAAAAGACGGCAAAGTGAATGAAAGAGGAATGAGCTCAGGATCCGGCAAGGCAAGGGAGGTTTGGAAATGAAATACCTTGATCAATCAACTGAGTGGGCATTGGATTTCTAAGACCAAACCTCAAAAAGCTTCTCTAAGTGCCTCTTCAACTATCACTGTAACATTAGGATAAGAAAAGCATCAGGCAAACCCCTTGCTTTTAATGCTATCCTTTAAAAAGCACATTGGACCTCTGTTCTCCAGCCCCCAGTACACTGTCCAGCATCCTTGGTCAACTGCTAGGGCACACAGCGTTGGCAGGGCCTATAGCCCCAACACTTGCGTGGTTGCTGATGTGGAGCAACCACCATCTAAACAATGTTCTCCAATTTGAATGCCTTGTCAACACAAACTGCGACTAAAGTGGTAGCTGGCTTGCAGTTGTTTGCTGCAAATTGTGGTGCTGCCAACCACAGGTTGCTTTTGAAGACGAGGGGTGGTTGCACCTGCCTGGAAGCCTTCTTGATCTAACATGCACGCAAGATGACACATCTCGCAATCTAATCAAACAAAAGCACTCACCAGATAAAGAAAAAGCCAGGCCTGGTTTGCTCCAGTAAGACTTACTCTGCTGTGTACGAAAGCCTGACAGCCTGGGTGCAACACCAAGCTTCGCTTTGCCCGTTTCCTCCCTCTAGCACATGTGCCACAGTTGCCAGCAGTCTGGGCATGGCTCCCTTCTCCTTCCTGCCAAAGCCTCGCCTCACCTCCCTCTTCCTTTCTGCAATAAAAAAGGTCACGTCTTAATTTCAAGAGTACATAAAATGTGTTACTAACCTGACTGAAAGGTCTCACACGCACTGCCACTTTCACACTTTCAGAACCTGGCATGTTTTTATGGCTTTAATTCTTCCAGGAAATCCAGAAACAAGAATGCAGTATACAGGCACACTCTCCCTTCAGGACCTTGCCTTGAAAAAGATGGTGGAGTGGAGCCTAATACAGGAATATCTTTCTAAACTACTCAATTATTAATATGTTAAGTCATAAATTATAACTAAATAGATGAATTATTTCTAAGAGGAATTCCACTAGGTCACCTAAACCAGTTGCATACTGGGCGTCTTCTGAGAGATTTGAGTGTGTTTGCCTACATTTTGCTTTTTCTCAATTAAGACCATGTCTGCTTTGACCTGCTCTCACCTTTTCTGTACTGCAGGGATGTGTCAAGTACTACAGAAGAATATATAGTTCCAGACAACTTTTATTTTACCAAAATTGTGGTATTATTTCGAATAACCCCAAAATCTATAAAACATGACTCATTTCAAAATATCAGATCTGAGTCAATTGAAGTATGTGAAATCCCTGAAAATGTTGATACCAATCATTGATAGATTTGATCATATAGATATCTCAAATGTTAGAGACCCCCTGCTGAGGCAGCAAACTGAAAAAACAATGAAACAATTGAGGTGAGATTTTGTTTTATAAACTGAAGAGCAGCTTTCCCAAGTTAAGACAAATACAAAAAATATTGCACAGCTTCAATACAATTGTTTACATTCCAACTTCAATAAAGTACATGTTCATCAGTAAGGAGAGGAAGGTTTCATTTGTAATGGGTAACTATTACCAATTCCCAAAAGATCAAAACATTTCCTATGAATCCTAAAACTGCCAAATTTTAATTTTTAAAAACATTGCAAGTTCAAACTGGGGTTTTTTGTTTAAAAAAAGACTATTAGTCTCCTTTAAGGGAGGCATTAGCAGTGGCAAGTCATCATTAAAATCCCCTTTGAGCTGTTTGCATCACGCACACCCTAATATTCTCTCAAAAATCTAGTGGACAATAATCATTGTTAAGTATACATTTTATTTAACATTCCTAAAATAAGATGTATTTACATATAATATAAATGTATGAAGTGTCTTATAAAATAGAAAAACTGCATTGACTGAAGAAATCACACTCCACATGGAGTTACTTATTGAAGACCTTTAGCTTTCTGAAATTTTACAATAATTTATATAAATTATCTTCCAAATTAGATGATTTTTCTTAATATTCCACACAATTCTGATGATTTTACAAACATTAGTGTATATTACACAGTTTTAAAAACAGTTATAGCATCTTCTTCCGAACAACTGGCTTTGGATAGCTAGACAGTCTTTTCTCTTTCCTACGAAGAGTCTTTTGAGCAACTTTTTCTGCTTTGTCCACAGCTTCTTTCTGCTTGCCTTTTGCTCCATCTACTGGGGTTCCGAAAGGAGAAATGAATTTAATTTCCATTGGTGGTGGTGACCAACTACCATCTTTCCCTAGGACTCTGCAAGGAAGAGAGAAGAGCGGTTATGCTAACAAACATTCTTCTTTAGGTGAATTAGGCTAAATTAGGTGAGTCACACAAAAAAACAAGTCCAAATTAATGTTGTTTTGCTCACAATTCTTTATACCATAAATAGTCGTAACACCAAATGTACGGATGGCACCCTTTTGCATGCAGTTGCTTTTGAAGCAAATTTCCCCCCAATCCCAACCAAAATGGCATCTTTGCATACTTGCTTGCTTTTGACCTTGTAGCTCTGCTTCTTTTTACTTTCTGCTTTTCTAATGTTTCTATTGAAATGACATCCTTTTCTTCCTTAATTGGTAATTCCTAAGGACAAGTGAAGAGTGTTAAGCATACAAAAAGTGATGGCATATCCTTACCTCAATGACCCAGGTTTAAAAGGTACACCCCACACACAAATCCACAAGGCTCTTGTAGTTTCTTACAATTAATATAATATTACATGATTGTTACTCAATATACTTGCTTGCAGCTTTCCCAATAGCTGTAAGAACTCTTAAAGCCAGAAAACATGGAGGGGCAAGTACGTAGGGTCAGGTGAAATGGTGCCTGGCCATTTTATCCTCGTCTTTTCTGTCTCTTCTATCATTCATCAACTGAGGACCCTCCAAAGCCTTGAGGGTCCCAAGGCTTATGCGAATGGGACGGCATACAAAAATTCCAAATTTCAAAGACATAAGCTGTGTAACAGGAATAGTTTCATGAACAGGTAATGATAACTGATTCACAGTCTTGTGAAAGAAAAGTCTGCTTTAAAAAGTCACATTTGCGTATGAATTCCCATGAGGACTAAAGCATTTACCAAAATATCCCTTTGCTCTGTCAGGTAAGTTTGCCATACTGGCTACCGACTCTTTAAGAAGAATGCAAACATTATGTAAGCTGCTTCTGTACCTGCTCTTTTAATAAAGGTCAATTACATCCTTGTCAAGAGATCTGACAAAGTATTCCAGAAAAGAAGTGGGTTTGCAAGCTCTGATTGATTAGCATGAAGCATTCTTCCTACCAGTTATGTTCCAGGTGTGTTAGACTACAATTCTATGCTGACTGGGGAGGGAACTAGTTTGAAGGACCATGAAAATCAGGGGGGTTGCATATAGCTCATGCCACCCCTCAAAATGGGGAGAAAAAAATCCCCTCCTTGAAAGCTACAAGGACTGGAAGACTACAGTGAAGATGATTTTCCTGCCTGAGGATGTTAACCAAAATGATGCTTTCTGCCCCAGCCTTGAACACACACAAACACATACACACACCCCATACTGATCTGAATACAAAAGTATTTAACATCATTCACTCTAAGTATAATCATATGCCTCGAATGGTACCATTTTTAAAATTGGATGCTTAGAATCTATGTTGAAGCTGACATTTGAAGTCTCTTTAATCTGCCACTGGAAAAAACTATGCAGCTGAAATCCATTTCTTATACAGGAATGTTACATTCTACCAATTGATTTTGTAATCTGATATAATTTTTTAAACAGGGCAGAGAAATATTTTGCCTGTCCTTATAACTCTTGCATATATATTTATTAGTTAATTTAAAAATTTTTACCTGCACCATTTGTTGTATGGTATTAGCAAAGTTTTGCCATTTCTTATGTTGTAGAATTGGGTGTGTTATCACATCACACAAATCCCACAAAATATGCAAATTTAACAGACGGGAAGTAAATAGAAGGGGAATGAATGCCTTAGAGTAAAAGCAGCTGCTTACCTGTAACTGTCGTTCTTCGAGTTGACATCTGTGCATTTGCACATATTAACATTGCCGTGCAGCGCAAAGCCTGAATCGGAGAGAAACTTCTACAGCTAAATGTCAGCAAGTGGTTGTGAGCCCCATGCCCTTTCTGGGGCTCTGAATAAGGAGGGGGCTCCTGCCCACTTCTCCAGTTTTCTTGGCGATCACATCTCCGAGTAACCAGAGGGTGAGAGCTCAAAATGCCCACCATGCATGTTCCCAAATGGCCCCATGTGGTGGAGAGAGAGGGCGTGGTCTGATGACCTCAGGCAGTAGGGCAGAGGGTGGGTTGTGTGAATGCACAGATGACCACTCAAAGAATGGCAGTTACAAGGTAAGCAACCTGCCTTTCTTCTTTATGGTCTCTGTGCAAGCACCCATATGGGCGATTAGCAAACCGGGGAGGACTATAATTTCCATCATGCCCAACCAGCATGGCCAATGGAAGTTGTAGTCCAACTCATCTGGACAGTACCAGTTTTGGCAAGGGTGCACTAAAAAAAATTTGGTAGTCATTAGCTCTGCATCCAAATACAGCCATTGTGTATTGTGGGAATTGTTCTGGGCTGACATGCTTCATATACTAAGAGTGGCATTAACAGTATTTATCTTTAGTATTTTTGCTTCATTCTCTGTAAATGCCAATTGTAGTCATCAGCTGTATTATGCAAAATACTGCATCTAGTGCCTTGGTTGTGTTGTAGCTATGTCCCTTGAATATGGACATGCTCTTCCCCACCTCATCTTGGGCTTCTGCTGCAGCCCGAGGGAGCGGAGCAAGCATTTTTAATTAATTTTTAAAATTTTAATTATTTTTAATTTATTTTAATTTTGATTAATTTTACTGTGCAGTGTGCATAGGAATTCATTCATATTTTTTTCAAACTATAGTTGAAACAGTCTGAGGGACAATGAACTGGCCCCCTATTTAACAAGTTTGGGGACCCCTGCTGTAGTGCCAGATGAAGGTCGATAGCGTGGAACAAGTGGCAGCTTTGCAGATGTTATGGAGAACGATTCCTGCCAGGGAAGCGGTGGATGTAGCCTGTGCTCACGTGGAGTGTGTGTTGGGGCGTGAAGGAAGGTCAAGGCCCACCATCTTGTAGCCTAGGCAGATGATACTGGAATTTACTTGGCAATTCTCTTGAGGCGAGATGGTGTTCCCCTTGACCAGGCCATCGTAGCAGATGTGCAGCGGAATTGTTCAGTGGAGTTGTTCTGTGTGCGACATGCAGAAGGCAAGGGCTCTGCGGATGTCCAGGTGGAGGAGCAGTTCCTCTAGGGGAGTGGATATGCTCAGAAAGAAGGCTGGGAAGACAAAGTCCTGGTTCATTTGGCAGGGAGAGGTGATCTTGGGCTGGAACTGTGGGTCTGGGTGGAGAACCATTTTGTGGAAAGTGAGGTATGGGTCGTCAACCCTAAGACTGACCAACTCACCTGAGCAGCAGGCTGAAGTGACTGTGATGAGGAAAACTGTTTTCTAGGACAGGAGGTGGAGGTTGGTTGTTGCCATGGGCTTGAACAGCTGTCTGGTGTAGGACAACAGAGAGGCCCCACAAAGGGGTACAAGGGCATACTGGTGATGTTTTGCACACCCCAGAGGAACCTGTGTGCTAGGGGAGGTGTAAATGCAGAGGACCCCTGGATTGGGGGTGGAAATGCGAGATCACAGCCAGGCAGACCCTGATGGAGGACAGGGACAGTTCTGAGCTGAAGCGCTTCTGAAGGGTTCAATGGAGGTATGGGAAGGGTTTAGGCCTCTTGCCCTGGCCTGGCGAGTGAAGGCAGTCCATTTGGTTAGGTAGGACGTGTGTGTGGAAGATTTTAGAGCAGCCTGTAGAATGCAGGCAACAGCCGGGGGTAGTGCTGGTTAGGGATACAATGTCCGCAGATTCTCTAGGCAGTCAGGTTCAGGGTCTGATGTCTGGGTGGAGCACCTGGCCTTCGAAGGATGAGAATGCAGTTCTGGGGCAGGTGGAGGAGGAGGAGGAGGAGGAGCCACAGCTGTCATAGCCACCAGGGATGAGGAGGAAACAGTCTGTGCGACTCTTCTGGATTTTGGCGATCACCTTGGGGACCAGAGGGAATGGGGGGGAAGGCATAGAACAGAGACACCTGCCACTTCAGGAGAAATGTGTTCCCAAAGGAGTCCCTCCTACATCCTGATTCGGAGCAGAAGCAGTCACACTTGGCATTCTGGGAAGTGTCGAAGAGGTCACTCTCTGGAGTGCCCCAGCTGTTGTAGAGGTCATGGAGGACCACACTATCGAGTTTCCACTCATGGGATGTGAAAACATCCACTCAGGGCATCTGCTAAGGTGTTTAGGCAACCCACCATGTGAATGCCTGTGATTGAGATGGCTCTGCCTAGGCACCCATCCCAGGTGGAGGATGCGAGATTGGATAGGCAGGTGGAGCGGGTCCCGCCCTGTTTGTTTACGTAATACATGATGGTTGTATTGTCTGTGGCAATTTGGACATGGCAGCCCTACAAGGAATCCTGGAATCGGATTAGGTCTTTGTATATGGCCATTATCTCCAGGAGGTTGATGTGACTTCAGGAGTTGCGGTCCTCCCAGATACTCTTGAGGGCAGAGGTCTCTGCAGTGAGCATCCCAGTCTGTGCTGGAGGTATCCATTCTGAGGGTGACCTCTGGTTCCAGAGTGGAGAATGGGAGCCTGGCTGCAAGGCTGGCTGGAATGGAGCAAGGCTCTGACCCATGGTGGGGGGCAAAGGTTGGTGTGGTAGTGGTCACTGCCCGTGGTGAAAACTTCCATGAACCACAGCTGCAGGGGTCTCATCTGGAGGCAAGTGAAGCAAACCACGGATAGTGTAGTGGTCATGAGGCCCAGGAGTCTCTAAAAGGTGTCATCCATAGAAGAGGCTGCAGTTCTGATGGCCTTGGTGAGGGAGGCAAGAGTTTTGGCCCTTGGTTGTCGGAGGAAGGCCTTCCCATGTATGGAGTTCAGGTGAGCCCCTATGAAGAGAATGGAATGGGTAGGGGAGAGAACAGACTTGTCATGATTAATGAGGAGGTCCAGGCCCTGCAGGAGTGAGTAGATGGTGCTAACTGCCCAGGAAATATCGGCCATGGATGGCGCTGTGAGAAGCCAGTCATCTGGGTATAGGAACACCTAAACTCCCTGGCGGCAGAAAGGCACAGACCACCACCATGCACTTGGTGAAGACATGTGGTGTGGTGGGTAGGACAAAAACTGGAAGGTCACTTCCCCTATACAGAGTCTAAGTGCCTATATGCATGGTTAATGTTGATATGGAAATAGGCATCCTAGAGGTCTATGGAGGCTAACCAAATGCCCTGCTTGAGCAGGGGGAGGATGCTCTGCAGACTGGTCACCCTTAACTTCTTGGGGGTGTGGAACTTGTTGATGCCTCTCAGGCTTGAAACTCCTGTCCCTTTTAGGAACTGTGAAATAATGGGAATAGAATCCCCTATGCAGGTCCATGGAGACACATTTGATTGCACCCTTGGACAGTAGGATCTCTATCTCTGCCAGCAAGGCAGGCAAGGAAGTGGTAGTTCTAACATGTCAAGGGGTGAGAAAATATCAAACTTAATCCTGTACCTGTGATGGATTACAGATAGGACCCAGGAGTCCAAAATAATGGACTCCCAGCCGGGAGGAACTGGGACAAGTGGTCTGTGAAGCTGGCGGGGGGGGGGGCGCTGCCTGGACCTGACCCTCAATGCCTGAATCTGGCATCCGATGCTTAGGTACAAATTTTTGACAGGGCTGGGTGTCCCGCCTCTTAGGGGGAGCCCTAGCCTTGAAGAGGCAGTTGGGGAAGGACCGGTGGTTAGTGCTGAGAGGGGCCCTGCCACTTATGTGGTTGGGACAGCTAGACAAACCTCGTATGCCTGGTGGTTGCTCTGGCCTTGTGGAAGGAGTCCATGCTCTTGTCCATCCTGGTGCTGAAGAGTCCCTCATCATCAAAGGACACGTCCTCAGTGCAAGAGTGGGTCTCCTGGGGGAGGCCTGCAGAGCGCAGCCAGGCATGGTGATGGAGCTTGGTGGCTCCCAAAAGAGCCTTCTTGTTGCAGTCCACATGGTTGCTGTCTAGCTGGTACCTGGACAGCTGCTCAGCCTGTGTGTGAAGCAAGGATGCCACCTCACGCTGCTTGTGTGGGAGGTGCTGCGCCAGGGTCCCCATCTTTCCCCAAAGGAACATCTGGTATTTTGCTGTGGTGGCATAATACATTGCTACATGAAGGCCCAGGGAAGAGGCAGCATAACCCCTGTGGGCCAGGCCATCGAGGCGTCGACCCTCCTTGTCTGCTGGTCTGAGTGGTCCCGCTGGGAGGCATCCTGCATAGACTCTAGTATAATAGAGCTGGGCTTGGGATGTTGATTCAGGAAGGGGAGTCACTGAAGTGATGCTCAATATGTTGTCTTGATGCGGCAGGAGGTAGTTAAAGTCACCGCAGGTGATCTCCAAGACTACTGTACCATGTGCAGAAGGGCTGGGGGGAAGGGAATGGAGATGGGCACACTGTCAGCAGTCAGGTCCCCAAAGACAAGGTCACCTGTGGGCTCCACTGGTTGGGAGACAGCAAAGCCAAGGTTGGCCATGTGGAGGACCAGGACAGTGAAGCATCTCCTTCTCCACCCATAGTGTGTCCTGGTCCTGGGGGAAGAACAGCGAGGGGGGCTAGGCAAGAGGGAGAAGACTGAATCAGGGAAATAGCTCTGACCTGAGTCAAAGGATGGAGAACAGCGCTGGCTGGATTGCGAGGGTCCTCTCCTTGGCAGCTGTAAGCAGAGTGATGTCACATCTGGAGGCTGTGGGAAGGGTGTGTGTGCATGGCTGCCTGGGTGCCAGCTGGTCTTGGAATGACATGGCCTCTAGAGTGGTGAGCCGTGATAAGGTCAGCATGGATAGCATGTTGGCGTCAATGAGTGCATGCATGGGCCTTGTAGAGGCCGGAGTCATTGTGGGAGGCCTTGCGATGCTGGCATGACTGTAGGTCACCATCAACAGTGGCTGGGGCAGCACTGGAGCACTCTCATTGCTGTGTGGTGTCGCATGTGTGAGTCAGTACAGGTCCTTGGCTTTGGGCTTGGGAACAGCGCTGATGATGGTCGGAGTCTGCCTTCCTATGCTGTGAGGCAAGGCTGGCAAGGTTGCAGTAGTGGGCAGCGTGGTGACAGAGGGCATGAGCTTGGGGGTTGGTGTGGCTGTAACCCAGAGGTAGGTCCTCAATGGATGAGGCAGACATCTCCCAGTCCAGTCGGTGCACGTGGGGAAGTGCAGCAAGCCCATCGAGATCCATCAAAGGCTTGGAAAAGTCCTCTGGATATGAGGATTCAGGATGTTGCATGCCCAATCCAGAGAAGGGGAGCAGGGCGATCCCTGGTGTCTCCAAGATGAGCTATCCCTTTTTGTGGGTGGGATGAGCAGGCTGGCCAATGCAGCGCATGGGGAATCAGCAGCAGGGTATTCGGGAGTCATGGGTGTCAGGGGTGGTGGAGATGGAGAAATGTGCATGGGATGTGGATCCCTGACTTGGATTGGGTCTGTCTTCAGAGTGGCGCAGGAATCTGCCAGCAGGGCCTTGATGTCCTGGGCTGGAGGCAGCATGCACAAAGAATTGTTGGTAGGTGGAGGGGGGGAATGACCATGTGGCGCTTCCTCATCCTCTTGACACTGATGGGCGCCAGCAGCTTCCCCTCATGTTTCCTCTTGCAGGCTGTGCAGACTCAGCTGGAGGGAGGTTGGACGGCTCTTTGGCCACCAGCTTCGAGTTGGCCATATGCAGGGCTCTTTGCCATAAGACAAAACAGAACCAATTTGTCCACTGCTGGCGTGTTTGTTTTTTGAACGCCTGGCAGTTCAGGCAGGTCTCCACGATATGCCCCTCACCAAGGTAGAGGCGGCACAAGGAATAGCCATTGGCAGCTGGGAGGCATGCTGTGCACGAGGCACAACTCTGGAAAGCTGCATCGGCCATTAGAAGAAGAAAAAAACAGTGAAAGGAAGCAGTGAAAAGAGAGGAAAGGAAATAGAGGGATTGCGGGGAAATGAGTGAGCAGCTGAGTGTGAGAAGAGGAGGAGAAAAAAGGGCCTCCTTTTAATTTTTTTTCTTGTTAGTGGGAGGCAGAGAAAGGGAGAGGAGAATTTGGTTTGGTTTGGTAGGAGTGAGTATAAGAAAGCAAGGGAAAAAAAGAGAGGTAGGAAGCGAAGTTCTCAGACTGATCAGGTGATGCAGCAAGACTTGCGGTCGAAAAGAAACTGGAGAAGTGGGCCGGAGCCCCCTTTCTTATCCAGAACCCCGAAAGGTGTGGGGGAGGCTCCTGCCCACTTCGTGACATTTAGCTGTAGAAGTTTCTCTCCGATCAAAGCCTTGCGCTGCACAGCAATGCGCATATGTGTGATTGCACAGAGATCAAAAAGAACTGTTTTGAGAAGGAGCCACAAGTGAGTACGGTGGTTAGCTCCCCTTTCTGGAGTAGCTGGAGACTTGGGGATGTGTGAAAAAGGCGGAAGGCATCTTTTGGTGCACCTTCCTCTGCTGCCTTTTCCCTTTACCAGAGCTTTTCAACTGACAATTTGACAACCGTGCACAAATTAACCTATACACACCCTTGTCTTCCTTATTTCCTACTCCACTTTGTGGCTTCCTTTGACAGCTGAAATAGACAAGAAAACTGACGGGGCAAGACTGCACAAATCAGAATTAGAACTCAGAGGACAACTTAGGGAAGTCTAACAAAAATAATAGCAATAGCAATTATGAAAATAGTTGCACCATTTTATGGGATTTTAGTGTTGCTGCTGTGGTAAATAAGGGTGGCAAACTAGTGAGTTATTCCAAAGCGCTGCTTGGACACTAGTGGACAGGCTATCACTGGCAGTGGCATGAACAAGATTATGAAGCGTGGTAGAGGGCTTCACCATTCTTGAGAACCAGCATGTTAGCTGATACTAGCTGCTCATAAGGACATTGTTCTCCGAGGTTTCAATGACATGACAACCCATTGTGGTACAAACAATACCTAGAACAAGCCATACATCAGGGGTCTCAAACTCGTGGCCCGCAGGCCAATTGCCAGGACAGGCGGGGCACAGGGGAGGGGCCCTGCGGCCTTCAAAGCGCCAGCGGTGCCCGGGCCAGCCGCGGGATGAGCGGCCCACCACCACCGCGGTGGTGGAATACTTGATGCGGTCCAGCCTCACCCAGACTCTACTTCCAGCGACCCCCAGGTAAGTTGAGTTTGAGACCCCTGCCATACATTTCCCAGGAACATAAGCCATCCTGCAAGACATGGTGTGGATTCAGATGATACAGCTATCAATACTAGTTCTCACAAAACATCGCCATGTCATCTGTACCAGGTAACTGTATTGCTACTTTTTCTTTGCACTATTGGCTTTGCAATTTTAAGTCTTGTTTTATAAGTGTTTTGTGGACTACATAAATCTCATTATTATATTACCATTACTTGTATATAACATTTATAGTTGCTTCTGATCTCCTATTCCCCTTTGGTTTCTACTGGTCTAGAAATCATCTTTTAATATTAACAAGTATAAGTTAATACAGGAAAGATCAGCCTGGATCAAGTTTAATTGCAACTGAAAGATAACAGCCTTCACAGATTCTGAAAAAAGGCAAAGGAAACAAGTGCAGGATATGTAAGCCTCAGAAAAAAGCCTTGGGAGGGCATGCAAATCAACTTTTATTGAACCCTCAGCAGCAGTTGTTGAATAAACCTACTTCAAATACAAAAGTGTGGAAAATCCTCCACTGAGCAGTATCCCACCCTACAGGAAGGCTGCTTCACTGCAAACTTCCTAGTTTGCTCTGTTCAGGTTTCTGAAGGAACAGAAAGAAAGGAAAACAGAACCACAAGTTTTCCTTACCAAATTTTCCACAATCCTTGAAATAGTGGATGCTTGCTTCTTCCTGGACCTCAAAACAGGAGGTGAAAAGACAAACTGAGAAGTCAAACTTGCATCTAAACCTTTGAGCTGCACAGGCGTCACTGCTTGTTCACCTAAGATTCAAAAACATACATTTATTTTGAACTTGAAATGGAAGATGTCGAACATGTAACTTTGGCCATAGTTCTAAACCTAGAACAAGTGGAGAGCAGTGTGGAGCAGGTCCCAGTTTGCATTTGCGTCTCAGTCTAGGCATAGCAAAGTCTTGTCAGGATTTCAAGAAAAAGTAGGCTATTCACTTTACACAAAGACTGTTTTGTGGTTTTTATGCTATAATATTATCCAGCAGTGCACTCTTGCACGAGTCCCTAAATAAAACTCTGCTCCCACTTTTAATGAATCCAGCCAAACCCTGAAGCAACATCAGAATGCTGGATGCTCAAGTGAATGCCCAGTTACACTGCAGTACTCTCAGTGGTGCACTGGTCTAAAGAGGCAGGCAGGTGGCTGCAGAGGGACAGTGAAGGTCAAATTGAGATCTTGGGCAAAGCTGCTCCACATGTTATTCTTTGTTTGTGCAAAGTTAGGGCCAGTGGTTGGTGTTTTTAGTCTTCCAACAAGTTTCATGTGCTGGACTGGGGACCTAGTCCCCACTTGGCCATGAAACTCACTGGCTGACTGGGCCAGTCACCCACTGTCAGCCTAACCCACCTCACAAGGTTGTTGCTGTGAGGGTAAAATGGAGTAGAAGACAACTATGTAAGCCACCCTGGGTTCCTTGCAATAAAAAAGGTGGGATAGAAATGCAAAATAATAATTTAGTAAATACAATAAGAATAGAATCACAATCATAATGATTATAGTTATAATTACAATGATATAGTGATTATAATAGCCCCATAATAATTATGATTTAATAATTCAATATAATTCAATGTTAAAGCATCCTCCTCATGGGGATGGGAAGAACAGGTTCTGAGATAAAGCATCAAAGAAGTTCCTTATCTTGTAGTCTAGGCCTTCCTTTCTCCTCTCACTTATGCTGGGTTCCCAAAGCCAGTTCCTGGCCACACAACACACCAAAAGACTTTGTTGTATGAATGTAATTCCCCATTACTCAAATGAATATGGAGGGATGGAGTTCATCTCCCTTTGGTTTAGAGGCAATCATGACTGGCTGGGGTGAACTGAGTGGTTTCCTTCAGACAGCTAAATTTTGCCATCTCCCTATGGGCTCAATTCAGACCAACATACTGTTTTCAGCTTCCAGAGTTTCCCACAGCTGCCCAAGGAATAGTTGTATAAGGAATCTTGGCTTGGGACTCTTTATAGGGGTCACTTTGACTCCTCACCTTTTTTACCACCTTTAACTATAATCAACAATTTCAAACATGTTTGCCTTTCATCTTCTCTGTGCTAGAAACCATTAACAGTGTGTCAATGAGCAATTAAAAAGCACAGGATGTTCTTCCCTAGCCAACCAGGGTTTTAGTTTTCCCTAATTTATACCAAATATTATAGTCTGCAATGGCTTGATGGCAAAACTGATATACAGCAGTCTTGTTGGAATAAAAATCCCCAGTATTTCTCTGGCTCTGGTTTTGTTCAATTTTGATTAGAAACACAGAAACAGAGCAAGTCAGAAGGAGTCTCCTGGGCCATCTAGTTTGACCCCCTGGATCCAGCTGGCTCTGCTCATGGCATGCCTACCATGTGCATGTCCAGTCTATCCTGAACACCCACATGAATGGGACTTCAACCACCTCCTTAAATAACGGATTTGCCTATCCCCCCTCCCCCAAATCAAATACCTTTCGTTTTTTCTGTGAGCTTTGTAAGAGGAGGAGAAAAATAGAAGGCTTCATTTACATCCAAGTAGAGGCTCTGTTTCACACTCTTCTTGCTGTATCTGGTCCTTTTATCTGTCAAGGTTCTCCTTGTTTCATCAAGCCTCAGTTTGGCCATGTCTGTGGACTGCAATTCAGCTACATTATCAGTTGTTTGTGTCAAGAGCTCTTCCTCCTCTGTACCCTCTTCAGAGAGAGATGGTAGTTGACCCCTCTTTCTGATTGTTGTTATCTTCGACTGCTTCTTTTCAGAACTCCTAGCTGAAATAACTGCTTCCCTTGGCTGGACCGAGTGTTCATCAATATTAGATTTTTCTGCATTTGTTTTTTCTTCACCTGCAGATCTAATTCTTCTAGATCTCTTCGTTGTGGTGCTCACTGCAGAGCTTTCTAGGGAAGGTAAACATCCTGCACTTGTAGACAAGTTTGATGCCCCACTCCGAGTATTTCTTCTAGTAGTGACAGAAGGTTTTGTATCTGTAGGAGGAGGTGGAGATGACAAAGACAAATCTAACAGTGCATTTGCTGAAACATCGAAAGGATTCTTTCTCGGTCTGCCTCTTTTACGCTGCACAGGCAGCTGTTCAGGAAGCTCAGCCTCTCGATCAGGAACAGTTTCTGATATACTTGTGCTTTGTGTTTTCTCCTGTTCCGTTTGTGCAAGAAGCTGTGGTTCAGAACTTGTTTCTGGTAGACTGGACTTTTTAGATCTACCCCTTCTAACTGGTGTACGTAATGTTAAATTTCCCGGCTCTGTTTCTGATGGAGCTATTACTTCCAGTATGCCATGTTTTCTTGACCTTCCTCTTCTTGGTTTTGCACTCACCTGCTGTTCATGGGATTCTACCTCCTGACCTGAAATTACATTTTCTGCAAGATGCAAAGCAATAGTTTTTAGTTTTCTTGTACTTTTAGGATTGACTGTCATTTGTATTGTATGGTCAATGATGAGCTGACTACTTTCTTGATCTCCTGCTAAATTTCTTGTAGTTCTAGCAGCTCTCCTGCGAGCAGAAGGTGGCTGCTCATGAGGTTCTACGGCAAGCTGTTTTGGTTTTCTAACCCCTTTCCTTGTAGTAATGGTTGCCTGAAACTCCTGTGCAATAGGATGAACATCTGCTGCTATTTCTAAGTCACACTCCTTTGTTTTGACTGGAAAAGCAATAGCTTGAGGTGTTTGCTGATCATGATGTTTTCTTTTAGGACTGAGGTGAAGGCTTCCAGGAATATCTGAAGTCTCTTTGGCTCGTCTAGCACTTCTCCGTGGAGTGGGCAGTACTGATAGCTCTGGTTTCTCAATCTTCGTCATTGGCTGATCATCAGATTTTGTGACCTTTGGACTTTGTGTTGAATGCTTTGTTGTGCTGGTACTAGACATCACCAAATGACTTAATTTTATATCTTCCTTTGTTTCCAGGATATTTTGGAGAGGAGTCTTCTTGCTTATATTTTCCTGAGGAGATTGTTCCACTACTTCAGCTGAAAATTCATTATTTGTGACTCTGATTACATCCAGCAGATTTTCAGCAGCAGCTGTCCTGATAGGTTGTGGGTCATATGGCAATATTTCAGCAGTATTCAGTGCTTTCTGATCACTAGTAACTGTGGATGCTGAATTTGTAGGAAATTCTTGGATATTACTTCCAATGTTATTCAGGCCCTCACCCTCTGGTTTTGGGCTAGCTGATTTATCAGGAACAGTCTGCAACACAGTAGATTCTCCCATCTCTGCTTCATCATCCCCTTCTAGTATTAGGGTGAAGTTGTTCGGAGATAGAAGATCTCCATCTCCTTCAGTAAAGGGTGTTTCATCAGTATCTCTGCCAAGTAATTCACCCGTGACCTGCTGCTCTACAGTGTCACAGTTGTATTGAAATTTGAGACTATTGGAGGGATACAGTTCATTATATGGTAAGGCCTCCACTAAAGCTTCTGAAACTTGTACTTCATGCTTTTCATCTCCAATAAGCTAAAAACAGAAAGCATGTAAGATTAATTTTAGTACATATATTCCAGGCAATTTAACAGTAATAGAACAAATGCATTTCAGTTTTTAGACACACAGGACATTGCTGCACCTGGAGCTGGCACAGATTTCAATAAAATGCTGAAATACTAAATTAAAAAGGACTTTTCTTACATTTACATCTTCAACATTAGGTGGTACTTTTTCTTGCAGGACTACTATAACATCTTCTTCAACCACTTCTTCTGATTTATCTTCATTTACTGCTTCTCTCTCATCAAGCTCATTTTTGGAATGAATACTGGCAACATCTTCACTATCAGGAATACTGATGACAGCTGAAAAAAAGTTTGCCTCTCATTATTCATTCCAAGTTCATAGTTTCTGTATGAACATTCTTTACTAGTGGCTGATATACGGATGAGATAGTTCTGACACGCCGGGCTGTTTCATACACTGCAATAAGGAGAACAAGCTGCCATGGGTTTGTTATTCAACTGCTAATCCATGATGATGCTGACAGATAATCCTTTGGGATGCATGCAGAGGAGTAATCAGAAACATGCCAGTACAAGCCTTAGGGGAACCCACTCTGCCAGGTTTGGATGTCACAACAAGCCACCTTGAAAACAAACTACCCTGAATAACTCAATGAGGCATGGGTTCTCAAGGTGGATTGTTCATGAAAAATAAGCCACCCTTGAAAAACTGCACTAGGTTCATTACATCACAACAAGCCACTGTGGGTGATAATGTTGTGCCATAAGAACCAGGTCACTGTGCCTCCTGGTGCTAACTATATACAAGAGCAGAGATGGGTACTTATTTACAGGGAGAGTATGTATCCAATGCAAATAGTGCACATTTAAGTTATAGTAAACTAACAATTTTCGCCTATCTCAAAGTTCAAGTGAAACAAAATGACACAAATATAGCTTTTGCAATGTTTGAGATGTTCTACCATGATATTCCTATCTTAAAAATGGAAATATTAAACTTCATTTAAGTATATATCAGGGGTAGCCAAGCTTGTTCAATGGAAGAGCCACATACAGTAAATATCAGAAGTCTGAGACTCACAAGTGGGTGCCTGTGGGTGGTGATCTGCAAAATAAATTCAAAGAGCTGCAGGTGGCTTGTGAGCTTTGGTTTGGCCAGCCCTGGTATATATTGTGCTAAAGCAAATTGTACTTGATTACGTTACTGCCAGCATTACAGGCACCTACAGACCTGGTTCAGATGTTGCACTGTCAATTTCTGGGTAGTATAACCCAGAAATTGCAGAAATGAGTTGAGCATGCTTCTGCTTTTAATCAAGAACCTATGAAAATGGACTGTTCTATGACATCCAAATTCCAAAATTCAGAGTTCAAACCCAGAGGTGACCCAACAATTACCAATGGTTTATTGGTTCCAGGTTCAGACATCATGAAACAACCTAGGAATGGTGGCATTGATTAAAAGTAGAAAATAGGAGTATACACTTCAAATATTCCATTCACCCCTGCAAAATCTGGCTTAAACAACCTAGGAATTGCCAGTGTAACAGTCAGTCCTGCCTATAGTGGTCTGTTGTATATGCCCAATTGACAATACATATACAGCAGGGTTTTTGTGTAACTTTACTCTGCTTCCTTGTAAGTATTACAGGTTGTAGCTTATGATCTAGACCTCTGGAAGAACCACAGCTGACTGGTCTGTTTGTGCAATGTGTGCTGGATATTTACTATACATATTAGAGAATCTGTGGGTGAGTTTCCTTGTAAGAGGTTTTCAGAACAAAATATTTTTGCTTAATAGCAAAATACCAACAACTCAAAGACTCATCCTTTTTCTGGAAGATTCTATACCAATATTACATTTCCATGTAGAAAGACAAAAATCCTCCCTTAAAATCTGCCCCTTTAATTCCCAAGATTACTAGAGAAATGCTTCAGTTGATCCAAGTTCATTTGACCACTTAACTATCAGTTTTAACTAAGTTATAGGTTAGCACTAATCTGAAAATGGCAATTTTAAAATATCCATCTTTATGCAATAATTGCCAAATTTCAAGTTCATACAGAAGTTTAAAAGCATACTACTTCCTTCACTGTAACATGGTCTGTTATACAAGAACACTACAAAATATGAGGCAGTATCAGCAAAGTCATTAAACAGAGGAGCAATGGTCCTTTTGAGTGTAATATCATATCAGTCTATTCTATACTACTAACAGAGCCATACCAATACATTTGAAAGCTACCATATCAACCCATTAAACACACCAGGCTTACAAATTTTTAAATGCATGCATCAAAGGCATGTAGTGGCCTAGTTTACAGATAGTAAAAATCCCAGAGTATGCACTGTTATTAAATCATGGGTTGTCATTAAGTGTAGACTTAGTGCTACAATTTAAATAAGGGTTCCTAACCACAATGTAGGAAGAGAACTCATGGTTTGTTACTGAGCTGTGAACTCTGCATTCTTTGTGGCTGACAGCCTACATCTAAACCACAATGCAAGGTTTCTACATAGCAACCTTCTTATGATTTAATGTTAATTCATACTCAAAGCACAGTCTGGGTTGTTAGTAAATGTGAACCAGACCAGAGAGTACAGTCACACTCTTCTAGTGTTTCAAATATATTCCACTTGCTAACAACAGCCAGGGAAAAACACTTTTTTGCTTGTTGCAGTTGTACAATTCAAATATACATACATTCAACATCTGTTCCTCCTGGCTCCAAGGCTTGGGGACTCGTTTCAGCAAGATGACCGTTGTCTTCAATCAATGGTGGCATACTGGATTCTAGGACATTACTTCGTACACAAAAACAGATATAGTCATGTACAGATTCTGAATAAAATGTGTTTAAAATAGCTTTATGAAAGCCATTAAGTTACTTGTTTGTTAAAACAGTTCTTAAACCAGTACAACTATTTTAAGCTGTACTGCAAGAAAAGCCACTTCTACAGAAAAGTCTAGAAACCGCTTCTTGGTTATAAATAAAGCTGTAAGTATTCATGTGATTCAACACTTAACTCTGAAGATGCAGCTAATTAATGCCTAAAACAAGACTGCAAAGTGGGGCTCCAGCAGTGGCCCGCCTGTCACCAGTACGCATCACAATCACGGCTGCCCAGAAAGCGAAAGTTAAAGCAGGAATGGGCAATGTATGTGTCCCATTGTAAAAACAAAGCATGTTTTTAAAAAACATCAGAATAGCACCCTGAGTGGCCATTTTGCAGCCATTTGACCCTGTGCTGTAGCTATTGTGGACCGCAATATAGTCAGATTACCTGGAAAACCATAACCCTATTTTTCATGTTCCAGTTGAAAATCTGGCTCTGTGGGTAGCCCACAGGGACAAGTCCAGGGACAAAAATGGCTGCTGGACCTTTTGAAATTGCCTATCCTGATTTAAAGCAAACCATTCTTTTCAGTACATAGCTAGCATATTCACCTTTCATCGGATGGCATTAAGGAGACTACAGTGTCCTGAATAACATTTAAATGACCCATCACAACTACTTCATCCTCGAGAATTGAGCCACATTCCTTGTCCTGTTTCTCTGGGAACCCTATGGACAACAGAAGTTATATCATCAATCTCGTTATTCAAAGTTTTCTTTTAACCAATGCATACCCTTGTAAAAATGTACTACCCTCCTCCTGCCACCCAGCAGTATCCTTGCATTTTATTCACTCAAACCTTAACATACTGAATGTTGTTATACAGAAATTACTTAATTAAACTTAATTTCTATACTGCCCAATAGCTGAAATTCTCTAGGTGGTTTACAAATTTGAATGGAAATGAAAAGTTTCGGCTTAGCTTAGCTAACAACCATTCTTTCCCTTTCCACCACACTTCAAAATTCTCCATCATTCAGAGCAATGAAGCAGCACCTTTTCTCATCTTGTATTAAGTCTGGAGAAGGCAGAAAAGCCCAGGCTTGTCACACTGTTTCTGCCTTCTCCAAGGCCTAAAGTGAAGTCCAATACCAACTCTTCTGCTCTCCAAAATTATCTGTCTATATCAGTGGTCTGGAGGTATAGTGCTGCAGAGCCAACACAGGGAAAGAACTGATACAAAGAGAATTGTGTGTTAGTCATCGGAGAGAGATAGAAATAGATGTTTTTCCCCTGCTTATGGAACTCTCGTCTCCTGTGCTGTTGAGCCTCAGAGGCCGGTTAGCCTGAAATCCAAGTATTTTATAGTGATGTAGTTGGTGGCTTGCAATTCAGCAGATCAGAAAGGCATCCTCCAAACCCTTATTCCCCATCTTCTCCAAGATCTCTGTCAGATGTGAGGCCTTGAAGCTCCCTCTGTGGTCCTCCATTTCCCTTTCTGATACATCAACCAGAGTCTCAAGAGATAGATTCAGCCTACCTCTTGTTTGTAAGCTGTCCTGAGATGCCATGCACAGAGGACAGCATATAAAAGTTCTAAATAAATAAGTACCTGATATCTTTTAAATTTTTACTTTGGATCCTTTCCATTAGTTAGCATCATTATTCTATTTAGTTCCCAATTTCCTGATTGAAAGACTGGGAGAAGGGGGCATTTGGAAAAATATTTTTGATTCCTACACACTTGTGCTCCTGCTTACCTGAATGTTCCCAGAACAGGCAAAAGCTACTACTTATTACTCAACGTTGAGTTCATTATCAGAAGGAATAGCTAAAAAAACACCTATGGCTTGACACACAGTCTCTCCGATTACTGGGGGCAGAAGGAAGGGTAACACCCAGTTTCATGCCCAAAATGGGAGTTTCTCTGCTCTGATCCACCACGGCAGGTCCATCCCTCTTATTTCCATTGTATCCATAAACTATTATATCAAATGACATACCAGCTGATTGTTCTACATCTTCAGAACTTTGCTGTTCCGTTTGTAATGAATCATTTCCCACTATTTCAGTGCCTTCTCTTTCAATTGACTCTGGTACATCTACAATATCTTCGGAGAAATTATTTGCTGGCTGAGATGCTATGAAGGTGCCATCGCCTAAGTCAACTGATGGTTTTGTGCCATGATACTGCAAAGAAGTTTTAGCTGATTTAGCAAAAGTGTTATTGGTTTCTTTGGAGGATTCAGTTTTATCCAAAGGATCACTTGGTATACATTCCGGTAACAGGTCCATTTCTTCATGGTTTTCCTGAGGCCTGCATGCCGAAAAGGAGGGAGTTTTTCTATTCTTAGTCCACGTATCTTCCATTTGAGCTTCAAGATTATAATTATATTCAGATGAAATTGCACTGTGTTTTGTTTTATGATCTGTCATCTTGAAAGAAAAAAAGGTCCAAATTATACTAAGCAATACAATTACCTATGTGAACAGGAAATTCTGACCATACTACGCTCTTAACACTGAGTTAACTCCCAGAAAAGTCAACCTATTTATATCTAAGTGACCAGTTCTCATCTGCATATATGAGCTTTGTACATCTTGAATACACCTTAACTTGGGGCAGTGCAGCATGGGTGTTTTTTTAAAAATATATTAAACAGAGAGCTGAAAGTACTTAGAGTTAAAAAAAGTAATCACTGGACAGAACATCCTCACTTTGAAAAAACTGGTATTCCTTAAATAATGCTTTGCTTGACTTCTTCTTAGGCCAAATCTATCCATGGAGAGATGCATGATGCAGGATAGTTTCAGATCTGTACCTTGTAAATCAGCAACTAAGCCAATTACCAGTCTGAATGGAAAAAGTACACCATGTGTTTCTCCTACTTCTATTAGAAATTGCTTAAATACCCTCAAGCCTCTGAGAAAGCATGTCACTCCACTTATCCACCTAATTTTATACCTTTACCTCAATTCTGGCCTATTCCTTTGTTCTCCTCTGTGTGTGGTTATTTTGTTAGGGCTCAGTGCCAGGGAGGTTTGCCTACCACCTATTCTGATGTCATTTCAGTTAGAGTTCAGAAACAACAGAGTGCAAGAGGGGCTCTGCATCTGCAAATTAACGGTATAGAA
The DNA here is from genome assembly GCF_004798865.1 of Varanus komodoensis. NCBI lineage: Eukaryota > Metazoa > Chordata > Lepidosauria > Squamata > Varanidae > Varanus > Varanus komodoensis. The sequence goes on along the minus strand of NW_025335268.1, from coordinate 20,687,761 downwards.
GGCAATGTGCAGCTGCTTTTAACCTTCATGAAGCAAGACAATTATATTGAGGTCCTTGCCTTTCACCCTATTGCAGAGAAGTGCTGACTATCATTACCTCAAGTTGAACATTTAAGATAATTTTATATTAGGTACTGACCTAATTCAGATGATCAAACAATCAAAGGTTAACCAGGAGATCAAATGAGCATACTAGTTCTTGCCCAGTCTGGGTTTTCAAAACAACCTAGGGATACTACATTCCTGCTATGTGGTCATGATGTCTGAACTCAGTACTCTGAGCTGTTTAGGAAAACAGAAGTTATGGGCACTAAGATTGTGTATGCCCAGGCTACCTGGGTTTACCTGACATTACTTTCAATAGGGATCCTATACTATGTAGGATCCTATCCTATGTAGAACCCAGTGAATTAGGTCCAATCTGAATTAGACTCTTCTCCTCACCTACAGGTTTGAAAAGTATTAATAATAATCACATACATCAGGCCTTTATGTTTTGGGCTCCATACACAGCCCCTGCCCCAATCCGAGTATGATGGTAGATGCATGGGTGTCAAGCAGACCTGGGTTCAAAACCAATCCCCTACAGTGTTCATACTTCACACAGTTAAGAGTCACAGTTAAATATGGATCAAACTATCCTTTTTCAGCATTGCTTTTCTCCCAACCTACCCCAGCAGTCCATTGTGAAGCTTCACTTTCTTCCATAAATGATATTTTTGTTTCTTTTGCACGTAGAGGGGGTGTAATAGACCTTGCTGGAGATGCAGTTGGAGTAACTAAAGGAGTAGTGCGAACACTGGATCTCAAAATAGACTGAGGAGTGAAGCCAGAGGAAGATGTTGATGTCAAAGCTTTAGCTCTCTAAGGAGAAGAGAAAACATCTTAAAAGGGGTGAACTAAACATCCAAGTAGAAGTCCATCATTACTTGGGTACGTCAACCTGTGAACAGTTTCCTGAAACCTTCACAGTTCTATATACCTTGACAACAGGGGGTGTTTCCAGTAATTTTAATTCTGGAGCTCTTGTAAAGTTCTTATGCAGTAATGTTCTTATAGAGCATCGAGGGTTGGAATGCAATGGACTGGAAAGCACACAGGAAGCAGAAACTCTTGGTGACAGCTGCAGACTGTTTCCAGGGGCTGGTGAATCGAGAGAAACAGGCTGGACCACCAGGTCAAGCAATCTGCAAATGTTTTAAAGTGTTTAAAAGAATTAAGTTGCTGTACTTTAACAAACAAAATGTGTCTGAGGTACTTCCAATGTTAAGATTTATGTGTTTATCAATGCTTTACCCACAGTTCACTTGTCAGTTTAGCTGAGCAATAAAAAAGCTTTCCAAGCACTGGTCAGACTTATTGCTAATACGAGCAACTCTCAATTCACACTACCGTGAATTAGTGTTACTGACTTCAGTGGGTCAGAAAACACCCAAAGGATATAAATCAGTAAGGAACTTCCAAATGCATTTCAGACCATTTAAACATTTTACCTGGAATGTTTCCTTGAAGACTTAATAACTGGTGTTCCAACAAATGGATCTGGAAGCTCTGTGTCACTGCAAAGATCTTTTCTAGGTGGCTGTTCTTCAGAGCTAGATTTTGAAAGCATGTGAGAGACCAAGTTCATATAAGTCACTAATACTATATGCAATTAAATGTTATTTTTTTCAAAGCAGAATGAGTTAAACAGAAGCCAGATAATTATGTAACATGTGTTGCCTCTCTTCAGTCTTTAAAGGTGCAATCCTATGCTGGTTGGAGCATGACAGGAGTTGTAGGCCTTTTTCTGTCCAAGCTTGCACAGGATTTTACCTTTTAAAAACTTTTGGCTTTTCACCTTTATTCCCCTCATAAGAGATACAGAAGTTTAACATTTCACAAAAGGGCACACAGTTTAGTATACTGCTGAACTTTGGGACACTTGTGTTAAGCTAAAGCATCCATTCTTAGAGTTCACACCTTTGGAACAGTAGCAATATCAATCTGTTCATTATGGTTAATAGAGAGAAGATGAAAAATGAGGACAGTTGCTCTGAAGTTTTTACTTTACAACTGGCCAACACAAGTTGTAATAATTCCCTAAGGCAACAAAATTAGTACTTACATGTCACTTTGAAATGACTTATTTTTCTGCTCATTTCCTACCCACACCTCTCCAATTTTGGATAGCACATTATTGATGAAAGTTGCTTTGGTAACTACATTTCCTGTGGCAGCTTGCTTTGCAACAGTAGATAATGGCTTTGGTCTCAAAACTAAGAAAAAAAGGAAAATCATTACAGTAAAAACTTTAGCACAGATCTTCAAAGGTTTCACTATCCCACAGAAATGAAATACTTACTTTCTCGCCTTAGTGAAGATGACAGATGGTAAGGCTTGGCTCTTTCTATAGCTAACTTCCTTTGTACCCTAGGCAGAACTTTCCCATACTGGTCTAATATAGAATTTCTGGCAACTGATCTCTCTCTCCAACGGGGATCATTCTATTTAAGAGAGAATGAAAGGAGTTCTAAATTACCATTTCATAGAAATAATTTAAATATGTCACTCCAATTTTTGCAAAGGCGTCAAAAGTAAAGTTATATCCATAAAACCAAGGGAGCAGGAAGATCATAGAGATTATCATGTTCATGAGTTTTTGATGTCAAGGTGGTAGGAAAAATTGTATGAATGATAGTGTAATGATTTAAAGTGCTACGAGACTGTGTTCCATTAAATGCTAGAACGTTTCAGGAGGGCAAGGAGGGCTAAAAGAAGGGCAAAGAAGAATGAGGTGATAGGCTGGTGACAGAGAGGATATGGGCAGAGCTTGGAAGTGTCAGAGGAGAGAGTGCTGGCACAACATTATCAGTCTGTCAGCTGTTAACAGGCAGAGTTGCGGTCAGTCAGACTCTGAAGAGGCAGCCCTCTCTTTAGAATCCTAGATAGAGCTGTGGAAGACATTTAGGATTCAAAGAACAAAGAGAAGGAAGTAGAATACTTAGAGGACATATTAATGACTAGGGAGAGTCAGAACCTAATATTGTCAAGTATTGTAAGGGTGTGGGAGAGAGAAGCTGACAGAAATCTGAAGGTAGAAGGGAAAGACTGAACTGAGATTTAAAAATAAAGACTGGTCAAGGAACATTCTGGAGAGAAAAGGAGGATTTGAGAGTGAGGAGTGATTGAGAAGGGAAAGCATGAGATACTGCCGTCAAAAGTTGTTGTTATACACTGTTTTATTTACTAAGAAAATAAGTTACCTAACATCTTGAAAACAATATGCTTCTTGTACAAATAAAGTTTTATTTGTATATTGCTAACTCAGCATCATAGGCTGTTTGAATGTCAGCATCTCATCCTCAACCACATAATCCAAAGAAGGAATTTTATTGCTTGTGCACAATATTGTGGGATCTTAATTAATAAGATTAGAATTAAATTCCTGGTGGCAGTGTTAGCTATCAAGAGAGTTTAAGATAGACCATATCCAAAGAAGAAAAGGAGAATACCCATGACAGATTGATTGAGTGGATAAATTTGGATCAAGGAACGCTCGTCTTACTATTAGAGAATACTGTAAGTACTGTAAATTGCCCATTTGTTCAGAATTTTTTATTTTTAGCTTATCTTCTCCTGAGGATTCAGGGTAGACACCTGGAGGAAGCATACTGTGATTGGTTGCAGTTGTAAATATAATATGGGTTGCAACTGATCTGTGACAAAATGAAATAAAGTTTAAAGTTTGAATTACTGACAGCCAGTATATAGTTTTAAAAAGAAAGTATGTTAGAAATTTGGCAAGATAGTAAGTATGCCAAAGTACAGAAATCCTTGTTATTCCTTTTGCTTTCTTCTTAGGATACTGGACACAATTGCCTGTTTTTTTTCCTCTTGATTTAGTACAGAGTTTATGTGGTGGGGTAGTACATGTAACAAAAGAGAGTTCCTGGAACAAAGTTGGGGAATTCATGAGATTTTTGTTATTCTAAACAAAACACGGATGGGGAACATGAGGTCCTCGAGAGGATATTGGATGGCTGCTCCTATCTTTCCTCCCAATTGGTTTTGCTGACTTGGACTACAGCCCATCAACATCTAGAGAGCTACCTGTTCTCCTTCTCTGTCATAGACAAACATACTGACATCTGATTTCAATCATTTTTCTAAGCTATCTAAAGTTCTGAAACTTTAAGAAAAGAAAGACTCCTGTTAAATACATATTTATAGTCTTGAAACTGGCCATTTGTATGAATCAGGCTTGATTGGAAGCCAGACCTACCAATAGCAATTAGATAATATGGAGTGTAGAGATTTGGAGTATGGGTTTGACTAACCACCAGTTTTTAGTAAGCTATTTTTAAAGCACCAAGTGTGATCATCTTTTCTCCAAACTGGCTCGTGATTCACTTAAACAATCATTCAAATGTCACCACCAGGTAATAGTTAATTTTCAAAAATTGATTTCTGGGAAGGGGGTTGAGGGGTCACTGTTTAGTTTGAAATAGCACAATTCTTTGTACAGTCTATCAAAGCCACTTTCCAAAGTAAAGGCTGTTTAATTTCTCACATGCACACCCGAATGTTAAAATTTACCATGAGGTTAGTCTTCAATGACTGATTCAACTGCAGAGCTGGAATATAGTTGGCACGCTGAAGGTGGTGAACTAAGAGGAACTCATGATTGTTAACACCAGTACTTGTGTGCAAGAACTTCTCTAGGCACTCCTAGAAAAATAAATGTAGATTATTACTTTCCTTTTCTAGATCAATTAGAGTCCAATGATGTAAACACTTACATCTCATGCCACCAGATTAATGATGTGTTCAATCACTTTCTTTGGAGCAAAATTGTACTTTTGAGAATCTGTTCTTAACCAAGGTTACCTGTTCAGTTTCCGTGAATGGTAGTTTTAGCAAATCTTCCATCAGTCCCAGCTCCTGACAGATTTCATATACATGTTTGAGCATCTCTTCCACATTTAGCCGGGTAGAATGCTGTCGTAACACACTCCATGCTTCCACCATACAACTGAAATTGATTTTTAAAATGTAGATTAAATGTGTGTCAGATCTTTCTGCTAGCATGTAAAGGCTACTAGTAAAAGCATTCAAAGTGTTTCACTACCAAAATATATATCACAAAAGAACTACAATGGTATTGAGAAGTATTGATAATATCTTGTTTTTAATTCAGGGTTATTTTAATTCATAAACATGGCACACTAATATCAAAGAGACTCCATATTTTACCTGTTAAAAAGCAAGACAGTAAGATGAAGTGCAACTTCACTGCTGCTCATCATTGATGGCTTCATTGTTTGTATGTATCGGAGGGCTCGCCTGTGCTCTCCCTGACACATCAGTGCTTGAATTATCCTCATGTGTTGCCAGTGCAATTTAATTGTAGCTGGATGGAACAGATAGGTCAAAGAATTCTGCAGGAGTTCAAGATGACAATTAGAAAACGTATTATGATGCCAGGGTCATCTATATTAGAGGCACATATTTATCAACTGTACCCAGGCCCCAGAGATCCATGTCAACAGCAGCCAGTGTTTCATGCACTCTCGGTCCCCAGGTTAAGAATGAGTTCCATTCCTGAGATCTTTAAGTTGAATTGTATGCAAGTCAGACCACATATATTACAAGCATATAAAACACTTATGAAGCACTTCCATATATGCTAAATTATCTTAAACATAATGCAGGATTTCAGTAACGATAATCAAGTTGTAATAAAGTAAAAATAGGTACTGAAGAGAGAGAATCTATATGCATGTGCATAGATATATAGTATCATTCTTAAAACAGTTTAGATAGAAAGATAGAAAAATACCAAAAAGATTGTTAACCCTAACCCTAACTCTTTCCCTCCCTCCTTCCTTCCAATTCTTCTCTCCCTCTCTCCCCCCATCCCATTGCTGACCAGTGCCTGCTCACCACAACCACCTGCCACTGGAGGACAAGGCGGGCTTCCAGGTTTGCTCATTCTTAAGAAGGGGTTGTTTTTAACTTGGACATTTGTAACCGGATATATACAACTAACCTTCCCTCCCAAATATATATATATATTTTCTGCCAAATATATCAACATTGCAGCATTGCAACAAGTAATCAACCATCTAAGAGATGTATTTATTTAGCAGTAAAGTCTTATGTGATGAAACTGAAAAAAGGGATTTGATTCATACACTGTTCCATAAATATACATATCTGAGGGCATATCTGAGGGAATGCTTCAAGCTACAGAAGCATTTCAGATAATTTAAGTGGGCCAGGTCTGCTCCGAAGTACTAAAAGTAAAAAGCAAAGCAAAGCAAAGCACCTTGCTATCATGCCTTAAGCAGGTCAGCTTGTCAAAACAGCTGGCACTTCAGTGGCCAGAAATTCTAAGTTTAAAACTAAAAAAGGAAATAAAAGCCAGCAACAATGCAAAGATTTGTGCTATACAGCCCTGTGTGCTTCCCTGCACAATTCCGCAGTATTCATATTGTGAAAGGAGGAAGCTATTATTGGTATAAAAGGCTTAACTCACACTGCTGCACCAGTAGTAGTATCAAATTTACACTATGGCAATAGTACAGAAGTCATTGCCCTTCTGCAAGCCACAGTATTGGAAAATAGAACAAACATTTGGTGTTATCGGACTGCAAACTAGATTGCTAAAAATCAATGCTTCCAGCTATATAAATTAACTGGAACTAATGTGATATTTTAATCTTTACAGAAATCTCCACTAAAACTAAAGTGTCACTTCATATACTTACTTCAAAGTCATTGTGATCCAAACACCAAAAACCTTGAATTAAGTTAACCAGACCTAAAGGGACTGCAAAGACAGTTGGGAAAGAATCCACTGAAGTATCATTCCTGTTTGGACAAGAGTGCATGATGTCCAATAGCAAATAAATTGTCTAATTAAAAATATTAAGGACAAACATAGTTTAATGACTCATGAAGTACTAGAAAAGAGAACATTCCCATTTATATTAACTATAATCCCTAAAGTTATTAAGTTTCAGAATATGACTCTTCATTAAATCATGTTTAATTTCAATGTTAGCAACATACACTAATTCTTTGAATTACACAATGCAGTTTCCTAGGTTTGAAAGATGCCCATGAATTGTGATAGCTTCATCATCTCCAGTAATTTTACTAAAATCTTGTGCCAGATCAAAGATATTCTTCTGTTTGTACAGCTTGTGTTAAAAGCATGAGAACTATTACAGCCTATAACAGAACTACATGAATTCTTGTTCTTATCCAAGGCTCCGAAAGAGGGCAGAGGGGCTCCCACCCATTCTGTGATGTTTAGCTTTGGGCCTTGTCCTGTGTGGCAATGCCCACATGTGTGATGCACAGAGACCATGAAGAACTGCATGAATTCTTGTGCAAATAGTCTTCCCATAAATGGCAGATTGTGCTCCTTTTCTGAACTTCCATGCTCTTGAGCCTTTCAGTTCTCTTTGCCAAATTAATAAAAGGCAAACTCAGTATTTTTTAAATAACTGTGAAAGGATACAGTTGCATGCTTGTAGAGTTCGTCAATATTTTCTAATAAGTAGAGATCAAGTAGTGCCTATAATTCAGAACATAGAGAGTCAGGTATTTCATTTGTAAAAATTTACCAAGCCTTTACCAGTCACACTTACATGCAATGTAGGAGGAGGGTATTTCCCTGTCCCTCCATCATCTCTCTGCCACAGCTTCACAACAGGATCGCCTAACTGGGAAATCATTCCATCAATCATCAAACAATCAGGGTTCCATTTGCCTCTGCAACAGCAAAGAAAAGTAATATTGTACAAACAACTTAATTCCCAAGTACTTACCAAGTCCAAGTAAATTTATAATTATATTACAGATTACATGATGTAGGTTTTTCTGTTGAATGAGTGAGCCAGTGGGATCTCTGCTGAAGTTTATTCTGCCAACCCCTTAAAAGCAGTTCAAGCTTCCTTGGATTTAAAAACTGTCTGCTATTAATTTCCAACTATGTCACATTTGAACAAGGTGATACACAGAGTGATGGAACTTATACAAAAACATATAAAGATTTTACAAATATTAGCTATCTCTGGGCAAAAATCAACCATTTTGGTATTGAAAGTCAATGCCTTCTCTCACTGATACTTTGCTGCCTCCTCTTTTTCTTATGACATGATTAGAAAACATCTTCAGAACGCTCTTACCTTGATAAGTGTTCTAGTTTCTGACGACAGCTAGCATAAAAGCGCTGTATTTGCTGGTAATTATAGAAAGGTCTTGACAATTCCATATCTTCATCTACTGACAAGAAATAAAATTCATTTAAAAACCCAGTTAGCTGAAAACAATACCAAATGAACACAGAATGCAAAATGCAGAATGGACCTTGAGAACAAGTAGCTCAACCATGTTGAAGCAGAGATATTGGTTACACTTGTACAAAATGACAGCCCACTCTGTGACTATGTTACACAGCATGAGTTGTTCATGGAACAACCCATGGTGCATCCAACAGATTATTGGGCTCACTGTGGCCTGTCCCCCACTCCTCCCTCCTTTGGTCCCTGGGGTACCCCTCAAGGGACTTCACAGTAGGACCCATCTTGTCTCCATTCCCAACTGTAATCCTGATCCTTCGCTAGTTGTTGTGCCTAATTTTTTATTTTTAATCTTTTTTTCTGCCAGAGATTGTTCTGATCTCCTCAGTGACAGCACTGAAGCAACACAATAGAGTAGCTGTCACTTCTTTGCTACTCATTCTTTTTCTGCTCTTTAGAACTGTGAAAATGTTGTTTTTTGGTAAGGTTTTTGACAGTAAGCAGTTGCTATCATCCCAAATGCCTTGCTTGACAATGTTCTGAATGGTGTTTCCTGTCAAAGCACAGAAGCCACCATTTATGGAAACTAACAGAGCAGGCTTTGCTTTTCATTAGACAGCTGTCAAACCATGCTGGTTTGTCATATTGTATCAACCTGGACTGCTTCCTGCAGAGTAGCTTGTTTGTGGGCAACAAACCATGCTGCCAACCCATAAACATACACAAGGAGGCAAAGGGGTGGTGGGGAGAAGGCCACAAGGAGAGAACAGGGATTCATGATTGCAGCAGGGAGCAAGAAAAAAGGGGGCTTTAGCCTCCAAGTTCCCTGGAATATGGGATGGATGAGTGGACTAATCAGCTTTTTTGATCTCTGAAAAGAAAAGTAGGGAAGCTACAGTGAGCAAAAAGGGGACTTGCAGTTGCAGCAGGAAGTGGAAACAAGGCAGTTTTCACTACTAAGTATCCTAAGATACTTGTTAGAGGACCAGCAAGAGAGAAAAGCAAGGGGGGTAGACAACCCACAGTGAGCACAATCTTTGTTGGTTATTTGCAAGAGACTTTGCTTCTCTAATACTGAAGAAAATAAAAAGATGGACTCCTTTTCTACAAAGGAGGGGAATCTGAGACTTGAGGGTGACTAAACATATTTAGCCAACTGACATTCCTACTTAAGTTATACATGTTAATTACTGCTCCTGGAGCTGTGCCACTACACATTGTTGCAAGAGATAAAAGGCTTTGCAGTTCAAAAATTACTATTCTGATAGGTTTATGAATATAGAATTTGCATTACTCTTGTTTAAAATTTGCTGCGTTTGATTTCTTAATAGTTTACCTGAACTTTCTGGAAGAAGGCTGGATCGACAGAACCATATGACCACTTGCACATACTGTGAAAGGAGACTAGTTACAAGCTGTTTGTTTGTTAGATCTGTAATGCCTGAAAAATGATTAACACAAGAGTTTAAGCATGGTGCATCCTTGACGAGCAGTATGTGACAGTTTGCAGCAACATTTCAATGATAACTGGTAACTATGACAATTATTTTATCCCTTTATTGACTATGTTGGTTGCAATTTATTTGGAACTGCACTCTCTCCCTCATCCAAGTAGGCAGAGCGCAACCCTTTACAGTGACTTTGAGGGAACACTACATACAGACAAAATAGGGCTGTAAAAATTACCAAATAACCTACATAGGCAAACAACTACACAAGGACGTATATCCTTCTTCAAGACCAAAAATGAGGAATAGATAGGCTGACTATGTTTTCATGGAATCTTCTTGTATATTAAAATGCAGTGTTTAGGGATCAGGTGCGGTTTAAGAGAAAAAAAGTTCCTTTCTCCACCAAGGAGGTAAAACTAGAAAAGCTGTATATAAACATTCATAAATTCCCTTTATAAAAAAAAAGAAGAAAAGCCTTGTAAGGTTCCTATTTGTTAGAAAGTGACACAAAACATTCTTCTTAATTTTGATCTCACACACCTTTTTCTGTCAGTTCTTGTGCTTCCATTACAAAACAGTTCAAAACTGTGCTAAGGTTGCTAAGAAGCAATTCACAATGCTGCAGAGATTGTAGAGTTTGTGGATCAGTAAAGTTAGATGATCCATCAAATAGTGGGGCACCTTATAAAGACAAAACACAAAGAAATTATAACAGTCTTAGATCAGAATAAAAGTTGAAAGTGCTCTCTTAACATTGTTAAATGAACCAAAAATTCAGTCCCATTATTGAATGTGTTCAATAAATGATACAGTTCCAAAGTATGCAATACTACTTACATAGGCGAACAAATTCTTCTTTTGTTTTAACTACTTTATTCCATGTCCAGTCAAGAACAAAATGCAAGTTTGGGGCAGAATCTGGTTGCTCTTAGAAAAATCAAAAACAGAAGTTATGAGCATAAATTCTAGAAGATAATTTAATCAAATAGTAAGTATTTACCTACCTTCAGAGGTCCACTGTTTGATGCAGCTAGTGAGGAGTCCCAAAGAACTAGTTTGGATAGCAGCTGATAATACAGCTTCAAACTGCTCTTCCTTTATTAAAAAAAAAGGTGGGAGATACAATGCATTGATATGCGTATTAATGCATTTTGAGGCCTAAATGATAATCATTTCAATACAGAGGCTCCAAACCAGCACTATTCGTCACAATGAACAACACTGGACAAAAATATAGGGTTCCATGCACTGCCACCAAATGATTCAATTCAAATGAAGCTCTGTTGCACATAGAGCAACCAGCTTTGGCAAGGGGATATCTAGGTAATATCAGAACCTATGATTGAACTGAACTAGATTTGGGTGTAAGAAATGAAGACAGTCACAGAATAGAAATACTACATTTTCATCCACATATTTATCATGGGCTCACCTGACTCAGGCTTGAAGGCTGTGCATCAATAAATCTTGGAGAAAGCAAGCCAGCGACAAGACATCTATTATAACCATCAGGAATAGCTTCATTTAAGCAACAACCAGATTTTTTTAAGAAATGCAAAGTCTGTAATTAACCACAAACAATTATTTATTAGGACAACAATTAAACTATCAATAAAAAACTGCGAAGTCGCACACTTGGCAAAATAAAGTCACAGGAAAAGTATGGTTGTCACCTTCCTTGCATGATTCTGTAACCATGCAGGAAAGCTTTACAGCAGTCATTACTTTTATTCTTAGTCACAAATGACAACATAAATGAATGGGAACAGGCAAGCTAGTAAAAATCAGAAGTTCAATCATTCTGGTGGACATATTATTAAGGCTGTTTAAGTGTTCTGAAAACCCTATCCATTGAAATCCTTTTTCTATAGCAACATTCAACTGAGATTCATCAGTGGTTAAGCATTCCTTATCCAATGCCTTGTCTGATTGAATTGAACCTATGCTTGCCAACGCCAGCATGCTTATGCCCCATAAAACTGAAATCCAAAGAACCCAATGCACAAGCAGAAAGCATTTCTGTGCACACAGAAGCCGGGTGCCTATTTCCCATTCCAACTATAACTCATAGCAAATTCCATAGTGGAGGTTCTTCTCCCACATACAGCTTTTCAGGGATCTTTAGACCCCGATGAAGGTAAAATGTATTCAAGTTTGCATGAAGCATTTTCTGGTGGAGTGGGGAATGCTTGATGACATTTATCTGGGGGTACTAACATCACAAAGCCTAACTCTCACTCCTGATTGCAAGCATGGTATAACACACTCCTGACTCTCTCTCATGCACATGCATGCTAGCCAGCTCAGTTTACAAACAAGATTCCAAATGATGTCAATGGTTGCAGATTTATTTGGAGGCTATTATACTGCAGCCAGATGTCCCAAATTCTGAATTACCTTGGTATGATACCCCTCCCTCATCAAGTTCACTCCCAGAACTTATAAGGTAGCATGGTTATAGTCTCATTTAATTTTCCAAGCAAAATCAGACTCATCATGAAAGATAGTAATAGTTCAAAGACAGAATTAAGGAAGCAATCTATCCATGCTCTTCTCTCCACTATACAAGTTAGCACTCCATATTTTTGTTATCTTTCAGGCAAATTTGTTGGTAGTAATCTGGTCCAAGCCATGAACAAATAATATTGAATTCTATATGCTTCAGAGCTTTCCATTCCAAAAAAATTTGGTCTTCAGATAGATGAAAAATCAGATATTTTATTATTAGTTTCAATAACAGGAGAATCACCAAAGAAAAGGCAAAGAATAAAGCATACACTGAAAGATATCATTAAAAAGCAATTGCAATCAATGAAAAAGAAGTAAGATTGAGTCCTGGTACTTTTTCATTGCCAAATTGTCACAGTAAATTTTTGTAATTCCTTGAATAGTTTTTAAGTGGTTGGTCAGTGAACTTTTAAAATGTTTCAGAGTAGACTAGTTTATTTACAATCTTAGCTTTGTTAGCTTTGAAAATAAGTCTATTGAAATTAAGTGCCTGCTTTTTATCAAAAAGAAGGATGGGTACAGAAGGAACAGAGCCAAATCTTGGTCGTTATTCTCGTAACTCTAGTCCTCTATCAGCTCCATTGGCTTCCCATTGAAGTCTGGGCTCAATTCAAGGTGCTGGTTATTACCTATAAAGCCCTGAACGGCTAGGGACCAGGATACCTAAAGGAACACCTTTTTCCCTATATGCCCTCCTGCCCCCTAAGATCGGCAGCAGAGGCTCTTCTCCGGGAACCCTCTTTCAAAGAGATTAGGAGAGAGAGTACTCAGAGGAGAGCTTTCTCTGCGATGGCACCCCGACTTTGGAATGTGCTCCTTAGAGAGGTCTGCCTGGCGCCGTCATTATATGCTTTTCGGTGCCAGGTCAAGACCTTTTAATTTAACCAATATTTTAAAGTTAGTTAATTTTAATGCTATATTGAAGATGAAACTCAAATACTTTGGACACCTAATGAGAAGGAAGGACTCCCTGGAGAAGACCCTAATGTTGGGAATAATAGATGGCAAAAGAAGAAGGGGATGGCAGAGGATGAGGTGGCTAGATGGAGTCACTGAAGCAGTTGGTGTGAGCTTAAGTGGACTCCAGGAGATGGTGGAGGACAGGAAGGCCTGGAGGAATGCTGTCCATGGGGTCACGATGGGTCGGACATGACTCCGTGACTAACAACAACAACCAAACAAGCAAATAAATCTTCTTGTGAATAAAAAGTAGGCTAATAAAAAATCAGCAGTGAAATGGCAACAGAGACAGAGTGTTCCATCCTTCCTCACCAGTTGCCTGGATTTAGTTCAGACAGCAACTAGGAAGGAGCTATGTAAAAGATTCCTATTAAGTGACTGACTTTGTACAAAAGTTTGTTGAGGGCAGAAGTGTGATGTGTTCCTCCCCCCCTCCCACTGATGAGAAAGAGTGGATAGTTTACAGAATGTAAGGTAGTCTTTTATTCCCACTGGTTGCATTTATAGGCTCATTTCTAGCAAATGTCCCATTATATTAATGAATTAAAGGAGGTGACCATGCTTGAGACAGGGTATCTGATATTCATCAGTAAAGGTATGACTGTGCCTTACTGTCAACTTGCCGGTTTTTCCACCCGCAGTTCACCCTGCCCTGGTATCCTCCCTCCAGCATTCCACTATCCTGGCTTCCTGATACCTTTTTTAACTGCTCCCCTTCCCACTGCTCACCTAAGTTCTTCCCAGTTACCACATAACAGGTCTCTAAATAATATTTTTCATTCTGTGTGGGGCCCAGAGGGACTCTGAAGAAATGAAGACGGATGTGGCTGGAGACCAGAGTTTCACTTTAAAGTTATGCCATATGCTATTAAGGACATTTTTAAAATTTTAATTATTACTTTCAGCCCTTGGTCCTTAAGACACTGTTGGGTAGTGGCAAAGGTAAATTTCAAATCCCATCTCAAAGACTGGCAACTGTGCTCTGGCTTTCACACTCTGATCCCCTCCACCTCATTGCAGGCACTGCACTGAGGTCACAAAAGTGTCTGTGGGAAAGGATAAAGAAACCTTATGGGGGAAATGTCTTGAGAAGACTGGAGCAACCAGGATACAAAATATCCTGAGATCACACCTGTCTCTTCCCCTTCCCCTGTGAATCTCTGTCCCTAGATGGCCAGAAGTGGCTATGTAGCAAAAATGCAGAGAAGGAGAAACAAGGGGGTAAAGATCACCTCCCCAAATCTGAAAACTTAAGGGCATCCTCACAGGATTGTACCCTGAATCAGGACATCTAGGTGTTTGCTTACCAGTTCCTGAGTTAAGAGTATAGTGAATTAATGTATGTACCTTATGCCAGAAGATTTTTCTATTTTCCTTGGCATGGTTGTTTCAAGTAACCTTTTTCAGGTGCCTGAGATATAAAACTGTCAAGGCAGAACTGACTTGTATTACCTTGATGAGTTTCAAATGTAGAGAAAAATGCAAATATACACAACACTACAATGAGAAGAGAGAAATAAAACTTACGTCCTTTTGAAACCCTGTGCAAGTCAAATGAATAACTCCAGAGTTCAGCAAGCAAGTAGCATCTGTGAAACAGAGTATTTCATTAGGACTGACACTACCCACAAGATGAAATTATGATTATGCTTATTTAGCCAAAAAAGTTAATTAAGTCCCATATCTGCTTCCCTTTCTTTGCAGAAGACTCAAACATTTTTTTTTAGAACACAGGTGGGGATGCGTCTTGGAAGCCAACTTTCGTCAGTCCCAGTGAGTCAGGGTATTTGGGCATTAGAATCTACCATCATCTGGTGGGCCACAGGTACACCACCCCTGGTCTATTTCTATATCTAGAGAGATTGGAACATTCATTACTTATCGAGAATGTACCTTCTGGGCTGGTGTGCAGAAGGCAATCCACAATGGGTTAACTCCCTCTACTGCCCAGGAAAAGCAGGGCCCATGTGATCAAACTTTTGTTTAGTCTACTGGTCACAGGCATCTTCCTGTCAGTTCCATTCATGGCTATAGGTCAGAAAAAAAGAGAAACAACCACTGGAGAGAGGAGAGCACACTGAGGATAGTGAGCCTAGATATACACCCAGAAGAGAAACTGGCCCAGGTAGACACAGAGGCTGATGACCCCAAGTGATTACACTAAAACCTGCGAAACAGATAGAGTACGGCTGGAATGCCTTTGGCACACCAACCCAAAGAACTTTCTTAGTAAGTAAACAATGTTCCATTCTCCAGGATGGTGCAAGGAAGGCATCCTGCAATGGGACATGCTAAAGCTTAACAATATATGCTGGGTATGTGAGATTTGTGTAGTATTGTGAGGATGCTACTGTTGGAAGGCCCTCCTGCTGAGGTGAAGATATCTATTCTATAATGCCTCATGAAGGAATTTGGATTTTCTATGTTGCAGCACTACACATTTCTGTCCATGGAGGCATGTATACCAAGTGCTGCTGATATAGCTGTTGACCTGCAATGATATCAACATATTTTAAGAAGCATGAAGCTTTATAAGTTGAAAAACTGCAGGCCTTATGCCATGTGGCTATGACTGAACTGGATAGCTTTTCCCCCCACAGCTGTGAAATGGAAAAAGACAAAAGAGTGACAGTGATTTTCTGAAAGTGGTGACTCAATTTTGAAAGATTCTGACTGCCCTGAGTATGACTAACCTGGGCCAGTCCTTCTCCAGGGTGTAGAAAGGAAGTAGAATTCATTTGTATGCTCCATGGCATTTGCTTTAGAGCTAAGGGTAGGGTTTGGTCACAAGATGACTGCGGCCTTTTGAAAGGAAATGAGACTTTCTCCAACAACACCAAGAGTTTGGAAATTCTTTGCAGGAAGGTGATGACTCTCAGGAACACCACCTTCTGGCACAGAAATCTGAAAGGTACTGTTTGGGGTGGCTGAAAGAGGCTTTTGGTCAGACTGAATAAAATAGATGGAAGGTTACAGAATGGAAATCTATAGACTGCTGGTAGATTTAAGTAACTGCCCCCACCCCCAAGAAACAGGTGAAGAATGAAAGCTTGGTAGAAAACAAGCAAGCTTGGATCATATTAACAAAAGGGCCAAAGTTTGCCTGCATATGACACCTGGTTTGAAAGATAGGCTACTATGGGTCTTACACATTATATGTTGCACCATCTAGTGAAGGTTTTCTAGGAAGCTGTGTGTGTGTGTGTGTGTGTGTGTGTAGTGTGCTTTCCACGAGTCCCATAAAGTAGTTATAATGAAGTTGGCATACCTTAGGGAACAGCAGTCTGTTCAACAGTGATGCACTGTTCAACAGCAGTCTGTTCAACAGCTAACTAAAGCCAACCTGGGTCTAAGTGAAAACAAGGCCTTGAGAGAGAGGAAATCTGGTACTAGAAGGAGAAACCAGGGTCCAAAGATTATGAGCACCTAATCTTAAGTGGATTATTAGGATGACATTAGTCTGTTCTGACCTGAACTTCTGCCATATCTCTGCTATGAATGAAGTTGGGAGGAATGTATAGCATTCCCCTTCTGGTCATTTGGTACTGAAAGCACCTGTAGTTTATAGGAGTGGCAGCTAGAAAATGATCTCAGGAGTCTGATTGCAAGGTGCAATGAAGTGCCAGGAGGTCCAGCATGTGCAAGTCAAACCTTGTCTGAATGTCATGAAAGATGGGGTGGTGTAGACTTGCTTTAGATATGTTGGACAAAGATATATTGTTTTAGATATACTGGTTGCCCAAGAAACATGGTTTGGCTTTTTGAAGGAGGGGAGAAACGTGAGTACGAAGGAAGCATAACTTTGTTTCCCCACAACTGTTTATGCAGTTGCATAATGATGTTGTCTGTCTGGATAAGAACATGACAGTGCTGAATTTGGCTGGAAAACTGCCTCATGAATAGTGAACTGTGTTTTGGTTGTGTCTGTCCAACATTCATAGGCCAATAGGTCATTGAAATGTATGCTCCATCCGTTCAAGCCAGTGAATTTAGATGGTTTCTAGAGAGGCATTCCTCTTTGAAGATCTGCCACCAGAGAAGAATAGCTTTGAAATGAGGAAGAAGAGAATGTCGCAATGTTCCTTGAGGATGATCTGTAGCTAGAGACAGAACCACTGGCAATGGCAGAAATACAAGTTGACTCATGAAACTATCTCCGAGCAGGAGATCATCATGCAGGCAAAGTACATGCAATCCAGTGTTTCCTCCAAGGGTGGCAGATTCCTGTTGACTGCTGGAGCTTGACTGACCTTTCCAGACAGAGAGAGGAACACACATCTTCATTGTGACTGTGTAAGGCCCTAGATATATAAGAGTTGTGTTGGCTGAAGGTGCTTCTTATTGCACTTGAAGTCATGCTGTTGTAGGCAAGAGGTGGTTAGGTTCTCATCTAGAGGCATTTCTTTCTTGAGGGTGCTCTGATGGGAATGTTGCCAAGAAAGTGGTAGATGCTTACCACTAGACCATGAGCTTTGTAGGGTTGCCATGAAAAAGCTTGGCCCATATTTGTTGCACTTTCTTTGATAGGCAAACCTTACGTAATAGTTTCTATTAGTATGTGGAGGTAAGCTTCTATGAATTCTCCTTATGGATAACATAACCTACTTTTAATCATTGATCTCTGCCAAATCTTTCAGCGCTTTCCACCAAATAGGCATGAAAGACATTACACCTAGGTTTTCCACAGAATGAGTCTACATTCCATTTTTTCAGCCAAATAGACCTGTGTGCTGTGCCACCATTGTACACTGCCTTACAGTGTTCCCTGCTTTTATTTATTAACATTTTGTTGTTTTGTAACCTGGAATTGTAATAGATTAGATTGATATTTATGCCTCTTAATATACACGAGATACTCAACACTGTGAAGGATCAGCATATGTCTACTGTGGCACAAAAATTCAGTGAACAAAAGCAAACTGGCACTTGCTGTATTTGGCAAAAGCATGATTTATCAATTACAGCTACCAATTTTCTTGGGTCTCTAACAGATCTGTACATCTGGATCCTATCATGTTTGCCTGTTCTTCCTGGTATAATTGCTCTAGCACTAG
This sequence comes from Varanus komodoensis, assembly GCF_004798865.1. Lineage (NCBI taxonomy): Eukaryota > Metazoa > Chordata > Lepidosauria > Squamata > Varanidae > Varanus > Varanus komodoensis. The sequence continues at coordinate 20,669,494 of NW_025335268.1, read as the reverse complement.
CAGATTGGATGGGGACTGTTGGTGAAAGCAAGTATGAATTATTGCTACAGATTCTCAATCAGACTGAAATCTCTGGGCTTTGGGCTATTTCAGTACATTCAAGTTATTGTTTCTAAATCACTCCACTGTTACCTTAGCTCTGTGTTTAGGGTCAGAGTCCTAATGGAAGGTGAACTTCCACCCCAGTCCCATGTCCCTTTCAAACTGAAACAGGTTTTCCTCCAGAGTTACCCTATATTTGGTTTCATCTTGTTCTTGATCCTGGCCAGTTTCCCAGTCCCTGCTGATGAAAGCATCTCACAGTATGATGCTGCCGCCACTATGCTTCTCTGTGCAGATACAGCTCACAGGTAATAAGCACTGCTGGCTTTCTATCATGCACAGCATCTTGCAGCAGGCCAAACATTTATCTTTTGGTCACATCGGATCAAAGAACCTTGTTTACACGCTTGCTACATCTCCTGCATGCAAATTCCTAATACGCTTTGATATGGGCTTATTTCACCAATGGCTTTCTTCTCACAACTCTTCCATAAAAGTCAGCTCTGCAGAGTATCTGGGTGATAGTACTATGCAGTTTTCTCCTACCTCAGCTGTGGTTCTCTCCCACAACTGGCCAGTTGGTTACTTCTGACTAATACACTCCTTACCCAGATACTGAGTTTTGGTGGACATCCTTCAACAGGCAGAATTGTGGTTCCAATAATGGATTAAATCCATTGTAATAATGGATTTAATGCTGCTCTAGGGAATGTTTATAGTTTGGGATACTTGTTTTATAACCTAACCCTGACTGGGCTAAAGTTGTGCATTAGCCCCAGAGTAGTTTTGATAGCTCCTTGGTCTTCATGATGCCGTTTGCTTAGCTACGTTCTCCACCAAACTCTGAGGCCTTCTAGAAACGAATGTATTTGAGATCTGATAAGGCCCTGGAACTACATGTAGCTAGATGCCTTCAACTACAATATGTGTTTTCTGGAGGCAGTGGGTTGCTCCAGAGCTTACTGAGGCATGTCACAACAAAGGAGGTGAATACTTATGTAACCAACAATTTTGTACAGTTTTCAGATACTTCAATGTTGTGCCATAATAACCATGTGTTGCATCTTCACAGTGATCAATCTTCTGTGCATATCAAATGGTAATTAAATCCATTTCAATTCCAATTTGTAACACAGTGAAACATGAAAAAGTCACATGAGGGTAAATACGTCTGCAAGGCACTGTAGCTGCAATAGGTCTGGTAATAAACTGCAGTACCTCCTGTGAAAGAAAAAAAAATCAGACAACTTTACCAGGCCTCAGTAGAAGTCAGTTTGATACAAGTTTTTGTTGTTTATCATGTCTTTAACCCATTAATATAGGGACTCTTACAAAATATGAACAATCTACTAAGGCCTGCAAAGCCAAGGCCAAACCCTCATAGGCCATGGGGAAGATGGGTAAGTCTACGCCTATTCCCTGATCTTTTAGGGGCGCACCCGTCCTTAGGCAGGACTGTACCTGAGAACAGTGTGTTAACAGGGCCATCGATTACTGAGGCCTCAAGCAAGTCTATGACATTCTGAGGTTTGTGTAAAGGTATTGAGCTGTACTGAGGGCAGACCATTGCTACTTGTTACTGAAAGAGGAGGTCAAGGGCACCTGGTATTTGGAAAGCACACTCCTCTCAAGATTTTTCTTTGGTTTCACAACATTTATGGCTAGAGGAGTAATGGTCTTGGACAATACTGGGAGGAAATCCTCTTTACTGAAAAATCTGGTATTGGGAGCATCCTTGGTGGCTGTCCTATTAAACACTCCTCCTCTATCTGGATTTGCATCACTGTACAAACATGCCCCGTTCAAGTATTGTGTTTCTGTGGGGATACCTACAACTGTGGAGTGTGGATTTGAGGAACCTTCTCTTAAGGCGGCAGCTAAATGTTGGAGAGAAGCAAGGTCAGCATGACAATGTACCTAATTTTCCTTGGGATTTTTTTTGCCTAGTTCTCAATATTGCCAAGTAGGAAAGATAAGTCTAAAGAACATGAACCATGATTATGTGTCTCAATGTGTGTTGATATTTCCTCTCGATTATCCAGTAAATAGTTGGTTAGTTCTTCCAAAAAGGCATTCTTGAACTGTCCAAGGACCAGTTGTCTACCTAAGTGGAAGCTGAATATACTGGGGCACTAACGGCTAACTCTGCAGGGAGAGGAAAGAGTGGGGTTGCTCCAACCGCAGGAATTGAAATGCCACCCCAAAACAACTGACACCTGCACTTGGCAGGAGGAGGTTGCGAGAGGGGAGGAAAGTGCAACATGGTTCCAGCCTTGCTTATAGCCCTGGTGCCTTCAATTGAGAGGTGTGGGATGTTGTTAGCTTGTTCACCTCCAAGTCAGAGTAGATTTGTATTATCAGTTCCAGGTCAGCCTGAAAGAGGGTGACATGGTGCATGGTCCATGGGCTGACACTTGTGCATAGAAACATAGAAACAGAGCGAGTCAGAAGGGGTCTCCTGGGCCATCTAGTCTGACCTCCAGCACCAGCCAGCTCCGCTCATGACATGCCCACCGCTCATGACATGTGCATGTAGCCATGAAAATCACTGTGGCCTGCACAGTGGTGGTACGATAGAGTAACAGCTACAACCCACAGACGGCTCTTCACAGCTTGTTCTTCCTCTGCTTTGGATGGGAAAATGCATCTCTGATCAGTAGCAGAGGTCACGGGGACACTGACAATCCTCTTAAGATGCAAATTTGATTAATGGCACTTGCTCAAATTACAGGACTTGGGACTAAATTTCTTCCCAGTTGGAGCCATAGTAAAAGAAAGAGTGAAAGTGACAGAAGAGAACCTTTTTTAAAAACTAGCAGGAGGGACAGGAAGAATAGCATAAGAGCTATACGGCATGGAAAGTTAAACCTTTGAAGGAGATTGACAGACTGTAATAGCTTGCAAAGAAATGGTATCCTGGGCAAAAAAATGGAGATGAACTAGTGGGAAAAAACCTGGGACCAGTAAACTAAAGGCAGGCATAACCTACTTGCTTCTGTTTCTACCCTCTGCTACCCAACTCCTCCCTTCAAGGCCAAAACCTACTCATCTTGGGGAAAAAACATGGCAGCAGAAGACTTCAACGAAGATTGGAAGATACTGGTGAGCTGTGCATCTGCACAGAAATAGTGTGGAGGACATAACTTCTAGCTGAGGTATCACAATGCTTGTATTATAGCATACAATTCTCCATAATGTGTGCAATTTCTGTACAGATGGCTTGCCCTCACCTTTACTGAAGCCCTGCTACCCTGTCCTTCTTCCCAAGGGGAGATGTTTTGGAGGTCTTGGTATAGCAACTAATGGATGGCTGATATTTTCATCTGTCAAGAGTTAAGCTGTATATTTTCAGTGTCCTATGATTTTCTGGGAAAGCACCGATCTGATTATCCAACACAAGCCTCTACCAGTATTAGAAACCCTGTTTTTGCAGGAAAATATTGGTCAAGATGTCTCAGATCTGCTTCCCACAAATGAATGGCCTTAGATATGGATGGAGTGTGCATGTTCCTCTCTGCTACCAGCAAATATCTCCAGCTCCTGAAGCTTGTGACCAGTCAACTTTTGCAATTTGGGTTCATCATTTTTCAAGAGTCAATTTGAAGTGCCTATCTGATTAAATTTATGCTGATGATGAAGATAATACTGTATTATACTAAAAATTAGTACTGTTGAGCCACACTAGTGAAACAACATTTTGCTCCTGCATCTATGATGAGGACTAGTATTTCTGCTGGAGAAGGAAGAATGGCTTGCATACCTTTTCTTCATGGTGCTTAAACACAAGGAGAAAGCACACAGCCCAAACAATTTTTAAGGTTACAAAATAATGGCTGCAGAAAGAAAGTAATTTCTCTGATGTTTGATCCCCCTTATACCATTGAAATGACTACTTGAATGTTCCTTTTAGTGACAAATTTTAATAAACTTCTAATTAAGTAGTCAGATGTTGTAAGGAAGAGTGCCTTTTTCACCAGTGAACTTAGCCACACCAGCCAACAGGTACCCTATGACATGAAGTTGACCATATTCTATATTCAAATACACTATCATACATTTTCTTTTTGGGGGGGAGGAACCCCAAGAATACTGAGATTTCAGTTCTGGAAAAATTGCAACAGTTACAAGTGGAAAACTGGGTCACCTGACACAGCATAAGCCTGATCATTCCTTTAAAGGCTCTCACAGCAGCATGGCCAAAACTTTTAGAAATTACACAGGAAACAACTTTCATTGTCAATTCTTCTTTTCAATATGCTCCTGTAGAAGGAATTGATAGTATACATACCAAAGTTGTATGTGCTTGGGTTAAAAAACTGTTCGGGTGGAGGATATGAAGGAGGCACACCACGATTAAAGCTTCGTTCATGCACCAAGACATCCAAGATGCGATGTGGAGAAGTAATGCTCACTACAGCATCCAGGGACCACAATGCAAAATAGGGACAATTATGCAGAAATTCCCCTGGCCTTAAGGAAATAGGAAAAAAGACAGATGTCAAACTCTTAGTTTTGAAGATTTTTTAAAAAAAATTTTTAAATATTACCACTTACCTTAATGAATCTGGCATTTGAGCATGATACCAACGATTTATGTCAAATATACCCAAATAGGTAGAAGGTTTTCCTTGCCCATAGGTGTTCACTTGCCAGCTGAATACAGATACACTTGTGTCAGGTGATATGACTGGTAGCAGAGGAAGAAAGAGAGAGAAATAAAGAGATGGGAGCAGAGTAAAACATGTTGGAAAGTATTAAAAGATCAGTTTCACTGAATATGCCTTACAACAAATTTGAAGGCTAAAATAAAGCCTTGACATATTATGATAAAATATTTGTGTATGTATAGTCTTGACGAATCTGAGTATCTCACACTTTCTCAGTTTCACTGCCTACTTGCATACCAATCCTAGCTTTGCTTACTTGAATTAAGTAAACATGAGACTTTGTTAAATCTTCAAGCTTTGAAAAAACATAAATATAATTTTGGAATATTAACAATAAAAGAACATTGTAGGGAATTTGCTAGTCATCAATAGCTGTGAGTCACCTAGCTCTCTTAAAATGTGTTCAATACTAACCTTCATTAATACCATCTTCTCTGTCAACATGGCTTCGAAATTTTTCCACAGTTTGACAACCAATTAATTTGGTGTTGCTAGTTTGCCCTCTCAAAGAGAAAACTCCTCCTGTTAGGTCTAGACTGTACCTTTCTTCACAGTACTCCAAACCCTGGGAATAAAAAAAAACCAAGCACAGTAATTATACCAGAACAGTATGGAATATACAGATCATCTAGGTTTTAGGAAGTTTCAATAAGAGCAAGAACCAGAACCAGAGGATGGCCTAAACTTCTGAAAACACTTTCCAATAGGCTCAATACTGCCTTAAGTAAATTGTTTAATGAGGTGGGGGGGCAAGGAAAGCTTTCTGCCTAAGAAATGCCACATGTTGACAGCTTCTACATTTTTTGGAAGTACAACAAAAAGCAACTGTTTCCACTAAGAACAAAGAGCTATACAGGCACATTTGTGCTTCATGCCCAACACACACTGACAACTGCCCAGAGAGCTCTGGCTGTGGGGCAGCATTGATATGAAATAAATAAGCCACAGTGAATTGCCTGTTGTGTGAACAGCCTGTGCTGAGTTCAGAAGATGCCCCTCCTCCTCTTCAGTCCTCATACTCCCTGATGCAACCCTAAACCATTTCAGCACACTGCTTTTTTCCCTTTTAGGCTTCTAATTGGCACATTGAACAGGCTGTCGGTGATTAGGAGACATTGTTTTAAATTGCTTCTACAATTCCTGTGCCCTTGTCAGGACTCCTAAGGATTCATGTTCTGAGCACAATTATTGTCCAGGTTAGTTTTCAATAATTCAATACAAATTTTAAATGGGTGGGGCAAACCAAGTTATACTGTGCCTACTTGTCAAAATCTCATTATATAGTGCATCCACATACAGTTTGTATCATTTTTTTTAAAGAATGCAAACTCAGAACTGTGAAGTCAATCCATATTTGAGAAGCTGGATAAATGCATGAAGGGCAAATGTAGCCAACAATGGGTTAAATAAAAAAGCATCATTCCACCAGCAGAACAGACACCCATAAGTGACTCAAATTGGGAGGTTGGAAACCCTTCTGTAACAGATTTGCAGGGGGGGAGGCTGCAGGAAGAGCAAGGTAAAGAGAAAATCCTGTAATGTGAGTGAAATTGCTTGCACTATGTAGCTTAACACCATGACAGAAAAATACATTACCTCATACATGATTTGTCCTGAAGCCAGTCGCCTTCTGTCACTGAAGGCCAACTGCAGTAGATGGAAACTCACAATATCTCCTTCACTAGAATGAAATAAGACTTTAATGTAGAACTTAAGCATCACATTATTTGTCAGATATTATTTCTTTTTAGGGAGCAAAAAGGTGCTCACAGGTTTCCTCACAGAAATTTACTAGCTTCTGATGACTATGAAGACCCTAATCCTAGAATTCTACTTAAAACTGTTTTGAAAATGATTTGACTACATTAATTTAGAGTTTTGCTAAAGCATTCATTCCCATCAGAATACTACATACAAGAATCCAAAATACTAGAGACTCTCCAATGAGGCCCACAAAACACTTCCCATAGCACCCATGGGCATCAAATGTTTTAGTTATGTTTTCCTTTTCAAAGGTAAGTATGAAATCATATAACTTTCTAACAATTATGCATAGGCTTTGATAAAAGAAGACCAAACATCCAAAACACTTGTATTTGAAGGTGTCTATGTGCCACCCATTCATTTATTATATGGTCCTCAATCAACTGCATTACAGGCAAGTATTTATCCTTCCAATTTCATATTAGTCTTTTAGCTGGTAAAAGGAAGCAAAAAATAATTTCTCCTTCTATTTGTTAATCTCCCTGAACAGTTAAACAATTTTAAAAAGCACATACATAAGTTAGTATTTGGAACTGTTCATGTAGAAAATACATCTGCATAATAGTCTTCTCCCAAAAAGGGACAACTATGGGACACTGCCAAACATGTTTAAAAGTAGCATCAGATATATTGCACCACCAGTTAGCTGAAAGAGACAATCCCTTATTAAAGAGATACTGTAGTATCCAACAGACATGAAATAAAAGTTTTTGCTGAGTAAAACACATCCTAAGGTCCACAGATACAACAGAAGCCAAAGCGACAATCCACTAATTAGGCATTTTGGGTTGGGGCCCTTGCAACAGACTGATTTTCAAGGCAGCAATCCCATGTACACAGTACAAGTTAAGATTTAGCCTTCATGCAACTTATTATCTTCACGTTTTGACTCATTTAGATAAGCATCTATTGTGTTTACATACCTTTCTTGGGTTGACTGAATAGCCCACAAGTAGCAACAATTGCGAGGATCATTTTCAGGTTCTTGAAAAGTAACGGCGTAAACTGGAATTCTACCTCCTTCTAACTGGGAGTGATATCTAAGCACAGGAGCGAAGAGGAACCAAAAAAAAAAAAAAAAAGATGGTTAACTCTGCAAGACTTTTTCTTCAGTTCAGAGACTATGTATTATTCAGTTCTAGTGGTAGCAACTTCCACTGTTTCAGCAATGGAGGCATTTAAAAAGCCTACAGAAAGATAATTACCAAGATGGACTCTCTCAGTCTAACTATAGCTTCTATTTTTTATGAAAGTCAATCCATACCAGGTTTTACCTGCCCTTTGTCATTCAAATTATACAGTCAATACTTCCCTGCATTATAAATTGGGAAAAAGTGATACTTGGATCAGTACGCAACACATCATAATGGCTCCAAGAGGCCCTTTTCTTTGTGAAGGGTTGTGCAGTCCAGCAGAGGTCCCCACTGAATAAAGGGCGATGGAAATGATTTTTGTCAATACCCCCTTTCTTATCCCTGTGTTAACTCCAACACTACTTCTAGAAAACCCTCCCAAAGCTTCGGAGTAGAATTTCAGGGGACTGCAGAGAGGAGGAGGAATCAATAAAAATATCTTCTCCACCATCTTTCAGCAGGAGAAACATGTGAATTTAGCCTCACTCACAGGAACTTTGGATTGAAGTCACCATCACCTTTACATTTGTCTGTTCCTACTTAATTATTGTATAGCCCTGTCTACCACAAGTTAAAGCCAAATGGAGTTCCAGCCATTTGCCCCTTCAAGTTGGCTTTTTAAAGCACTGCTTAAACCAAATCATACAATAAAATAGTATGGTTCACATAATTGACAAACATGAACTAGTTATAGAAGCTAGTTAATGTAAGCAACTTAAGAAAAGGCTGGCCTTGTGCATATTTTATATATATGAAGACTTTCTATGATCAGTATTGCAAATCTCTTTCATTTTATTTCAGTGAAAGACATACTCCATTTTTCATATGAGTATTACTTACTCTTTTTTCAAGGTTTTCATGTTCCACAACGAGAGATATCCATCAGAAAAACCCACAACCAACTGGTTGCTTCTGTGTATGTATGAGAGGGTTGTCACAGCAGTTCCTGATGGGTTCAATAACTGGAAACAGAGATGCCGACCTTTCCTTGTTATAGCTTCCCTAATTTGTGGGATTTCTGGAGGGGTTCCAGTGATAACTTCAAGATCTGTTTATATGGCAGATGCAACAATGTTATGTTGTCTTTGATGTACCTCTTTTAAGATCAAAAACTAAACTGAACATACAAAGGTAGATCAGGAAGATCTGCTTCATTTTTCATGCGTTTTCATTTAAAAGCTTCATTTATTTTGCTTTTCCTTCATGTGAATTGTATGCACTCATTTTTTTCATACATTTCAATATAAAATCAGTCCATCTTCTACTGTCTAACATTGGTCATTTGCATCTATATCACCATATATTCTATTAACCCCTCTGCATAAGGCTTATGCTGTTGTCATGTGCTGTCAAGTCATTTCCAACTTATGGTGACCCTATGAGTGAGTGCCCTCATAAAAAAAAATTCATTAGGCAATGTTATTGTTGCTAGTCGCGAAGCTGCATCTGACCCACCACGACCCCATGGACAACATTCCTCCAGGCCTTCCTGTCCTCCACCATCCCCCGGAGTCCACTCAAGCTCACACCAACTGCTTCAGTGACTCCATCTAGCCACCTCTTTCTCTGCCGTCCCCTTCTTCTTTTGCCATCTATTGTGCCCAGCATTAGGGTCTTCTCCAGGGAGTCCTTCCTTCTCATTAGGTGGCCAAAAGTATTTGCGTTTCATCTTCAGTATCTGGCCTTCTAAAGAGCAGTCAGGGCTGATCTCCTCTAAGACTGACTGGTTTGATCTCCTTGCAGTCCAAGGGACTTGCAGGAGTCTTCTCCAGCACCACAATTCAAACAGCTGCCCAATGACAGGTTCATTCACAGAATAAAGTGGGGACAGATGATCCTATTTTAGACTAAGTTAAAACAGACTCCAGACACAGCCTAAAATCTAGACTAAATTAAGTATTTAATTCTTCTGCTGCTTCTCTGCTTGAAAATTTACTAGAATTTGTACAGATGGCTCTAAATATTGCTTTCCTATATGCCCATTTCATTCTTCTTCCTGCTCTCTTCCTGAAATGAATGCTGCCAATTTTAGCCGATTTCTTCAAAGCAAAACATTGCCTACAAAATAAAGCAGTTTAAAGCTATCAAATAAACATAAAGCATTTTTGTCTTAAATTAATTTTAAAAGAAGCACTTAGTTCTAATTCAGAGGCAGTTAATATAAAACTGCCCACATAATAAACACCATGTTTCATATTCCAATGTATGTGTATACACATAGCACAAACTGAAAGCCTACAATATAACCAGTCATGAAGATACTCTGGATTTTAGATATGTTCTATAGGGGAGAGGGAGAGAACCTGGAATTAACACTAATAATTTTAGCATAGTGTTCAGCACAGTAATACCAGTATCCACCCATGGGGCAGGAGACAGAATTAGCAGCAGTCACTAAACCAGGTGGTTTTTAAGACAGCCAAGATGAGTCAACACCTGGTAAAACAATGGGTGACACTAACAGTGCATGAGCAATCTTCCACTCAATAATATTTTACCTTCTTCCTGAAGGGCATCATACCCCCCTGGAGAAGAATGGGAGCATGTACAGGTCTGCAGGAAAAAGGGAATCTGTGCTGCCAGTAATGTCCATTCCATTGATAGACAGATGAATTTAGTTAGCCCAGGGATTCCCAACTGCATTCAGTGCTATCATGCATTAGATACATCCAACAGCAGGGGGTTGGACCTGATGGCCTTCATGGCCCCTTCCAACTCTGCTATTCTATGAGTCTGTATCAGTGGTCCCCAGAACTTTTCAGACTGCTACCCACTCTCCTCTCAGACAACAGCCCTAGTGACCCCACACCTCTTTCTTTGTATTAGGTCAACTGCTGTACTGGAAATTTAAAACAGCCAGTCACTGCTTCCACTTGATCTTTCCACTGCCCCCTTTGGGAATCATTGCTATAGGTGCTTCAAATAAGCAGTTATTTACAGTACAGTTCTACTGTGGGCCAAAATGAAAGCCCAAGCCATTCTATCCTAAGCTATTTGTCTTTCTTGACTGATGATGTGAGTCTACTGTTTTGACTCATCACCCACAGGAACTGGAGTGATGTTGCCAGCATTTCTGACTTCTCTATTCCAAAAGAATCCAATATGCATTTTACAGCATAGCAGAGTCAGTGAGTCATCCTACAGGGAACAAGGGAGATTGAACAGTACAGTTTTAACAACCCAAGCCAGATGTCCTGGTCTCTGTGAGTTAAGTTGGCTAAAATATGTCAAAGGACACATTTGATGAAGGAAACTTAATACCTGTTTTTCAACTAGCAAGCACTGTTACAGAGAAAAGTGATTGGAATTTACCAGAAGCCTCAATTTCATTCTGGCTACATGACAAGTCATCCAGACAAAGATCTATCAGGAGAACATGTCCAATATCCGTAACCACAGCAGCCACACCAAACAGCCACCTAAGACTTTGATGCAAGTGTTGTGTTGTCAAGCTGGCTCCTCCATGGTTAATTATGGGTTCTATAGCAGAAACCTAGGGGGGAAAAGTAAAGTTTATTAATGTTTTGACACATATATTCTATTTGGTTATTGCATTTTTAGCCCAGCTTTATCATTTAGCATTGCATTTCCTTTCAATTTGGCCAAAAATCCCAGTGTGGCTCCCTCTGTAGCTATCATTCATGTAATTAAATTTTATTGTTATAATTTACAGTAAGCTAATCTACACAAAGTGTTTGCCCTTGCTACTCACTTTTTACTTGCTAGTTTATTTCCAATTAAATAAAACTGTTCATCTTTTAAAGTCAACCGAATTCACTTGTGGGGAGAAGAGATTTTCCAAGTCAAGAGGAAGCAAATTTTATCTTTTTGTAATTATTCTACTGAGGTTCTTAACACACAGAACAAAAATGTTAACCCAAAAAGGTCATATAACACAGAAACAGATTTCTCAGTGCACTTATCATTTACTGCATTAAAAATGTTTTTACTGGGCCTACCGGATATTATCATTTTTGCTGTTATGTTTGCTAATTTTTCATTTTAATTTCATTTATTTATTTATTAAAACATTTCTATGCCACCCCTTGCCGAAGCATGTTTCTATTATTACATTGTAATTTTACTTTGATTTTAAACTGAGCATAAAAGGTAAAGGTTTCCCCTTGACGTTACATCCAGTCATGCCTGACTCTAGGGGGCGGTGCTCAACTCCGTTTCCTAACCGAGGGAGCCAGTGTTTGTCGGCAGACAGTCTCTGTGGTCATGTGACTGGCATGACTAAACACCGAAGTGCACGGAACGCTGTTACTTGCCCACCAAAGTGGTACCTTCTCATCTACATGCATTTGCATGCTTTTGAACAGCAAGGTTGGCAGGAGCTGGGACGGAGCAACGGGAACTCACTCTGCTGTGCAGATTCAAACCAGCAACCTTTCAATCAACCAGCCCAGCAGCACATCGGTTTAAACCACTGCGCCACCTGCAGTCCCTAAACTGAGCATAGTCCTATAGAAAAGCTTTAAGAGTCTAATAAATAGAACAGTAGCTTCATGATTCAAAAATCTCACCTGTTGCAGACTCTTAAATACTCTCGCAACAGATCCAGAATATAGAATACTAAAAGCAACATGCATGGAAAATGTGACTCATGTAGTTCTAGGTAATTTTCCCTACATGAACAAGTTCACATGATTGATCCTGCATACTGAATTAAGGTGTGCACTACGTTACAGCACCATGTAACATAAATGGATTCTCTCAAGATACTGAACCAGGTCAGTATAAAATAACATAGTCCACTGTGAGTTATGGTTTCAGTCACAAAATAATGTTAGGGCAAATGCTTAAGATAAAGCAAAACCTGAGAGGAGCAGTTAACAAAGTAACAGATTTGTTTTAACACTCAGGCCTAGGGACTGCAGTCAAGAGGTTAACTATCATTCCATAAGGCAGAAATGTTTCAGTGAATTACTCAAGTAATTTACAGTATGCATCATTATCATGTGCCAAATCCTGCCTCTCAAATATTTCCCATGCTTAATGAACACCAATATGTGGGGCAGGGGATTCCCTCTCTGGGTGCTCTTTGCAATTTTGGTTTACTTTTGACATACTTGAATAATGAGGTTAAAGAATATTAATCAGCAGAATTATTTTAAAGCAACTATGACTGAAAATTAAAAATCACTGAAAATTAAAAATCACAACCAAGTTTTATACACTATCAAAACAAAAGCAGAGATTATTTCAGCAGACCAACCATAGCTCTCACAGTTATAAAAATAGGGAAGCACAACGTTTTTGTAGATACTTTCCTATCACCAGCAACATGAAGCCCCAGGCTCCAAGCCCTGCTCCTAAATATTGTGTGCACAATGACCTAAATATATTTGTCCTGAAAATCCAAGAGCCAAGAATGCCAAATATTTTAATGACAAGGTTTAACACAAATTTGTTTTGCAAATAACTGCACATGCACCAACTAATATCCTCAGCATTTAAACTTCTGAGTTTTTTTGAAACCAAAGGACATAGCTTAAGAAAATTCCATTCTGCTTTAATCTCTGCTTCCAACTCTTATCTAAGCTAAGCAGACAGAGGATAACAAAGAAAAGAAGGAATGCCAAAGTAAGAGTATTTTCATTACAGTCTGTGTAAACAAACTCGAAGCAAATTTCATTTAGAAGACCAAGCCATACAAATAAAGCAATATTGCACTATTGACATATTGCTTGAATCTAACATAATATGAGATGGCCTAAGGGACTGTCCATAGATATACCTACAGCAGTCCCTTAAAAATGTCTTCTCAAAATAAAGGGGCCCTTAGCAGCAGCTACAAGAGTGCATCCTCCAACAGGCCAATTCTCCCTCCTGAAAGCCCCCATAGCCAACCTAATGCTGATATCAATGTTCTTCTGACCCTCAGGCAGGCTTTCAAGAACCACAAAAGACTGCAGATTTCTCAAGCATAAAGCTTTGTTGCCAGAGTCTAACCTAGCAGAAGCACAATATTCCTGAGATACAGAACAAAGAGGCAGAATTAAAAAAATATATTTTAAAAAAATCTACTCCCTTCAAACTGATGGGAAAGGAAATTCAGTTCATGGTAAAGTGTGAAAGGGTTGCTTTACACTTTACAGGGAACAAACATGTGCTTTTAAAATAGTAGTACACATAGCAGATTATAGCAAAATCAAAGATCCTTTGAATGTCTACACCTCATTTTATTAAATGTCTGCTTTTACCTTAGTGTTTCTGCTAAGCATCTGCCTTGTCCTATTTAGTTTGCCCCACAACTATCTTCCAATGTTCACTTAACGCTGTATATTTGGATTCACCATTAGTTCAGCCTATTTTGGATTCACCTTTGGTTCTGGTGTCTAATATCTACTAGAAGAGAATGTGGGGTTGACACAAGAAAAAAATGGTAAGATATATAACATAGCCAAAGTCATGATTTTTAGATTTCAAAAGGCATGTATGTACCCTTCCAGGAAGAACTACTGCTTTAACCACTCTTGATATTCCAAGGTCGTACAAACACAGAACACTCCCTTCTGTTTCTTCCAAGCCAATTAATACTCCAGTTCTTTTCTGCCAGGAAAACTCTTTCACTGCAAGGACAGTGGGAGGCTGTTCAGTCACACCACTAAAACGATATGCAGACAGTCGTTCTCCAGTAGCTGGATTAACTATCTCAAGTTGAGGTCCACACGCAAGGTAAGCCAGTCCACTTCGTCCTAGAAGAAAAGAGAATAGTATGTAAGTGTTGTGGAGCTGTTGCGTTCAGACATTCTGGTCCCGATTATTAATCTGGGTGATGAATTTCACACAAATTGCAGCTTTTGAACAGTCTTCAAGGGTATCCCCATTCATTGCAGTAATATAACCTAGAGGTCACCAGAGTAGAGATTATTAAATTCAGGCTGTCCAGATAAGGGTATGGTTGGGCCATCGGCAAAAGCTGGTAGAAAGCACTCAATGAGGCCCTCTGAGCCACCAAGGAAAACTCAAGGAAGACCTCCTCCCCCAACACACATGCAAGCTATGAACCTGCTCCTTCAAGGGGAGTGCAACCTCATCAAGAACAGCTTGAACACCCTCCATCTGGTCAGAGAAACCACTCATCAACAGTATCTTAGTCTTTTCTGGACTGAAATTCCGTTTGCTAGCCTCATACAGTCCATTGGCACAGACAGTTTAGCACATCCACAGCCTCACCTGATGGAAAAGAAAGGAACAGTAGAACTTATGCTATCAGCATACCGAGAACAAGCTTCATCTTCTGGAGTCAACCATCCAAGTAGGTGTGCAAACACAGTACCCTACTACCAACTCAGACAGCTATCCCAGAAGAAAGTTATGATTAATGTTATCAAAAGCTGCTGAGATATCCAGGAATAGCAAAAGGGTCACATTCTTCCACCAAGGGTCATACTACAGGGCGACCAAAACTGTTTCTCTGTCTAAACTCCCACTGAAATGGATCCTACTAATTGTTGTCATCCAAGAGTGGCAGGAACTGGTTGGATACAACCCACTCAGGTACCTTGCACAGGAAAGGGATATTTGCTAGTGACTTAAAGTTATTAAAATATTCCAAACCTGGAGGGGTTTCTTCAGGACTGGTATCACCACCACCTCAATGTTAAAATTCAGGTTCAGGATGCCCTACCCCATCCCAGAGTTTTGATTATTCATTAAAGAAAATATGTGTTCCTGAAAAATGACTAGAAACCACTATAAAGGCATACTTAATGCTATGAGCACATTATTACCGCATCAGAGTATGTCCAAAAAGTTATGGTGTCCCACAAAGAAATGATCTTATTCATAAGCTTCTTACTATGCAAATTCTCCACACCTGGCACAGTGATCCACTGAACTGGTCCTTATGCTAGCTACAAGATGAAATTCAAGACGACAATGGCACTAAGACAAGGAAGGAGCAGAATCACAACCAAAGGCTTAGAAACAAATGCTTACTGCCTGGAGATAGACCTGGATTATTTGGCTTCACTATATAGGTAACATGATCTCCCTTAATTTAACATCTAAAGACAACATTTTAGAAAAGTAGAGTTCAGATCCTAGATCTCCTCTTGACAGAAATCACACTTTCAGTCCATGTACACTATATACAAACTCTGGTTAATGATCAGTCCTTCTAACTGTCATTTGTCTGTTCTGAAATAAATGCAGCATTTCCAAATGAATTCAAGAGAGTGCAGTTACAAATCTACAATCCAATATGTGCTGGCAAGGGTAGATGGAGAATGGAAGCTCCATTAAAAAAATATAAAATTTCTCTACTAAGGAACTTACAGCCAGAAGCAGAAGCAAGCAAGCAATCTGTACTCTCAGGATTTCACTAGCTGTTGCTGTAAAACCAAAAACTCTATTAAAAGAGCTGCCAAAGAAGAGCTACCTCTCTCCATTTACAGAATACCTAAGTCACAATCCCAACCCAAATATGGTTACCCAAAAGTTATGCACAGAATCGAACAATTTCTTAAGATGAATAACAGCAACAGAGAAATCCAGCATCAAGCAAGTCCAGTTTTCATTTTAATATTCAAAATTGTCAAGACAGACATTCTGGAGACAAAAGCCATGAAGGGAAGAACCAACTCAAGCTCTCTAAGGGAGAAGAATTCCAAAAAAACTATATACTTTTACAGATCTCACAAGGTAAGGTGGAGCACACAGTAGAACTGCACTTATTGTTCTTAAAAATATATAGAGAGGGAGGTAGTCCCAAAGATATAGGTTGCAGAACATTGGCATGATACATTTTAAAAGCATAAAGACCTTGAATTGGGCTAGAAGCTAAGTCAATGAGATAGTTCACAAAAACTGGAGTGATTTCTTTTTCTTTGAGAATCAATACATGGGCTGCTGCATTCGGAGTATGCCAGTGTTGGGCAATCAACAGCAAGAGTTACTGTTGCATGAATCAGAGGGAAAATACAGCCCCCCTTACCCACACAAAGCTAATCAAAGGGTGTTCTTAGGCACCAATGCCACTTATGCCATTTCACAGTCTGGCTGCAAATAAGGGTCAAATTGCATCCTCAAAGCTGTGCATTTGTTTTTTCATGGATAGGGACTGTGACCCTATCCTAAACAGGTGAAATCTTTCTTCCCAGACCCACCAAACAATTATGACAGGATTTTGGTAATTTTCTATTGCAGATGCAACTATTGCAGCATTAGAACATAGAAGATCACCCTTGCTGCATCCAGCCCACCGTTTTGATACTGACTGACAACAGCTCTTGAGGGTTTCAGGCGGAATTTTTTGAGCCCTACCTGAAGATACCAATGATAAACTTTCTATGGGTAAAGCAGGTGCT
This sequence comes from Varanus komodoensis, assembly GCF_004798865.1. NCBI lineage: Eukaryota > Metazoa > Chordata > Lepidosauria > Squamata > Varanidae > Varanus > Varanus komodoensis. The sequence goes on along the minus strand of NW_025335268.1, from coordinate 20,652,568 downwards.
CTGTCACTGAATTATGCTCTTTCTTTTTATGTACTCCTTTCCCACTACAAAGGAAAATAAACACCAGTACTTTCCATAATACTGCTCTGCAAACACTTTTCTGCTGTCAGATTATGTAATATTTTAGTTTTGGGGGCAGCATTACGTTCATGTCAAGTACAACTCCTTTGAATTGAGTGGCCAAACAGCTTCGTGCTTTGTCCTGTTGGGTCCCTGATTTTACTCTGATTCCTTTTGAATGTCACCCTCCCTCTTATCATCTCCCCAAATCCCACAAAACATATGAATTCTTGGCCCTCCCCATACTCACTCCTCAACTGTTTCTCTTTTCCACTTGCTTCCCTCTCTTTAATGTCCTCTTCTATGGCTGCCTTCTTTCTTCCATCTATTTTACCTGCTCCTCCACCCTTCCTGTCTGGTGTTTCTTCTATGAGTACAGTCAGATGCTTCTCACTTCCACCTAGTAGCTCACATCTTGGAACTACTCACTGAGGGCTGCTGTGCGGTAGGAGGATCTTGAAAAGGACTGTGGGTTGGACAGATATTTTCTACTGCAGCCCCCAAGTGTATCCTCCTTATGTCAACTGCTAAGTTCTTTTGCTTGGATCCAATGCAGGCCCCAAGTGTATCCTCCTTATCTCAGTTGCTAAGTTCTTTTGCATGGATCCATGCAAATGGGCACTTGCCCATCAATTGAGAATTCAAGAAAATTGTCCCTCTATGGATCCAATTGTGCAATTTCCTTTTTCTAGCTGATAACATCCTACTTTGTTCTGCGGATAATATTTAGACATATACTTAAGTATTAGAACACTTGTTGCAGGTAAAAAATGAAGACTTTACCGCCAGTGAATTTCCCATGAAGTACACAGTCTATCGTTATCTCATCTTCCCCAAGTGCTTGTACTGTCACTTCTGGAAACTGCAGCAGACTGCTGGTTACATGAGCTGTTAGGTCTCGCATGATTCACTGTAGAGACACAATAAGAAGTTTATTCAGCCAGCAGTCAGTACCAGTGAGTTATTACAACTACAATACTCATAGCTTACAGCACTTTTATTAAGTACTACAGGAGTTCAACTTCTGAAGTCTACCTAAATATGCTTATTTTGTAATGATACACATTTGCACTGGGTCTCACATTTCTAGCAAAGTCTGGAGGAAGTGAAAATATTAAATTTCAAGAAAGAAAACTGTAGGAACAAGAGATAGCAGCTACAGAGGTACACAGAACTCTCAAGCTCAACTTCATTCTGAAGATATCCTTTCCCATGCATTTATGCTTTCCTCTGCAGCTATAGGCTAAAACCTTTGTTCTAGTTACAATTAATTTTCTATTAAAAGAAAAGCCAATATTTTCAGATACAATAGTTAATACAAAAAATGTAAATAGGAAAGACATGCAAGGATAGTACACCAATCAAAACAATCAGTGTTGCCTGAGACAGAGAGGGGAAAGGTAAGAGAAGAGGGACAGAATGCCGATAAGAACGCATTTTCTTATGTTGCAATACCATCTTGCCTTCTAAAAATTATTACATAAAAGGTAGGCAACACCAAAGATATGCAACTGAGGAGGGAAGAAAAGTCTGAAAGAGAAGAGAAAACAGTGCAGAAGTCACTTGTATACAACAGAATACTCTTCAAGCTGCTATGCCAGAGCATTAGGGAGGTAGTGGACCTTGTCATGGCTGCCTATTTGTGGCTACCACTCACAAATATTGATAAACACATCAGATGACATGAGCTATGTCAGCAAGGTACTCATGTGGGGAAAGAGGAAGAAACTCTTGTAAGATGAATGTTGCGGCCTGGTATATCAAGAACAAATTCTGTGTTGCTTTAGAATTATCTCTTTGTATGCATATTTGGAATATTATCCAAATATGTAGTAGTGTCCCAACACTACTACACTCCCAGAAATGTAAATATACAGACACTCTCTAGGCTAAGTGGGTGATTGTTTTTCCTTCCAGTAAAGAACTATGGAAAAACCACATCCCATATGGTACATACAAAACATGGCTATTCATCCTTAGACAGCAGCATATTGGAAGTAAAAGTCATCTACTGCTTAGCCTAAAGATTATGTGTATCCATATTTCTGTATGTGGGTGGGGGGAGATGTTGCTTAATTTTTCCATGGAAAACGTTCACTTCCTTACATTCATTAGTAAAAATGAATGGATGCCAACGGCAAATTCAATATTATTAGGCAAGGTTGGAAGCTTTAAAATTGTAATTAATATGCGTCAGGTAATTATTCTCAGTCAGGTAATTATCCCCAGAGTAAGTGTGTCAGAAAAACATATATGCTATTAAAATATACATAAACATATTGCAGAGTGAAATGGAATGTAGGAATAGTGACAGAAAAACTGAAGGGACTTTAAAAACCTTCCTGGAAGAGAGCTGATTGTCACTGAATTAGATGAGTGGCTGTCAGCATGTCATGCACATTTCTTTGAGTTGCTAACTGGTGTCATCAAATAAAAATAATTTGTGATAGTCAGGGTGTTACAGTGGTTAGAATGAGTTTGCACTGAAGAGATCCAAGTTCTAGTTCCTGCTGAGCTGTGAAACTCACTGGGTGACTTCAGACCAATCCATCTACTGCACAGGTTGTTGTGAGGGTAAAATGGACAGAAGGACCATGTAAACCAACTTGGGTTTCTTGTATGAGGCAAAAAAGGCAGGGCATGAATTTAATAAACACGTGAAATACTTTCAGTTTCTTTTTTCCCATTAAATTTAAGCAATGAGGGAAGTATACATTTTTCGCAAGTATTCCAATTAAAATTTCAATGTAATATAACATTTAAATTACACTGAGTCTGCTTTAAATTTTCTCTCAAGTATTTCAGCTTTGTTTCGAAAATGCAAATAAAATGAACATGCTAAATTAGATCATTCTGCTGCAGGGGTGGGAAAACTATGGCCCTCCAGATGTTTTCACCTTCAGCCTCCACCAGTTCCAGCCAGATTAGCCAAAGATGAAGAATAATTTAAGTTGTGGGCAAAACTTCTTGAGGGCCACAATCCCTGCCTTGGGCATCAGAAAGTTTTCTAATGCAAACTGAGATGAAACATTTTTAGAAAGTTCACATCACTGATGAAAATGCACAAACTTCATCAACCAACATAGGCAAGTATTTCCTTTGTGTGCACTGAAACTGTTTATTTGGAAATATATATAGTTTTGAGGTTTTGTTTTTTATAATGCTCTCTCTTTCAGTATTCCTGTTAAATCTAGTTTTGGATTGCAGCCTCATTAGCTTTACCGTCTTTAAGAGAACTGTATAAGCATGCCAAGATAGGCAAGTGTTTTACACAGGTGCAAATCAGGGTCTAATTGGCTCTGGTGCAAGGCAAACAGGCTGTGAATAGTGCCATTGAGCTCATTGTGACTGCTGACACTGTAGGATGCCCTCAACTGGCATATTTCTTTACCAGATTAAGCCATGGTGTCTATGTCCTCAGTTCACCACCACTGAAGATAAGAAGGCCCTTGTTAGCAGCTTCAGTGATTTCCACAAGCTAGCCCAGCAATGTCTGCTTAGTCCAACCAGTAGCCCTTCTCACCAAAATCAAGATTAAATTTCCTCTAAACCTCTTCTATAGTCAGCATTTAGATTATCTTTACAGGCAACATGCCATTTACAAGTCTGAACAACTCAGTAAAAAATTGAGACATTAGCTGTATCTTTCACTGGGTTGGATCAAATTCTGAAGTTCTTCCAGCAAAACAGATTTCCCTTCCCACTGCAGTCCCTTTTCATGTTTTCCAAATCGCTTCCTGAGGGTTAAAGGACTTTCCAGAACAGATATGGAAGGTGTGTTGGAGGCTGCAGAGGAAGGGAAGCAAAGGAACTCCACTCAAGTGATGTTGGATTTAAGCCACTGTGTCATAAATCAAAGTGACTATGAATCAAATGGTTAACAGTTTAATCACAATTAATTAGATAGCTACAATATCTTAAAAAAATATTATTTTTAATCAGAGGAGAACATTAAGGCCCAGAGCCCAGCAATACTCTGTTCAGTTTTTAAAACAGTGAAAAACTTTGTAAAACTCAAACGTTCTGTGCTAAATAAGGGGGTGGGGGGGAATCCAGCACATCCAGAAACTAATTCAAGGAATAAGACAATAATCTGAAAAAAAAAATGTTGCTGGCCACAAGGACAATACCAAAGTACTGCAGTCAGACTAAGGCACTGATCAGATGCACACCCAGAAACAACTTGTTAAAGACAATGACATCAATAATAGCAGCCTCTTCTATTACATTACTATAGTTCAATAAAAGCATTACATGCCAATATCAAGAGCTTGTACAAAAGAAAAAGTGCAAAATTAAGAATAAATATATACAAGGAAAAAATTCATGTTGACAAGTCACAGAATTCAGTCCATATTAACTGACTCACTATCTCACCAAGCTTGGAATTTTTGTTGGCAAATCAAATATTTGATATTAAAAATGCATTGGGAGATTTAATATATTTTTTCAGACAAGTAAGTTAAAATCTTCAGCTACATACAAACTACAAGTAATATGCTACAATGTCCTTCAACAAGTGTTAGCAGAGCTCTGCACAATTTTGCACAACTTTTATAAGCACAATTCTCAGCCATTTCTGCAAGGGTACCTCTAGTTGGGTTCTCCAGGTGCACACTGTTTATAACCTAGTTTCTGCTCCCACTATATCATCTGCAGGAATGCAATGACAAAGTTCATAGGAACATAAGAAGATTTATCCAGTGCAACTTTCTGATCCCACAGTGGCCAATCCACTGCCCCTGGGAAACCCACAAACAGGACATGAAGGCAACAGCACTCTCCTGTCCATGCTCTCCCCTAACTGCTACATATAACCAAGCTGTCTCTAGTGCAGGAACTAGCGTAGCCATTAGTCCCAGTAGCCACTGAATCCTCCTCCATGAATTTGCCTAATCCCTTTTAAAAGCCATCCAAATTAGTGGCCATTGCTCCACTTTGTGGAATTGAATTCCATAGTTTAACTACGCACAGTTTAAAGAATTTCCTTTTATCTGTCTTGCATCAGCTTCATGGGATGATGCCAAGTTCTAGTATCATGAGTGAAATAAAATATGTCTCTTTCTTTCAATGCCAGGTATAATATTGTACTTCTACCATATCTCCCCTTCCTGCCTATCTATAAGCTTAAATAATCTCAGATATTGCCATCTTTCCAAAAGTGAGTTGCTCCAGCCTCTGGATTATCTTAAAGTACAATCCTATCTGTATTTAGAAAACTCTTACCACACCTCAGCCAGCATAGGACTTTGGGACTTCTCGGGGGCCAACTTCAGTCAACTGAAGGCCAGGCTGGGGGAAGTCTCCTGGGAGAGGGTGCTGGAAGACCAGGAGAGGTGGATGGCGCTAAAAAGGGAGGTCTTGGAGGTACAAGCCTTAATGATACCACTGATTAGCAAAGCGGGAAAGTGTAGGAGGGCACCACCATGGATACAAAGAGGGATTAGAAGGAAGAGGGACCTCCACAGGTAATGGACACTGAAGCAAGTGGGCAAAAGGGTATACTAGGAGGCAGCGACATGATGCAGAAGGGTTCTGCACAAGGCAAAGGCTGATTATGAGCTGAGCAACAAAAAGGGCTTCTACCTTCATGTAAATAGGAAAAGGAAGGGGAGACAGGTGGCGGGACCACTTTAAAGGGAAGGGAGGGGACCTGGTAACTGATGTAAAGGAACAAGCACAGATGTTAAATGATTATTTTTTTCTGTGTTCCCCCAAAGCAGGTTGGGGGAGATCTAGCTGGGCGGGGGGAGGCTAGATGAGGTTTGGGTTATAAGGGCACAGATTGGAGTCACCTCCCTAGAAGTCAAGGAACTCCTGAGGGCCCTGGATGTTACAAAGGTGCCACGCCCTGACAGGCTACACCCAAGGGCACTTTGGGAATTGACAGGGGTACTCTTGCATCTGTTGACCTTCATTTTTGAGGCCATGTGGAAAATGGGAGAATTTCCAGAGGATTGGACAGTGGTGTCAGTGGTACCAATCCTCCAAAAGTGTAGCAGGGGAGATGTGGAGTTACAGGCCAGTTAGCCTTACATCCATTTTGGGAAAGACGATGGAAAGACTCATAATAGGGAAAGCTCTAGAAATCCTAGATAGGGATGGGAAGTTGGCAGCCACGCAGTACAGATTCCCATAAAAATAGTTCCTGCCAGATTAGCGTTGTGCAATTCTATGATAAGGAGCCAAGGTGGCTAGATGGAGAGGACACGTGGATGTGGTTTACCTGGATTTCAACAAGGACTTTGACAAAGTGTTGGATGATACTCTGGTCAAGAAATTGTTGAGCTTTGGGATAGAATGAGCGATGCACTGCCCGATGCATTAGGGCATAGTTGATGGACTGCAAGCATAGGGTGACTATCAGTAGCGAATCATCTGGATGGCAGCCGGTGACGAGCTCACCCAGGGCTCAGTTCTGGAAGCGATTCTGTTCAACTTTTTTATCAATGATCTGGAGGAGGAGAGAACTAGTCTGCTGACTAAATCCATGGACAATACCAAAGTGGGGGCAGAGGTGGTGGCCACAACCAAGAAGCAGGTGATCCAGATCCAGAAGGATCTGGGCAGGCTGTGGAAGTGGGCAGGGGACAACAGGATTGCATTCAATGTGGATAAGCGCAAGGTCTTGCACTTGGGACACAGGAATAGGTGCCACGGGTACAGAATGAAGAGCAGCACTTGTGAAAGGGATCTTGGAGTACTTGTCAACAGCAGGCTGAACATGAGCCAGCAGTGTGACATGACAGTTAAGAAGACAAATGCCACCCTTGGATGTAAAGACAGAAGCGTGCCTTCCAGATTTAGGAAAGTGTTGATACCGCTATACACGACTCTGGTGAGCCCACAACTGGCATACTGCCTCCAGTTATGGGAGCTACATTACAGGAGAAACATGGCTAGGTTAGAAGTTCAGCACAGGGTCACAAGAATGGTAGCTGGGTTGGGAGGGGTGACATATGAGGAAAGACTGAGGGAACTGGGTCTTTTCAGCCTGGAGAAGAGTCCAAGGTGAACTTTTAGCGACTTATAGGTATGTGAGGGGATGTCATGTGGAGGAGGGCCATGACCTGTTCTTCCCTGCAGTTGAGGGCAGGACACATTCCAATGAGGCAAAGCTCAAGGAACCAGGCTTCGGGTTGGATGTCAGAAAGTACTTCCTGATGGTGAGGACCCCTAGGATATGGAATGGACTTCCAAGGGAGGTGGTTCAGGCTTCATCAGTGAGGGTGTTCAAGGAAAGATTGGACAACCACATGTTGGGGATTACATGAGCAGAGATGGCTGGAGCTGGGAGTCAGACTAGATGGCCTGGGAGACCCCTTCTGACTCATTTTGTTTCTACAGCTGTACAACTATTTGTTATCTAAACATGCATGAGACTGCATCCTTAGTTTGTCTTTTTTGCACAATGTGCAGTGACAAGACCTATTATTGGTCATTATATGCTTTTTAGTGCCAGGTCAAGATCTTTTTATTTGATCAATATTTTAACATTAACCAATTTTAACTGTATTTGATTTATTTAATGTATTTTAAATATGTTAGTTTTATGCTCAGTTCGTGGAATAGCTGATTTATTTTATTTAGGATTTAGAATAATGCTGTAAGCCATCCAGAGACAACAGTGATGAACGGCCTATAAATTCAATAAATAGACAGACAGATAGTATTCTAAGTGCTGTCGTACCATAGATTTGTATAAAGGGAGCTATGTAACTGGCAGTTTCATTTTCAATTCCTTTCCTAATTATGCTTAACATGGAATTTGCCTTTTTCAAAAAAAACAAAAAACAAAAAAACCTACATGTTGCTTTGACATTTTCATTCAGCTCTCCACCAGAACCCCAAAGTTTCTTTCTGGATCTGTTGCAGCTAGCCTAAATCCCATCAGCTCATACTTGAAGCTGGGAACTTTTACCCCAATGTGTGTAACTTTGCACTTGCTTAAACTGGACTACATTTGCCATTTCAATGCCCATTCTCCAAGCATTTGGAGGCTCTCACTATCCCTTTTTAACACTCTAAATAAGCAAACTTGGCCAATTCACTGCTCATTCCTAATTCCAGATCTCTTAAGAATAAGTTTAAAAGCATTTGTCCTGATAAAGATTCCTGTGGAACCCCACTGTGTACATCCTTCCACTGGAAAAAAAATACCATTTATTCCTACCCTTTGATTTCTGTTCTTTAACTAGCTGCTGATTTATAAGGCCACCCCTCTGCCTATTCCATGACTGCTAAGTATGCTCAGGAATCTCTGGTGACAGACTTGGTTTCCTTGAACTTTGAAAAGGCTTTTGTCAATGTGTACTGGATCAAATGCTTATAAATACTGCTAAAGAACTCTAAAAGGTTTGCAGAAGCCATGTTGACCCTTTCAACAGAGCTTGTCCTTCTACATGCTTACCACTCTTTAAATGATAAAAAGCATCATTTGCTAGATGCAAAGACTAAGGCAGTACAGGTTACAACTTTGTCAGCTTCCTACACAGGTTGTATCTTAGCTTTCATTTGTGTTAGAAGGCAGCACTGATGTATAGAGATAAATACCCTGGTCTCTTGACTGTTTTCACCCATAAAACCTATTTTATATTCCAGCCTTCTCTGGGGATGGACATGATAGAAGTTGTAGTCTAATGCATCTAGAAGGTACAAGTTTGGGGAAAGTTGCTATATCCTATTGTTTTGACGTGTAACACAACTGTTTTGAGTACACTGAAACAGTGGCAACCAATTTTTCTTCATACCCAAGAACAATGAGAAATTAAAGCTTAACATGCTTATTATATGATGCATTATTTTACATATCAGCTCTACAGTTCTGCCAAAATATGCATACCTTTAAAACATGAAAACAGAAAGGCATATGAAAGATGCGTGATTTCATGACAATATCGAATAACTACCTCACAATCAAACTTTCACAAAAGAACTCTTAGTTTCGAAGGACAGGTGAAATGTATCCTTGCATACTCATGCATTCAGCCTACCAAGTTTAGGACACCAACCAGTTATACTAATCTTTTGATGTAGCCTAGCTGTAAGTCATTGGTTGTCAATATGGGATCTACAGACACAAATCTGATTACCACTCAAATCGTCAATGTATTTTATCAAACTCTGATCTATTTTTGCATACAGGGTAGGAATCAAGGTTCCCCAAATGTATATTATAGTCTTGGCTTGAACATTAACTAATGTAGCAACAAGGAAGTCAGTGTACACTGAATCAAAGAGTACCTCATCACACTTTCACATATTTTTGTAGCTATATTCCTCCATTAAGTCTCCCAAAAGCACAAGAATTGTTCGTATTAATTCTTAACAATTATCCCAAAAAATAGAAGATGTCCACTGCAACCATACACAAGCTTAACTGGGAGTAAGTCCAACTGAACTTAATATTTAATTTCAAGTAAACATGCCTAAGATTGTACTGTTACTTCTGTTTATAAATGTATGCTGCTTAGCATTTGATTCTTTTCTCCAAGTGCACTCCACAATCTTTATCTCAATAATCCTTACAAAAAGCCAGTGGGCAGTATCCAATGCTGCCACAACATTAGCAGAGACAATCACTAGTTCAACAGGACATAGCATTAGTTGGAGCAGTTTTGAGTAGTGCTACCTATCACTTCTAGAATGAGACAGGTCAGCAGAGTTTATGCTAACCTGTCCTATCCTAGAAACAGCTAGTTTCCTCAGCTGTACCAGCAAGTGCTAATTTTCTGTTGTGCTAGTGGTGATACCTATTAATTCAATGTGTTTAGAGTTAAGTGGAGTGCTAGCTTTTGATATTGCCATGTAGATTAAAAGCTGATATTATCAGACTTGACTGAGGGCTCAGGTCAAGGTTTGGTGTGAACATATGTATCTCAGTTTTTTAAACAGAGATATGTGCAAATTCATCAGCCACATGCTCCATCTTCAAACTTGTCAGGGCACAATGACTTAGTATTTTTGGTAATTCATGGTAGTTTTCTAGGTTGTTTTTAATGTGGAACAATAATGGCCTGAATTTGAACAAGGTTGGAACTATGTCTGGAAGTGCTCATTTGCAGTGTGCTGTGGATGTAAGAGGAAATAGGCATGAGGATAGAGTACACAAGCACACATGCACATAGATATATTGACTTAATTAAGCTAAAATATCTATGAGTGAGCTAGGCCAGATAGTAGCTTAAGTTTTCCTTAGTTCAGAGGTAACATGTGAACCAGGGGACTTCCTGGCTCAGAGATATACAACTGAAATATTAGCCTAGTACACAGAAGCACCGGCCTTCAAACCAAAAGAAGGATCACTTTCCAATGCTCTGCCACAAAACAAACATAGGGGTACTTTAGGAAGAGATATTATCCCATGTTTCCTAGCTTCTACATCCACGAAGTTTTGGGGGCAAGATGCGAGGTGTCATCTCCCATGTGGTTTGAGGTGATAAGATGCTTGCAGTAGTTGAAGACCCCCTCAAGTACTGTAGCATGTATTAGCTTCTCTGAGAATCACTTGCTGCCAAGAACACAAAATTAGGACTGAAAGAGGATGCACACTTCCTTGAAAGCAACTCCAACGAGCAACAGAAACCTTCCCAGGCAGAACACACAGAACAGGCTGCCCAGCCAGAACCCCCCCCCCCCCCGAGCTCTGGCTCCAGGTCTAAGCCTGCCACTATCCGTGTTGACTCTCAAAAATGGCTGTTTCCCCGTCGTTTTAGTTGTTTGCCGTGAACGGTCACATGCTCGCCGTGCTGCCTAAGCGGGGCGAGGGGAAAAACGCAGTCACGACCGACTCCCATGCACACGCAAACCTGAAAGGCCGCTCTCCCCAGCGTGCAAGAGTGGAGCATCGTGCTGCGGAGCCCCGGCTCCCTCACAACAACCTTTAGGCTTTCCGCTTGCCGCGTCGCGAGCGGCACGTTTTCCCTCCGCTCACAACTGCCGCCTTGCGCGCCCCTCTCAAGGCCACCCAGCCCGCGCTGCGGGACCTGGAAACGGCAGGGAGGGAGAACGGCCAGGCAGGGCTTCACCGCCCTGCAGGTAGCCTCCGCGGGTGGGTGTGCTGGGGAAGCAGCGGGCCCGGCGGCACACCCAGGAGGCTGACCCGGGGAAGGCGGCGGCTCAGGCAACCGGCACAGCCATGTGTGGCACCGGCCGACGCTTACATAATGAGCCCGACACTGGCCTTCCTCGGGCCTCCGCTTTCCCCCCACTCCGGCCCGAAACCGGGCCTAGTGGGGAGGTTACACAGGCTTATCCCGCCGCCCAAACCCTCACTCGGCCGGCCCGTCTCTCTTTCTTGCCTGGTACCTGCGGCCAAGGCGGGTGTCACCGCTTCGGTCCCGTCGCTGAGTATTTGATCAGAACAGCAACATCTCTCCCCTGCTGACGCCGCGGCGGTTGAACGAAAAACGGAGGCAGCCTGGCGGGCTCGCTGGGCTAGGCCAGGCCTGCTCGAGCCGCTGCTGCTACGGCGCTCGATCGGTATCTGTCTGCGCAGCAACCTCCTCTTCCTCCCCCCACCCACGATCGCCACCGGCAGGCAGCAGAAAGGAGGGGATGTAGGGGGAGAGAAGAGCGAGATCTCGCGAGAACAAATCACAGCCGTCGCGGGAATTTTTAAATTCTTACGCCTTTCCTCATTTTAGAGTTACAGTTCGTCGAAGAAAAGTGGAAAGTACCCGAACGTAGTTTCCGTAAAACTACGAATCCCAGCATGCAACGCTTTGAGCTGGGCCGCTGAAGCGATATTCCGGGACGCTTGAAAGCTTGTGCTTCCGACTTGTTTCTTTTGTTGAGGAAATGCCAGTACAGCTAGTAGCGATGGATAATACAGTTATCTGCGGCCTGAGCCTATGCACGTTTTTGTGGAAATAGTTCCAACCATGTAGAAAAGGGCTTACTCCCATATTAATTAACATTGGGTTGCAATCCTTATAGCGCTTGTGTATTTTTACCTGTAAACTGCTTCAGGGTGCACCAACATGTTCATGAAAGTGATTGGCCACACTGGCAACTTCGCTCCAAATGGGCCAGTGGTGCACCCAGGACTTGATCTTGTAGCTGGAATCTGTGGTCTTACAGCACAGAACCTTCTGCGGAAAGACGGGTGATGGGGACATTGGCAAATGGACTGGCTTCAGCACCTGGACTGACATGGGCATGGACTGCCTAAGTGCCTACCTTATTTTTTAAAATCCTTTATAGTCAAAGATGTGTTTGCAGAGGCTCACTTAAGATATTTTCTTGTTTATGTCAAGAGTGAAAATAATTACCTTTGAGAGTTAGTTGGGGGGTCTATGATCAATAGAACATGTACAGTTTATTCAGACATACAGGAAATACATGTAGGCAACCCCCTGAAGGGACTACAAAGATGGAGGCTGTACAAGATGTTTTTATAACCTATCAGTTACATATAGTTTGGAGGAGGGAGAGGGATCACTGCACCATATGGTAGAGGCACATTAGAATAAAACAAGGGCTAAGACAATACAGAAGGACATTCAGGACAGGTAAACAATTAGCATCTCTAAGAGTTACCTCCAAGGAACAGGCCTTTCAGGATAAGGACATTAGCATTTTTAAGGTGTACAAGCAAGGCTTGTAACATGGATTCCTGAAAAGATCTGGAATCCCATCTTAAGCCTAAAGCTGCTTTTACAGTGTCAGGCTTTTAGCAGCCATATTATGGCAAAGCTTTTGCTCATTTTGTTCTGATATTTACAACAAAGTGACACTTGTTCCTACAAAAGAAGAGACAGATTTGCAAAAAAGAGAAAATAAAAGAAAGGCTGATTTATATGTATGCAAATTATTATTATACCCAGAATAGAAGTTCAGCAAATCTCACCACAGTTGGGAAGATTGAGGGCAGGTGTCCTCTGTGGCTGTTCAATCCGCTGCCCAGGTGCAGTTGTTGGACAAAAGGAAGGCTTCCTTTCTTCCATCTTGTTTCTTAATATGTATCTGAATTTGAACAGGGCAGCCCTTCAAACAGAGAATGCCTTTAAATAGAGAACTGTCCTTGCAAGGCAGGACATGACTGGTGAAATCCAAGCTGCATATTTTATTAACCATGTAGTTTGTTATTGTGTCTATTTTTTCCCTTTAAGATAATGGTAGGGGTAGGGTAGGGTGATCTCTTTCCTCTGGTGCTGCAACCCCAGTCCTCCCAAACTAGTATTTGTTAAGAAAGGGATGTTGCCATTGGTAAATTTAGTGTTTTCATATATCCATTGTCTAAATAAAAATGTTTTAATAAATAAATAAATAAATAAATTCTGTCTATTGGTTAAAATACAAAGTTGGCCCATTAAAACAATTTATTCAAAATTCCAATACCACAAATCTATGCATGTTTACTCAGAAATTCAGTGAAATTTGGACCTGGGTTGCCTCTGATGGCAAACATTTCTGGATTGTTTATCTGAGGCAGGGGTCCTCAGACTTTTTAAACAGGGGGCCAGTTCCCTGTCCCTCAGACTGTTGAGGGGCAGACTATAGTCTGAAAAAAATATGACCAAATTCCTATGCACACTGCAGATATATTATTTGTAGTGCAAAAAACCAGGAAAAAACAATACAATGTTTAAAATGAAGAACAATTTTAATCAACATAAACTTATTAGTATTTCAATGGGCAGTATGGACCTGCTTTTGGCTAATGAAATGGTTAATGTCTACTTCCATATTTGTCACTGCTAGTCGTAACAAGTGATGCAAGTGTGCATCAGTTAGTCTGGATCTGGTTGGAGATTTCAGATGTTTCATTCAGGAAAAAGTCTGTTCACAGACTTTGGTGCTGCCCAAGATGGCTGCCATTTTGAGTGCATGGTTCCTGAGATTAAGATATGTCTCAGAGGGGAGAGATGCATAGAAATTAGTAAGGCTGCTTGACCTGAATCCGTCTTTCAGAGAGTCACAATTCACTAAATTCTGGCATATTAGACAAACAGCTCTTTTCTTGTACTGCATGAAAAAGTAATTGCAAGTCCACTGTTCTTTGAATATCCTGCACTCGGAGTCAATTTTTCTTTTTCTTGACATAATAGTTTCCCAGGGATTCAAAATTGCTATTACTAAAATACCAATAAATACAGTGCTACAAAAACAATATACCAGTACTGACCCCCCAGAAACATGTCGACAGATGCAGAATTAGCACAGTACTGACCCCCCCAGAAATGTGTCCACAACAACACAATGAATATAAAATGGATATGATTAGGACCATTTCTGCAGAGAACAATCATAAGCTCATCATGAGCACTGAGCTCATTTATATATGTGGTAGTGTGATCCACAGGGGATCGCTTTTTAGAAAGCAATGGACAGGCAATGATGAAGTGATCTGTCACCTCCGCACCACCTTTTTTAACCACCATCTCCAATAGCAACCAAATGACACTAATAAATCTGCACTCACATCAGTGCACACCCATAGAAATACATGATGTGTGGCATCCTACATCAAAATTAGCATTAGAATTTATTTTTCATGAGCAAAAATGAGGAGGAAAGATGGAGGGGAGCAACTTCTGAATCTGCTAAAAATTATGATTTTTTATTAAAAAATATAAAACAGCTTTAAAAAGAGAGAAACTCACTAGGTCCTGCAACCCAAGTCCATCTCTACAAATTATGTCTCTGCATATAGTTTGTAGAGTTTCTCTCTCTTTTTAAAACCGGTGCTATTTTTTTAAATTAAAAATGTTTGCTCTGCTCGCCCAGGCTGCAGCAGAAGCCCAAGATGATGCTGCACCGCCCGCCAAAAGGGAGAGCAAGACACAAGGGGGAGCCATGAAGGCACACTCGCCTCGGCCGAAGCCTTCCTGGCTCCTCGCCGCCGTCCCACTTCTGAGCTGGAGGAAGGTCCCCTTGCAGGGGCTCACCCGGCCAGGAATGGGAAGCTGGAGAGGTGGGCACAGGACAGCTCTCCCAGCCGAGAGAGGGCCGCGAGGAGGGAGGTAAGGGCAGCCTTCTGCAGGCAGAGGCGAGGGGAGGCAAGGGACAGGACCACGGTTGGCCGAGTGGGGCACCTTCCACCTCTCCCCAGCATGGAGGCCGCTCAATGGTGGCGGCAGCGGCTTGCCCTGAGAAGGCCCCCAGGCTTGACAAGGCGGCTGCAGCTTGGCCCGCAGCCCAGGGATGTGGCTCATATTTTTGTAGTTAAACAAAAACCAAAAAACAGATTAACTTTATTACATTGAACATTATGGGGAAATTTCGGTTCACAATCAAAATCATGGAATGAATTAAGTCCGTGAAATGAGGTACCACTGTATTTAGGAAATAAAATAAATTTGACACTGTATTTAGGAAATAAAATAAATCTGAATAAAATAAATCAGAAATATTCATTAATAAAAGTATTATATAGTTAAAATATATTTAAAAAGTTATATTTTTCTTACCTTCTATCTTTTTAGTGTCTTCACCTCTCTCTTTCCACTGCCCTCCTCTCTTCTGTATTCCTGCTCCATATTCCCGCTCTGTATTAAGAGCCAACACGTGTGCAATAGGGGGAAGAGCCGATGCATGCACAATTCATGTGGCAAGACCAGCACAGCAGCAGGAGCTAGTCAGAGCTAACAGAGAGAGCCGGCACATGCACAGTTGAAGGGAGCTGTTACAATTTGGCACATGAGCTGGCTCTCTGCTTGTCTCCGAAACAGAAAGTTTCAGAGTATGCCTGTGCCGGCTGAGAGCTTTTGGATTCGTTTGGAGATCAGTTTATCTGAATGAGTCCAAAAGCTCTGAGGTGGGCTGACTGAATTACCTTGGCAGGACATATCCAGCCCATGGGCCATAGTTTGAGGACCCCTGATCTGAGGAGTTGTGGGGGAAAGCAGAGCACACAAGACATATTCAGTCACACACATACAATGATGCAGGGTCAGCTACTTCGATGATGAGTCAGTCTCATTACATGAGGAAAATATTTTTCATCATTGTTCGATCAAGCTGGAATTCCTGCATCCTCTATACTTCTACTATGAATATATGAAGGGTAGGGTGAAGCATATGTGTGACCTTGCCTGCCCCCGAAACGTCGCACTCCCCTTTCTTGATACAACATGAGCTTCCTGACAACGGTCATAACCTTTAGGCTTTTCAGTGAAACAAAGAACACTTATTAGACAGTGCACAAGGGAACAGAAAAGCTGTCTTTGCATTCTTTTTATAAAGTAAGTTTGACAGCTATGAATACATTATCCTGGCAGCCTTTTGTTCCAGCATTTTCAGCCTCACTGTTTCAGCACAGCTAATAAGCTATATATTATATAACCTAATAGAATGTAAATATATACCACTATTGGTGTTGTTTAACTGATGTTAATGTAAAATGATGTCTGTGCCCTCTTTAATTTTAACTGCTTTCCCCCCTTATATAGGCAGAAATAATTCCTCTACTTAATTGATTTTTTCAAGGAACATTTTCTAGTGCTATATGACCAACTACAGAGTCCTAAGGCAAAAGCAAATTAGGCACAAATATTGTTCTGTTCTTGACATTTATTATTGAACATTATATTAAGATTCCTCCACAGACCTCACAATATTGTACAAGCTTCTAGCCTGGACCAGGTCATAGCTGAGTACACTTAAATTCCTCTGTGGGCCTTTAGTATGCTCAAGTGCTTTAATAATTGTTGATTCTTTGTTGTGATTGCTTACCATACACCCACTCAATGCCCACTCAATAAAATGGCAGATTAGACATTTAAAGCAAACTAATGAAAAACAAATTAGGCAAATATTCCTAGACCTAGGCAAAGGTCTAGGCAAATGTTCCTAGACCTTTGCCTTATTCCTGGACCACACAACCTGGCTTTTACCATGTGTTTCAGAATTACACATTGCTTTGAAAATATAAGCAATCTTCATGATTCTTTATTTTACAGTTTAGGTGCATCCCTATGCACTGGACAAAAAAAAGGTCCTATGGCTCCCAGCATGCCCTAGGCATACCCTGCAACTCCCCTCTGTGGCAATTCGCAAAACATCCAAACATGTATTGTAAAAATACTATATAAGATATTATTAAGAAACATGCTCCAAGGGTGCAACTGCAGTTCTGACTTACAGCACCTGTCCTTGAAACTAGTGTGGAAAGAGCCTTGTCGGCTGCACTTCCTGGAGTTGTTCTCTGGACAGGAAGGAGGGAAGAATACCACTGCAAAGATACAACACATCTTGCTTGCTTCCTACTCTGAGGTGTCACACTTAGGACTTCTCTGCCTGAGGGATTAGGCACACTGCTTTACTGAGGCATATCTTCTGTTTTCACTGTGAGAGGAAAATGCGTCCTTAGCACAGTTTCTTTTCCTGGGGTTTGCATTTCTTTGTTTTTCTATGTATTAACCAACCACAAGGTGATGCTATGGCATAGCTGCAGTATAGTGGATTTTGGGCAATATGCCGCTTTTGTTCTGGTTTGTCATTTAAAATGTAATGCCATACTTTTGTTACTTTAAAAAAACACATACAGAGAGAAAAGGCTGGAAAGATGGGAGAGGCTCTGGAGGATGGCAACATTGTGCAAAGGGTTCACAAACTTCCACAATCACACCTGCATCATAAATGCCGCATGTAGCAAAGCTGCTTGATGGCCAAAATTGACCCTCTAAGTGCTTTGTTGGGTTTCACAGGCCATCTACGTCTTTTGCCCTGCCTATAATAACTATTATACTTCATGTTTGGACAGTGAGTGAGATGCTAACTGAATTTCCTAAAATAATTAATATTCCTGCCACTTCTCCAGGCAGAGATAAAATTTCAGAAGTGTATTATTGGTTGTCAAGTGCACCATTGTTTTGGTTTTCTTTGGAAAGTTATTAGAAGCTTATTGGTATTGGCTGGCTGAGGAAAGCTGAATTACAAGCCATTTCGCTATATTGAAACATGTGTAGGACTGCATCCCCCCCGCCCCCCTGACCATTGTCTCCTTCACAGATGCCTAGCTTACATCATTTTTGCTGAGCAGGGGGAGGAATACCCTTTTGCCAAAATGTGCCTGTTCATCCTGATTATTTTCTGTCGCAGTCAGTAAATACCCCTAGACAGTATTTGCCAGGGCCATTTTTTTCAGGCTTTTCCAACTCTTTCCTTCCCCTGTTACTGCATCTTGCAGCAGGATTATTGACTGTATCCAGTGAGGCAGCCAATACTGCAGATACCTTTTGCCTGCTGTCCCTGTCTGTTGCATTTGCTGTAGTGTTCCAGATGAACCCCCAGTTCTGAAGAGCAGCATTTCAGAGAGCATGGAGGACTGCACTAGGCAGGCAGGGACAGGGGAGACCACCCTGCTGTTTGCAAGTGAAAGAGCATTCAGCAGCTGCAAAGCAACCATAGCATCCCTTCAGTCCACCTTATTATACAGGGTGTCCATAAAGTCCATGTGCAATTTAAAATACCTGTAACTTTGTAACTACATGTGATAGAAACAATCTTTAAAAAGTAAAAGAAAGAAGAAACACTTAATTTTTTATTGTTCTTGTTAATTTTCAACATGTCCATCGACATTACTAATTCAAAGGGTAATACGATTCTGTAGTTCTAGGAAAACATTTTCAAGCTGATTTTCAATAATGCCAGCAATTACATCAGTTATCCTAGCTTGCAAGTCTTTTACAGATCGAGGTTTGGTTGAATAAACATTAGTTTTCACATGTCCCCATAAAAAGAAATCTAATGAAATCAAATCTAATGGAGTCAAACACGTGGCCTACCAGACCATGGCTTATCATTGACAGAACCTGTTTCTTTAAATTTTTTCATCCACCTGGATATGGAATTCTTGGGTGGTGCTTCTTTCTTGTACTGAGTTCTAAACCTTCTTTGGACAGTGGTGGTAGATTTTAGTTCAGCCAACCAAAGAACACAGTTTACTTTCACTTCTAGTGGAGCCATGGGTCAACAGTAATTCTGAAAAATAAGGAATTTTTAAATGTCAAGCAATTGTTAAACATATTGTGTAAAACAAATGCTGAATAAAATTTCTAAAGATAAAAAAACTTTATACATCAAGCTTTCTGATCCTTTTTACAGATTGTTTCTATCTCATGTAGCTACAAAGTTACATGTATTTTAAATTGCACAGGGACTTCATGGACACCCTGTATACTAAACAGTTTACTTCAGAATGTTACATCTTAGGTTCAGGTTAATCTTGCATGAGGGCATGCTTCCCTACCTCAGAAAGGGGTTTGTTCATAGCAGAAAGTTTGCTCATTCCTGTTCAGTATTAGCTTTGACTCTGTCACCATTGGGTATGGATCCTGTCCGACTTTTCCCTTAGCGAAATGGCCTTTCACAAAGAAAAGATTCAACGCCACTGGTATAGAGTAAACCATGTGAAGCATGTGCGTGAGGCAGTGGCGTTTTAGAAACCTTAAAGTATGACACTATGTTCACTTGATAGAAGAATATAGCAGCCTTATTATGTAGCTACAACTCAGCACTCCTGAGCTTACACATTCTCGGGCATTTTACTTGTACCATCACATGATATTTCTCTATGCTTCTTCCCTTTATTGGCAGCTATTCAACCTTGATGATCTGTAAAATACATCCTCTGATGAATGTGATGTATGTGTGATGAATGCGTATATGTTTTGTTTGAAAGATCTGCTCATCTATTTATCAAATGTTTACATGCTGATAATTGGTTATGGACATCAAAACCAAGATAACGATAGGCTTAATGAGACAGAAACAGCATAATGGGAACACAACTGTTCTCCAGTAGAGTAGGAATAATTTAATAGAAATTGAACAGGGCATTGCAAACTCTATGAAAAGGAAACACCTAATTGTCGGCAGAACTGGCTGCTCAGGAATAGTTTGTGGAGCCACACACGAGGAGGAGAGCATAACACATCTTTTCCAAGAGTCATTTCACTTCTTCACAGTGTGCATAATTCATGTGTAAAGTTTACTGCCACTACCAATGGTCATGGGAAAGAATACTTAAATTTATAGAAGAGAATCAAGATCTATCTATGAATACTCACTGTAATTAACTAAGTGTATATGCTGTCTTTCCTCCAAGGAGCTCAGGGTGGCATAAATGTAACTAGTGAAAGGTGTATGCTTATTCCCTGGAAATGTCTCCCTATGCTTATCTTCATGCCTGGTGGGTTCTCCTAAGTTCTGTTCAGGTGTTCTGAAAAGTTCTTGCTTCAACATACAAGTGGGATTGATTATGGTTAGTAGCTGAGCAGGTTTTTTAATTGTGCAAACTGACTAAGAATGAGTAACACCATGTCCATTGCCTTGAGTTCTGTGGCAAATGTAATCTGAAATGTAATAAATATATTAGATCTTTAATTGAAATGTATTATATATGATAAATTTTATTCCAGCAGGATTTTGTTAAAAGTGACCAACAAAATTTATGTCTTGGTTTTCATCACTGACATTATCCCTTCAGGTTAATTGCTTACTTTTCTTTTTATAATATTGTAATTTTTAAATGTTTTAAAGTCACTGTGAGTGTCATTTTGCACAAGAAGGGTGGGATATAAATACAGTGGTGCCTCATACTTCAAACAACTCTGACTTTGAACAATTCAAGTTGAGATAAAACTGCTCCAATGTTCAAACGATGCTTCTACGTTCAAACTGTATGCAAAGTGAAAAAAATGCAGTCACAGCGTAAACATCATCTGTTGTGCACCCAAGTCATCTCTTGCTGTGAAACATCCCTTGTGTAATGCTCATGCATTTTCAGTGTGTGCATTTTTGTGTATTTTCAGTGCTTCTTTTGCTTTATTTTTGGGTTTTATATATATATAAAGCCACTCCTCAATAAGATACAGTAAATGCACTAACATAACACTACCAGCATAAATTCTAATACAGTGGTGCCTCATACTTCAAACTTAATTTATATCAGGAGGCCATATTCACTGTTTAAGTTTATCAAAATGGGTATTATTTAGGGTCTGGGAACAGATAATTCACTTTCCATTATTTCTAATGGGAATAATTGATTTGGACTTTGAACAATTCAGAATTCAAATGGCCTCCCAAAATTAATTAAGTTTGAAGAACGAGGCACCACTGTATTTCAATAAAATATATGCTGGTTGACATATCTGCCTTTTCTGTATGGTTTCTGTGCATAGGCTTGGATCCAGTCCTGCTCCTACTGGCATGGGTGGGTGAAGCAATGTTTATTGATTCCCTCTGCAGTCCTGTGTGCCTTCAATGAGGTGTGATTTCAATGAAGCAGGAGAATTATTCACATGATTGAAACTCTATTTTCAAAATCTTTTACTAACCTTCACTCCCTATTTGGTTAACAACAACAATGCTATCAACTACTATATGCTTGCCAACTTATTTGTCATATACCTTAGCTAGAAGGCTGCAGGCAAAGCTGGTTTTATTTTTTACAGCACCAAGTGTTTTTAAATGCTCATATGATTTGGTTTCTCCTAAATGAAAGCATATGCTTTAAATACCCATAGTTTTAAAGGCACACTGTTCCAAACTGCCAGGGGATATCCTGAGCAAATTTTGAATAAATGCATAGATCACACAGCCTGAGGTGCAATGAAAGCGCCCTGCTAGAACAAGCCACCTGAACCAGCCTTTTAGCACAACTGAATTCTAAGTCTGCCACAAGTTCACTGTTCACTGATTCACTGTTTATTTGATTCCATATGCAGGTCATGAACCAGATTTTACAAGGAAGAGACATGCCCAATTAAGTTTGTGGTTTTAAAACACCACAGCCCGCATTCAATCATAATTAGTTACAACAACAGTCCCTCTGAGAGGAAAGATATATGAATCAAAACATGTTGGAACCAAGCACCACTTCGCTTCATGGAGTGGTCTGTTGGTCCTTATGGGAGGAGCAGAGGAGGAGAATAGAAGGTCACATTAGCATTTTACACATCGTAATAAAAATAATAGAACTTCTCTTTTAAAATGGACAAGAAAAGGACAGAGAACACATAGCACTCCTGCACCCCCTCAAAAAAAATCAGATAACTGCTCTTTAGAATATAAAAGGAATCAAGGCTTTTCTTGATCTTGGATAGCTGGTGAACTTCCTAAGGTAATACCTGAAAGAAAAAAGATACAGGATGAAATACTAATAGACAAAAGGACATCAGAGGGTGGTCTTGCACACATCATTTGAAGAAATCAGCAGTTAATTTCTCACTTTGAACGGTTCATTAAATGAAAGCAGTGCTCAAATGGAGTGACTGATGGTGACGATCAACATTATAGTGACATGAGTTCAGCCATCAGAACACCCAAAGGGGAGGGATGTTTAACTGTATTTAGTGTGCTGTCTATGCAGAATCAGCAATCATGACATAAACTAAAGTAGACTTGCAAACTATGGCTTGTGCCATTTCTGACTTTGCGTTAGGTAAATGCTTACAAGGAATTCTCCAGAAGCTTCTACTACCCCATAGGAGTGAGTTTCTGAACTTAGGAAGGTGAGTGCTTAGAGGACAGAAAACAAGTTATCTGTGAACAAGGCCTTAAAGTAGCTTGTAACAAAGTGGTTTGTACAAGATATAAAAGATAAAGCACAATAAAATTCCTTTAAAAAGATTCATTCATTCATTCATTTAGAAAATTTCTATGCCACCCCATTCGCCGAAGCATCGGGGCGGCTCACAAATATATCAATTAAAATATTATACAATAAAAATATAAAACAAGTTAACAATATAAAATAAGTCACCCTGGCTGAAGAATAAAATAAATAAATAGTATTAGCAGTTAAAATGATGTTTGAATAAAAAGGTCTTCGCCTGGCGCCGAAAAACAAATAACGATGGCGCCAGGCGGACCTCTCTGGGGAGTGCATTCCATAGATTGGGCACCACCGCAGAGAAAGCCCTCCTCCAAGTACTCACCCTCCTAATTTCCTTCACGGAGGGTTCCCGGAGAAGGGCCTCTCCCGCAGATCTCAGGGGGCGGGCGGGCATATATGGACGTAAGCACTCCTTCAGGTAACCAGGACCCAAGCTGTTTAGGGCTTTATAGGTCATCACCAACACCTTGAATTGGGCCTGGACTTCAATCGGAAGCCAGTGAAGCTGACAGAGGACTGGAGTCATGTGAACATAACGCTCAGTCCCCGTCAGCAGCCTGGCAGCTCTATTTTGAACCAATTGAAGTATCCGGACCATCTTCAAGGGTAGCCCCATGTAGAGCATGTTACAGAAGTCAAGGTGGGAAGTCACCAACACGTGTGTCACTGTTGCCAGGCAGTCATACTCCAGGTAGGGGCACAGCTGATGGATCAGCCGAAGCTGAAGGAAAGCGCTCCTCGCCACTGCTGTCACCTGAGCTTCCAATGAAAGCTCTGGGTCGAGGAGCACTCCCAAGCTGCAGACCTTGTCCCTAAGAGGGAGTGCAACTCCATTTAGGACTAGGTTCAATTCACCCTCACCGAAGCCCGAACCGCCAACCAACAGGACCTCCATCTTGTCTGGATTGAGCTTCAGCTTATTGGCCCTCATCCAGCTCATTACCTTGGCCAGGCACCGGTTCAGCACAGCCACTGCCTCACCCAGATTAGTAGAAAACGAGAGGTAGAGCTGGGTATCATCAGCGTACTGATGATTCCGCAGCCCACATCTCCTGATGACCTCTCCCAGCGGTCTCATGTAGACGTTAAACAGCAAAGGGGACAAAATGGACCCCTGCGGTACTCCATGGCATAGCTGCCATGGCGCAGAGCCATAGTCCCCCAGCACCACCTTCTGGAATCGGCCATTGAGATAGGAGCGGAACCACTGCAAAGCAGTGCTTCTGACCCCCAATCCCGCTAGCCTATCCAGAAGGATACCATGGTCGACGGTATCGAAAGCCACTGAGAAGTCCAGAAGAACCAACAGGGATGCACTCCCCCTGTCCTTCTCCCTGCACAGGCCATCGTACAGGGCGACCAAGGCAGATTCAGTACCGTACCCGGGTCTGAAGCCAGACTGAAATGGGTCCAGATAATCAGTTTCATCCAAGAGAGCTTGGAGTTGTCCCACCACCACCTGCTCCAACACCTTGCCCAGAAACGGGATGTTGGGCACTGGTCTATAATTAGTGGCCATCTCTGGATCCAGTGACGCTTTCTTCAGGACCGGTTGGACTACCACCTCCTTTAAAGGGGCAGGTACCCGACTCTCCCTCAGAGAAGCGTTAACCACTTCCAAGATCCAGATCCCGTGCTTGGAGTTATTTATTAACCAAGATGGGCAAGGGTCCAATAGGCAAGTGGTGAGACGTACTCATCCAAGCACCTTGTCCACGTTATCAGGCCGCAATAACTGAAATTCATCCATTAATTTTGGACCAGGCGGCATTGGTATCTCCCCAGAAACCTCTGAGTCACTAGTAGAGTATAGCTTGTGACAAATCTGAGCGATTTTCTCCCTGAAATGCTTGGCAAAGTCGTCACAGTGGGCCTTCGAGGGTGGAACCAGATCTTTCTTAGGACCTGGACAAACCAGGCCTTGCACCACTCGAAAAAGCTCCGCCGGACGGCATTTTGAGGAGGCAATGGAAACGGAAAAGAATTTCTTTTTCGCCGCCCTCACCGCCACAGCATAGGCCTGATAATGGGCTTTCAAGTGTGTTCGGTCAGATTCATCCCGTGATCTCCTCCACCTACGCTCTAGCCATCTCCCAGCCTGCTTCATCGCCCGCAATTCAGGTGTATACCTGAATTTAGAACAGAGATGAGCTGGGAGTGTGTGCTTAATTCTTTTTTCTGTAACAAACATGTTTGTTTATTCTCAAGGTTGCATATGAGGGTGTGATAAGAAAAAGAGAAACAGTTAATGGGAAAGTATTAAGTCACACATCCCCTGACCGCTTCTCTAAAAATGTGTTCAATTTTCATTTTTTAAAGTCACGTTATATATGTATCCATTCAGTAAACATGTAGCATATAGCTGGTCCCTACAGTGTAGGATGATGCAGTGCAATATGAAAATTCCATCTTTGAGGCTTGATAGCAGATGACTTATTCACATCTGTATGCTCTTCTGTTTATGCTACAGTCATATAGTGAATGGTGAACCAGTTCTAAGCAATATCATTTTCCTAGAACATTGCCAGATGCTAGTAAAAAATAACAATAGCTTGAATACCTGTGGTGATGGTAGGCACGAGGCCCAATGCAGCAGAGTGTAAAAAGTGCAAAGGAAAGTGCTGGGAGAGACCAGGTTGCTATAGCATAGCCAAACCATTCCAGTATTTCACCAAAATAATTTGCTCCTGATACATATGCAAACAGACCTCCTACACAAAAAAATAAAAAATGTATAACTTTATTGGACCCATGAAAGCTGATTCTCTTTTCCTAGATCTTCATCACGCTGCCAATTCAATATGCTGATTCTCCTTTCCTGAACACTAAGCCAAATCCAAGTGAAGGCTGCAATCCTGCATACCCCAGGCTGCTCCCAGGCTACAATCCTGCATACTCCCAGGCATTTTTTTTTTTTTTACAGTATATTGTAAGCAAAACTGTATGCCAA
Source organism: Varanus komodoensis (assembly GCF_004798865.1). Taxonomy (NCBI): domain Eukaryota; kingdom Metazoa; phylum Chordata; class Lepidosauria; order Squamata; family Varanidae; genus Varanus; species Varanus komodoensis. The sequence goes on along the minus strand of NW_025335268.1, from coordinate 20,626,991 downwards.
TTTTCAAGCATAATGGCTCTCAAAGCAGCTCATAATAATAAAAGCAGACTTATACGTGGATTGTATTGCCCTAAAGCAAGAGAAGCAGAATACCGGGTGTTTTTTGTGGTAAGAAGCAACCAATAGTTTAATTCTTTTCTTCTTGTTTAGTATTCGTTTATTTAAGTAGGTAAATACCACTTCCCACTTTAAAAATCCCTTTTGCAAGAAATTATTCAACAATAAAACACAACAATATTTCAGATTACAAGGCTGTGTAAGACAAAGCTTAAAACAGAGTGCTATACTTTGCATATTTAGAAAGCAGAATGTCCTACAATTCCTAGAAGGCTCCCTAACTGGGAAATGAGGCAACTGAAGGACTTTTTTTCTGTCTAAATATACATAAGATTTTGTACTTAATTTGTTAAAGCACAAGTCTGCTGGTATCTTTCATATTGTGGATGAGAGGTCATACAAGGGGAAAGTCTAGTTGCCACCAGATGGTGAGGCCTTCCCTGAAGATCACAGTGTTTTAACAGGTCTGTGGAAGGACTTGTCCTAAATTCTTCACGGTTTTATATGCCAAATTAGTAACAGCTGCTGTTACTTCAATACCTTGTTGTGTTTCCCTGAAAGATGGTAGCAGTAGTGGCCTGAGGAGCAGCTGTCTTTCAGAAGCCTGTTCTCAACAGGTATTCTGGACATTCCTACTGCAATAGCTATTTATCTGGACAGAGTAAGTTCTAAGAACTATTGCTTCTCTCTCAACATTACTTAGAGCAGAGGTACAAAATAGGAGGCCCTCCTGCTGTTGGGTGAATGCAGCTCCAACCACCCTAACACCACAGAACAGTCCAGTATAAGCAGGGTCAATCTGGCCTTGATTCAAATCAGGACCTTTGTCCTTTGGGATAGGAGACTATATACTTCCCCCTTCACCTGTCATATCCCCAAAATTTTAACCGGGGGGGGGCAGTTAAAGAAGGAAAATCCCCTCCTCTGATCCCAGTGGAGATTTCCTCATACAAAGGGAGTCCCAAAGTCTCTCCCACCCCATATTTGCCCTCTCCAACCACATTTATCTATTCTTGACTCACTGGCAGCACCAGAGCTGAATGGAGAAAAGTGTTTGGGGTGACAGACTGAAAATAAGGGTAAGATGCAGAAGGGGCAGGTTCCACATCCCTTTCCCACACCTTCCTATTACTCTCAAAGCAATACCCTGGTACATGCTGCTTTACTATGAAAAAAGGCACATGTACCATCCTTGTCTGTACCATATCTACTCTGGCCCTGGCTTTGTATGGGATCACCACCTATGTAAAATTACCACATAAGAGATGTTAATTCTCAGAAAAGTAGAGTGACCAAAATCAAGTGCCCATATGTGACAGAGAATAAAAGATTCCAGCTGGAAGGGATCATTGATGGGGAGACTCAGCCTGTCCTTTTTTTGCGGTAGAACGCAGAATTCCACCAACCACAGGCAGGCAGAAATATGCTAGGAGTGAAGAAGCAGAGCGTACATGCACAGCCCAAGAATTTGTGATCCATTCCTCTTGTTCATTAAGTACTTCTGATGAAGGGAAGGGACCTAACTGCATAGTTTCATGCTGTCTTCACCCTCCCTTTGTGTTCTCAAACTGTGGGGACACATTTCTACAGGAGCAAGCATAGCATCAGAAGTCACCCTATATTGCTGAGAAAATGGAGGAAGACAGACATACCTTGTGGAATTTTGTAAGTCTGCTCGCCAGGTTTTCTGAGCTGGCGAAGGAGGCTATCGCTGTGAATATTGATTCCCATGCCAAACAAAAACAACACAGTGCCTAAAGGCAGAAAATGAAGTGTTTATCAGTTGGATGTCCTGACCGTTAAATTTCAAACCTATGTTCAAATGGTTATTCTCTCTGATGAACCTAGTAAGCACCTTGGCCTCATCCATTAGGTAGGAGACTGCCTTATATCTTCTGACTCCTAGGAAGAACATCATGGCAGGAGGGAGACCCTCTTGCCCCACATATCAGCCAGAGAAGGAACAGCTACCAGGAGCTTGTTTCCCCTTCCCAGATAAAAAGAGCACCTATTAGAATTGTGACCAATCTGGGGAAAACTGCTCCTCCACTGCTTGTTTCCCACTCCCTTCTCCTCTCCTTTCCTGTTATACTATACCTATTTGATTGTGAGTCTGTGCAAAAGACTGCCTTATCTTTCAGTTCTATAGCATTTAGAAAATTGTAGCTCTGGTATAGCTATTGAAAGATTACCTGCATCAGCGCCTAAGTTTATAAGGTGCTGTTGCTGACACTAATAATACTAATCTGTGTCCCACATAAGGGAGCATAAATCCAAATTGCAGCCATTGTCTGTTGTATATGCCTCTCCATGATGGTTCACTCCATACACCCATGAATACACATGATTTGTACACCACCTTTAGGGGAAACCCCTCTCAAAGCAGCAAACAAAATTTTAAAAGCCACCCCCCCACACACACACACACACTCAAACAATGCTAAAACAATCATACAATCAGAATTAAAACTTGGCCACACTATATACTGAAGGCACCAAAGAGCTTCCATTGGTCTCATACTCATGACTGCTTGAACCATGCGATCAGAAAGCAAAGGCTGTTTGCACAACTAGGACGGGAGGCGATGGGATGGGATGGGACGGCACAGAGCAACTGGGGCCATGTGAGAGACCCGCATTCCTCCCTCTGACTGACTGTGCTACTTTCAGGTGTGCCTGTGCGTGGGGACTCCATCAGCTTTTTCCAGTGGGAGGTTGCATAGGGAGATGTGTTTGGACAAGCAGCCTTCTGTTGCATGCTGAAGTGGTACACTCCCAGCACTGCTGTACCACGTTCTTTTTCTATTCATTAAATCCGGAGTGAGTAGCATCCTTTACAATGTAAACAGAAAAAGGGCAACAAAGGTGTTAATAACTGTGTTTGGTTTTACTTCTACAGATGAAGGTGGAAAATCTTTATCTTATCAATAAAACTTATCAATATTAAATCTAACTGTGGCTCACTCAGAAAGCACTAGGCCTACATTTGATCTTGGCTTTGATCCTAGAACTTGTTTAGTACCAATGTAAAACAGAACAAAAAAGGAGTGGAAGGAAGACTAGGAAAGGGTGAGAAAAACTTTAGCTTTGCTTTTAATGGATATTTACCAAATCCACACTTCCTAAACCTGGACATATACCAGAAGGGCTCAATGGCAATATTCACATATTTCCAAATTTTGTAATGCAGTATGCAGATTAAAAAATACTCACATGTATATAATTGGGGTTAATGAACACAAAATTAGTATATTAGGAGAAAGAAGACACTAAAATGCATTTTAGTAAGGGAAATTACTTGGGAAAGATGAATATATACACAGAAAAATATCTGCATACCATTTTTGTACAAAATTCTTAGAAAAATATTGCATCCTGAGGTGGAAACAGGACAGAACAGACATAACATTGGAAAAATGAGGGAAGGCATATAGAAGGAAAGTAATAAATCAGCTAGGAACTGATTGCCAAATGTCAATTTTGTGAATGTGAAATTTACAAATGGCTGGCCTTTGTGAGCACAAAATATCTTCACCACACATTTGATCTTCCAATATGGGGAGCCATTTCAGTCCATTACAGAGAAAACAACAGACTTCTGGCATCTCTGTCAGCTGCATGGGCTCCCTGTTGCAGTCCGGGTCCAATTCAAAGTGCTGTCCTTGCCAGAGAAAGCCCTAAATGGCTTGGGACCAGGGTACCAGAAGGAGCACGTTTCTCCATATATCCCTACCTGTCCACTTAGATCCTCTTTGGAAGTCCTCCTCCCCAGTGAGATCGAAGGGGAAAGGGTTTGGAGGATGGCATTCTGGGCAGTAGTGCATAGATGCTGGAATTCACTCCCCAGGGTGCCTGGTGCCTACTGTTCTTTCTTTTAGGCGCCAGGTGAAAACGTTTGTATTTAAACAAGTTTTTGGTTAATTTAATGATTTAAATTAATTTAATACTTTTATAACTTGTTATGGATTATTTTAATTTAATTTTGGTTAATATATTTGTTGTGTTTATTGGTGTGTGGGGGTATATTTTGAGATGCTATCAATTATTTGATTGTTTTATCTATTTCATCTGATTATTAATTGTTTATTGTATTCTATGTATGGTTTTGTGCTATTTTAGCATTTGTAACCCAGAGAACCTCCAGGTTATGGTATGGCATAGAAATTGAATGAAATAAATAAATAAAACACTAAGAGATGTTGCAAAGCGTTCTTTTTCTTTTACTATTCAAACAATTGTTTTTCTGTGTTGACATTTAGACATGTATGGTGACCCCTTCAATGCACTGAGGTTCAGTGAATTTTAGGCAGTTCTCAAGTCATCTGGATGGCAAGATGTTTGACAACTCACAGGTATAATTACCTGAAGTAAATCTTATGTCGTTGCACCAGTCGTCAGGGTATTCAGCGCAGTAAATCATGTGGTAACCTTGAAGGAAGCCATTAAAAATACAGAAGAGCACACCAGAAACCAGCAACTTCAGGGGGAAAGGCCTGCCTCTGATCAGGAATGGGTAAATGAATGTCCTGAAGTAGACAAAAACAAAGAAACATGCACACACAATACGTATCAAGCAGTTGGAAATAGATGCCAGTATTCTTAATGGAACTTTGCACTCTCTTATCAGCAGATATTGCAGGAATGCTGCTAACTATGTTCACTGAACAAATAAGAGCTGCTTCACACAGATACTTGCTAACCGTCTCACATGTTATTCCTATGACTGAGGAGGAATCTGGTCCACCAGTTGTGGAGTTTTCTGATAGAAGTCTCCATGTCTTTCTGATCTGGGATTCCACCTTTCCTCAGTGATGGAAACATACCTTCACTTTACAGGTGTAGCTGTACACATCACAGGTGTCAGTGTCTGAATGATGGGGCAACAAAGAGACAGCTGCCACTGCATGAGCCAAGCTCTTCTGGTGGCTGAAAAGCTTGAATTAAAGCACTGGCAGGAGTAACTACTCCCACTGGATGGAAGAGTTCATGGCCCCATCTATTTTTGAATGTGTAGCCTTACTGAAGACATCAGTTAGTGGATATCCACCTAGATATCTGGGCAGTGTGGCGTAGTGGTTAAGAGCATGGGACTGGGACTCAGACGACCTGGGTTCTAGTCCCCGCTCGGCCATGGAGCCAACTGGGTGACTTTGGGCCAGTCACAGACTCTCAGCCCAACCTACCTCACAGGGATGTTGTTGTGGGGATAAGATGCAGGAGGAGAATGATGTAAGCTGCCTTGAGCCCTTTGTAGGAAAAAGGCAGGATATAAATCCAAAATAAAAGAAAAAGAAAAGAAAACACCGTGAGCCACAAATCCCTTTTGACATCTAAAATGAAGATAACACTGCATATATCCTTTTTTACCTTTATGCTACGTACAAAAAAACTATAGTGTGTTGCATTTATGAAATCAATGAACTGCTCCAGAGAAAACGAATTTTTATTTCTGCATGCAACAAAGACATTTTGAACTCCAAAAAAAAAGACACTGGGTTGAAGGTTACTTTCAAATAAAATACTCAATGTCTATTTGAGTCCTCCTCGTATTTATGAAATTAAAAAGCCAAACTTAAATTATGATTTTTGCTCACATCAACCTTCCACATCAGTTCCGAAATGGCTTTTTTACTCTCATCTCCATCCAGATATTTTTCAGCAAAGGTCGTGTGTTTATTCTGGAAATGTCTTGCAACATTCGACTTTTTGTTGTTTGCCAATTTCTCACCACATATTAAGCATACTGGTAAACCAGTCTCGTCAGCAGTGAAAGCAAATGAATCTGCCCACGTACCATTAAATGTTCTGTTTTCTTCTGAAACTTTTCTTTTCTTGGATTTACCCATGGTTGGCCTACTGGGGGTCGAAAAGCTCAGTAAATCATGTGCCAGCGGGTGTCACACATTGGCAGTTGTGACACATATTTTGAGTGACGGAGCCGCAGCAGAAGGATGAAAGAGCCATATGCGGATCCAGAGCCGTGGGTTGCTGACCCCTGCCCTAGACAGATATGCACAGCTGAAGGTTTATGTGCAGCAACCATGGACTTGTTCACTGAGATTTGGCCTTGATCCAGGCTCTGTCCCCTCCCTGCACCCATGCGCTACCCATATCCCACTGCTGTTTCTCGTATGTAAAAAGTTTGAAACATAACTTTAAACAATTAATGAAAAACAGATGCTTTACACAAGACACATATCCTAAGCATAGATCATCAGGTATATCAGTGGCTATTTTTCTGTGAGTACCTGCCTTACATATTCTCCAGTTTGTTTGCATTTCTTAGAGCAGGAGTGACCAGAAATATGTTTGGAACTTTAACTCCCAGTAATTGTGATCATTGGCTATGCTGGCAAGGGATTCTGGAGCTGAATTCCAACACATCTGGAGATCTATCTCAGGGCACAATCCAGATAGTGTCTGGTGAGCCACAGGATGAGTCAGAGACCCACCTCTTAGCTTCTGTGATCTCAGAGCTGGAACTCTGAACACCAGAACATCACCCTGTCCTCCTTGAGGTGGTGCAGAAAGAACCATGCCAGCTTCCTCTCCAAAGTCAGAAAGTGGCTTCAGAGAGAAGAAAAGGAGTCTGGGGCTGACTGTATGGTGTATCCAAATCATGTCCCAGCCTCCTTCCCTCCCCCTCTGCAGCAACACATCTAGGGAGCTGCATCAAGATGCAGTGCAGGGCACAAGATATGGGGCAGCAGAGGCAGTGGAGGACACACCGTATGGGGCAGCAGAAATTGTCACTCCCATGCCAGGTATTGGCTGCATGTAAGCTGTTGAGTATAGAAGACACTGGATTGTGCCCTTAGAAATCTAGATCATCATACAACACACTGCCTGGTGGTGGTAGCAGCCAGATTCATTTATCTGTGAATAGTTTTCTAAAATCTATGTAAAGGCCATCACTTTTCTAGAATAAATGCAACTGCTAAAAACATGTTTCATTTAAAGAAAGGCAATGGAAAAAGAGTATCATGCTAAGGCCCAGCGAAATGGATCTGTTCAATGTAGCTCCATTAACTATTGAAAGTGCATTATTGTACAGAGGGGGTAGCACCAGACCAATATGGGAATTTCAAAAGCTGCTAAATTGACAATTCATGGTGTAAAAGAGGAAGCATGGATTCAATAAGGGAAACAACTCGGCAGTCCATCAAATGAGAAATAAATCATTTCCCAGAGCCAAGAGAGCAATTTCCTGCCAGAATAAGAGTGACTAGATAGACTGCCAAGAAGAGAACAATTTGGTTTGCAGGAAAAAATGCCTGGAAGAATTTGCAGGAACAAGCAGGCTCCAATCTCCACACAACCTGACCACAGCCCCACACTCAATGGGTTTGCACAGCATGGTAGCCCACCATGCACAGTGACCTATTGTGTCATGCAAACCTGGACCATTTCCCACAGCATGCCTTATCCTTGGGCAACGAGCTTCCCTGATAACCCATGGCTTGTACCACGGTGGGTAGGAGTCACCTGCAGTGGGTTATCCCATTGTCCAAAACTGGGCATCCATCTCCATCATGAGCAAAGGGAAGTGGCGAGTGAGCCTCTTGGCAAGAGGGGCAAAATGCCTTTCTGCCCAGGCCACTTCCAATGCAGCCACGGTGCAAATGCTGAAGCAGCAAAGTGGAACAGTGGGACCCGCGCTGTGACCACAAGCCTTTTATACTTGCCACAGCCCTTCCTCCGCTTTCCCAGTTTTCAGGAGATCATGGTTTGATGGCTGGCTACAGCCCCCTCACAGCTCCCAAGTGGCACACTAGAGGGTAGCACCCCCCCTCTTTTTGCACCACAAATGTTTGGAGGGGTTGGTATATATGGGGGGTTTTTTGCTCCAGAATTCTAGTCAAGGCATGCAGTGTACTCCATAGCCCATTTCTCTGCTGCTATTTCTCCCACAATATCCCACTTTTTCTAAAACCAATTTTATGATTTTTTATTTTTTTTGCACAAGAAAGAGTGTTTGTTGTTTCTGTGCAATACAAAAACATTTGCATTCCAGTCTGGCTGTATTATAACTTACAAACACAGGACCAGATCTGACGTTGTACAACCTAATGTGCAACATTTCCCCCTCTTGCCGTAGCAGAAGCTACACCTTTCGTCAATCCTCCTTTCATTCCTTGCTCTTTCCTCACACTGATTTTTCATAGAATTTGGGGCAGGGAATCCAGGATTTATCTGCAGTTAATTTTCACAGCACACCTATGCAGCTAAGCATTTGTGAGCAGTCACACCATTTATTTTTGAACCATTCCTGCACAGCAAAGAAGCTATGCATGTAGTTAGAGGCCTTTTTTAAAAAGCAAGCTGAAATGGCAGCTTCTCCTGCAAGCGCTGCGCTATGCTGTGACTTGTGGTAGTTGTTGCACTAGAAATACAAGCGATAAAGTGCACATCACTGTTTAAGTCCTGTTCCTCCTCCTGAAGCTGCAACACTGGTCATCACAGGGTGACCAAAGCTATTTCTCTGAAGAAGAGGCAGCATGTTCCAGGGAACAATTGGATTCTCAGTTAGGTGGACCCTTTGTCCAAGGAGCAACCCGTCTGGATTCAGGGTAAACCAGCCTGGATCACCATGACAAGTACTTACTTAATTTAGAGCAGACTTTGGCATCTGCAAGCCAAACATTGTGGCTGCCCAACAAGGCTGGCAAGGAGGACTTCCTCTGAGAAAGTCTCCTCCAATCACTGACTGGATCCAATTAAAAAATACTATGACAGGGCACCTCGCCTGTTCTTTGGGTCCTTTGGGCAACCTCACTTGAATCACTTGCTCAATTTTGCACTCATCCATTCCAGGTGCTCCTTCAGCTTATGGAGCTGCTCAGTTACCCAAAACTGGGCATTCTTCAGCCAGTCTTCTGAATCAGTTATGACTGTCTGTAGTTGCTGCTCCAAGTCCTAGTGTAAGCCCAGACTGGTTATCGTGCTTTATGTTTTTGCGTGTTTTTATGGCGCTTGATCAGGTTTCGCAGCAAAGCCTTCACTGCTCGATGGGCTTGCTGCTGCAAAGCCACCATTTTTTCTCTGTAGGACTAGTAGTTGAAATCTTTCCATTTCTGCTGGACGTGTTGCTGCTACTTCTTCCATTGAGGCTCAGTTTCACTCCAAAGAAACAGTAATATAAAGACACATCACTTCCAAAGCCAGTGCTACGCATGCCTCACTTCACCAAGCGATAAAAAGTTCGAGGGGAGCAAATCAGAGAACAGTGTAATCATCTAACATCTTGGTGATATTTTATTTTATTTATTTTATTTATTAAAACATTTTTATGCCGCCCCATTCGCCGAAGCCTCGGGGCGGCTTACATCACTAAGTTAAAATAATTATAATATAAATTAAAAATATAAATATTAAATTAAAAATACAACAATACAGTATAAAATAAGCCGCCCTGGCCAGATAAAATCCAGTAATATTAACAGTTAAAATGCCGCTTGAATAAGAAGGTCTTCGCCTGGCACCGAAAAACAAATAACGACGGCGCCAGGCAGACCTCTCTGGGGAGCGCGTTCCATAACTTAACTTTATTTTGTTTACAAATATACAGATACATGAGCAGAGCATGTGGAAACAAATGAACACTCCTACAGCAGGCAGCATAGCCAACAAACCCTGGATTAGATTTCCAGAAATAGCCTTTGCATTCCGAGGTGTATCTCCTCCAGCATTCTTTTTTAGATCAGGCTCATTAGAAGTACAGATAATCTTGTAAGCATTTCTTTGCCTCCCTCAGACCAACTCTGGCTGGTATAATTTTCTAAAGGCTAGAGCCATTATATAACATTAAGGCTATTTAGTAAAATCCCACATGAGGTGGCATTTTGGGCAAAACCAGTAACTGACTACCCAAATTCATAACAGCAATGGGTCCTGAAAGTAGCTCATTAGATAACCTAATAACAATATTAGAGAAGGTTCATGCTGTAAAACTGACAATATAGGTTTTATTGTGCATATTAAAAATGAATTGAGCAAGAGCATGCAGTTTTCATTCATTTGTTTAATTGATGTTAAGAGCCAAGTTTCAGACAATTACGAGATAAAAAAGACAATTTGAGATAAATTTGAGGTAAAAAGGAAGCATCAAGTGCTTCCAAAGATAACAGCAAAAACACCAACATACCATTTTTTTCTCCACCAAAGTATACTCAGGAGGGAATATCCATGATTCCAAATATAGCTGCCAGTTCAGTCCTGAAATATACTCAGCATATTTATATGGTAGTAATAAACATACGTTTGCTAGCTAATAAAAATTCTTCACTGAGGATCACAGTTAAATTGTTTTTTTAATCTCCACACTCCAACCTTTTTGGACCTGTGCAGTTTGGGAATTTGAGAAACTGTAGGCACCACCACAAATGCCTGATCAGTGGACGGCCTTTGCCAACTACCTGTTGCAACTACCTGAGCCTCTATTGCTCCGCATGTCTTGTTCCACGTCTGTTGCACACTGCAGCCTCTTTCACAACGAATTGTCTACTTCAGCTTATTGCTGATGGTACAATAGAATGAAAGGTTTTTTTCCCTAAACTTCAGCAGTGCTTTGGCACTGTCTAGTAGTTGCTTCTCTGTGGGAAGAGGCTCTCGTATAAATAAATCTTGTACTGGAACAGTCCTTCATATTCACTGATGTACCTGTTCTTTAAAACCATGAGCTTGCTCCCAGTATCATCCAGTCCCCACAGCATGAGCCAGATGACTATTTGGCCCCCGGGACCAAAACCCCACCCCTGCTGTGGGGCAGCACTGAACAAGTGTAACTGCATTCCCAGTCAAGGGGGTGCTGTGGGAAATGGGGTGAGACAGAGGGTGAACAGGAGCAAGGAAGTCACACTTAGGGTTGTCTGGGAGCCAAGTGGCTAATCTTGCAATCCCATTCCTATGAGATGGTGTAGTGTAATACGCTTTTCTACCTGATTCTCACTGGGTTACATACTGTGAGGGAAGAGGTTGGTGACAAATCACAATATGCTGAGAAAAGCCCAGGAACAATGGAAGCAGATTCCACAATAAAGACCAGCAAAATATACCTTGCAGAGGTACGATGAATGAAGACATTCAGGCTGCCCCAGTCTCTTAACCTCCACAATCATCACATTCTGAAGCACCCACATGCTTAAAAAAAAAAGGAACTGAGGCTCAAAAGGTTCTGGAACAGGACACTGTGGGCCCTTTTATCACAGAAGGATTGTTGCAAATGTGTACTGTATTTTGATCACAGCATTGTTTCTTGATGAGTGCACATCACTAAATATTGTGAAGCATCCTTTTTGTTGAAAATGTATTTCTGAACCACGGGTTGAACTGCAGGGCCAATACTGCAGGAGAAATGAGTCCACATTAATAGAGGGGAGAGTGGTGGAGATTTTTTGCTTGGAATTTGGCCCATTTCAAAGTGCTGGAGAACTCCAAAGCTTGCTTGCTCTCTACTTTGCAACAATTAGGTTAGTCATAATAATGATGATAGGGTCTAATTATGGATTTTAGATTTAAAAGACAACACTTTTTTCTTATTGTTCACACGTGAGACTTAAATTAGCCTGACTTGGCTATAATGTACTTTAAATTCCAACATAACATATTTCATTTTTTAGATGTTTAAACTTTTTTTGCATTTGAATATGGCACAAATACTGCAAGTGAGGTTCAAATATGCCTTAACTGTAGAAGTAAAAGCTGCTTTCTGAAAAAATACTACCTGCCTGCATTAATGAGATTAAAAATAAAGGTATAGAAAGTCTTAAGAAATGTGAAATGTTGTTGTTGTTGTAAGTTGCAAGGTCGCATCCGACCCATTGTGACCCCATGGACAACATTCCTCCAGGCCTTCCTGTCCTGGTGAAATGACTCAGCTATAACTCTTTGTTCTGAATTTAACCTCTGCCAGAAACTTACTAGATGGACTTATGCAAGCCATTCTTTCAACCTCTTTCCTGACAGGGTTGTTGTATGGTTTGCCATTGAATAATGAATGTTGGTGAAGCACTTTGAACATTCAAAAGTAAACATGTTAAGGATGATGATGAGGAGGAGGAGGAGGAGGAGGAGATTTTTGGATCTAACCCTAAATCTGAACCTGGAAAATACATGCCCATCAACTGTAGGGAGTGCCATAAAAGTATGTTTGCACAACTGTCATGAGCACCCATTATTTGCTATGTCACTAGTGATGATTCATTTCTAAGACTTATATCCTGCCTTTCCTCTAAGGAATGCGAGGCTGTGTATGTGGGCTTCCCCACACTTTATCCTTATTCTAGCCTTATTTTGTGTGTGTGTGGGGGGGGGGGGTATTACCTAATGAGCTTCAAAGCTGGGTGAAGTCTTTTCGATTTTCAGCCAACATTCTCCCCAATGTACCCGCAAACACCTCCCTTAGCAAGGTTACTTCCCTTGCCTGATTTTTATTTTAGTAAAATTAAAGTAAGCCTGCAACTGCACAGATATAAATCTGTTTAGACCATTTGGGAAAAAAACTACTTTCACAAGTTTCTTCATCCAAACTCCTTCACTGCATTATGCAAAGAGCAGTGCTAGATTTCATTTCTCTCCTTGCTTCTCTTAATGCCTCTGGGAGACATATGTGAGGTCAATATTTTGTTGCACTTTGTGGATATAAATATGTGATCTGGCATTTGGGGCTCAGATTCCATCTTTGCTTGTACTCATGTTTTAGACTACTTGTTTCTGAGTCTCACTAGTCTAACTTCTGAAAATAGATGCTAGAGGAGAAAATTGCTTTCATGTCCTGAAGCTCCGAACTCATCTTTGCCTTGTATCCAAGCTCTTTCTTCAAAAAAGTACTCTTTGTTCTAGTTTGATACTAAGTAGAAAGTTTGATACTCAGTTTGATCTAGTTTGATACTCACTAGAGTATCTTCTAGTAGATTATCAGTAGAAATGAGTATCTATGAGGTATGACCCAAAATTTTGGGTGACTTTAAGCGTAACATCCACAACTTAGCAAACTGAATAACTATTTATTGCCTGTACAATGAGAGGGGGTGTGTGGCCTGCAAACTAGAAACTGGCTGCTTGAATCCAGAACTGTGTTCTCCAATGTAGGAGCTTACTTACATAATACAGCCACTTGATAATTTTGAAACTTTTCTGCTCCCACAGTGAGGGAGTAAAATGTCTGCTGCAGCCTCTAAATCAAAATTTGGAGATTTAACTGTGTTTTTTAGAGCAAAAGAATGCCAAATATTTGAGGCCTGACTGGAAGCAGAGGAAAACACTGAGTCAGGTGTGACTTCTGAATACCAGTAAGTGGGTATTTCTGTCCAGGTTTGCTGGATTTCCTATTGCCCTTAGGGCAAACAAGGTTGTCTGTGATACAGGGCACACTGGGCTTTGTTTGGTGGGGAAGGGAAGGGAAAATGAAAGTTTGGGAACGTTATCAGGCATAACTTTAGTTATAACATGAAGTTTTATGGGGTTGGAAAAGGATGCCATTTTTTGGGTTTTTTATATATCTAAGTTAGAACTATAGTTACAGTTAGGGCTGTTACATTAAATGTAAATCATTTAGGTGGTGCAGTAAAAAGAAAAAGAGTTATAGACTATCTTAGAAAAATGAATTAGTTGTTGTTATTATTATTATTATAAGATGATGATGATGATTACTGATTTTGCTGTTATTACTGTTTTATCATATTTTTATTGTGGTTCTGACCCAAATAACCTATGGTTAATCAGGTGGAATATGAATCATATAAATAAATAACAATGTCATTTTCGGAAGATTTGCAAGTACAGTTGTTAAGAGTGTGGGACTGGGACTTAGGAGATTCGATAGTTTGGCCCCAGTAAGTTTTGCATGTTACTGTGGCAAAAATCATAAATATGCCCCAATAAGCAACATATTTGGAAAATACCTAGAGATACTCTTCCAACCACTTCCCAGGTCTGCAGTATACTACAATGCTTCTCTTTGAATAGAAAACTGAGAGCTGTTGCTGGCATAGGATTGCAATGGTGCTTCAAAAGTGCATCCTTGTTTCAACAAAACACCCCTCTCTGTTCTCCTAGATAATAGTTATTCGATATTTTATGAAAACAGATCAGTTTGTACCTGTTGCTAAGAGCTGTATATCTGCCAAAGAGTAAGGTGCACAGGAATTACTTAACTGGACTACAGACTTCAAAAAGTTAGTTGCTTTAAGGGAGTAGAAAGTTCCAAGATTTATTATGTGGACTTAACTATGGGGAGAACAAAAAGGTCTGTTTTGCAGGTTAAGAAATGGAACACAAGTGTTATGGCTACACACAAACTGAGTCTGAATACCCCATGACACAAAAAGTGCAATAGCATTTCAAGACAAGACTGCCCAACATAATAACATAAACAAAAGGGAAACAAGGTATTTGGTGAACATTTAATGTTGCCATCCCCCAGTATGCTCCTTGTGCTCCCTATGAAGAGTGGAATGATTAGAAACTCCACATTTTATTTTAGGTTTTAATAAAATTCTGTAATCATGGGGTAAGGAATGAAAGGATTGTCATAAACAGTTGCTGCCATACTAGTCCTATGGAACAAGAGACCTTACCTATCTTTGTGTCTGTCTTAGAATCTGCTATTTGGATCTTAATTACAGGCAAGCAGTAAGCAGTTATCCTAGCCAATATATTTCATCCTTACAAGCATTCAGAAAAGCAGGTGTTTTCTGGGTAGACCAGGAGGTCTGGTAGACCTTAAATGGCATAGCATAGCATAGCATAGCAGTTTATTATGGTCAGTGACCAGATTGTCCTTAAAAGTAAGAACATAAGTTAAAATATTCCAGTTATTAAAAGGCAAAATAACAGTAAACAAATGATATCAAATTGATTAAAATTGCCTATTACAACTTCTAATTAAATTTTTAAAACATTGCATACAATATCTTTATAGGCAGCTACGAAAAACCTAGCGCAGCAAACTGTGAGCTGTGCATTGATGCCAATAAGAAGCTTCCTGGCAACTTCAGGATCAGATCTTCCTGGCCACCTTCTAAACAGATGGGAAATAAACTTGGGCCATATTCCTAGATAAAACCAGCAGTAAAAAATTAATGGGTTCAATTGTTTCCAGCTCTCCTGAAATGGTATTTAAAACCAGGACTTCTGCAGCCCAGCCTTCCCCATCCTGATGCCTTCCAGATGTGCTGAACTGAAGCTCACACTTGCACTCCAACAGATGGGAGAAGACTTGCACCAGTCTAGCACAGGACTGCTCAACTGGGAATATGATAAGCAATCATGTACAGGAAGTTTGATGCTATGGACCCACAGCAGGGTCATACCACAGAAGAAGCAGACAAATACCAACTTGCCAACCTTCTAATCTACCATGTACATCATGTTTCTACTACAATCCTGTGTCTCTCCCTAATTAATAGCTTTCCCACTAGTCACTGCCGCATAATAACAACAGCCACAGAAATACCACAAGAAAGGAGTTATCCTGACTAAATCAATCAGACTAGATAAATATGAATGACATATTCTAAGACTTTATTGTACCTGCCTGGATGTGATTATGATAGGATGCACCAACAGCTCTTAACATGCCAGTGTGGAATATGTCCAGGAATGACTCATGAGTTCTGCATTCTAGTTCCCACCTAGCCATGAAGCTCCCTGGGTGACTTTAGGTCAGCCTGCCTCACCGTGTTTTTCTGAGGGTAAAATTCCACGGAGAAGGAGGGTTATGCTAGCTTCACTGGGTTCCTTGCAGGAAAAAGCAGGATAAATATAATAAATTAATATAGCCTTCTTCAGCTTGGTGCCCCCCAGATGTGTTGAACTAGAACCACCAGCATTTTCCAACCAGCTGGGAGTTGTAGTCAATTACATCTGGAGGGCATCAGACTGGGAAAAACTGATCTAAAATACGGTGTTGACTTATCTATCACAGACAGATATGTTTGATTAAATTCATATGAAAAAATCTACCGCCTGTTTTAATATATTCACATAATTAATCTGGCACTGCTTGTATATCCGTATTATTCATTGCTATTTAATTTTTTTAAGATTCAGAAATAGCAGTTTTGGAAGGACCTTATAAAAACTGCATGGAGAAGCTAATCAGACTAGTGGCAATTTGTCTCTATGGTGCTTGAGTTTTATACACAGCAGCCAAAATATTTTCTAGAGATTTTCAGCCATAATTTATGGTAGACTTATTAATTCTCAGATCTGCAGCTAGGGAGAGCATCACTTGCAAAACTGTTTTGTGGAAAGTTTTCTTCAAGCCACAATAAATGTCCAGCATTCGTGCCTTTAGTTTATGCATTTGAAAATATGTTTAACATATAAAATGTTGAACTTTTTGGCATAAACATTAATATCAGTGGAAAGGACATTCAGCATTTCCATCCCCAATCCAACAAAGCTTCTTCTAAAAAGAATCCCTACTCTGCAGTCATGTCCCATTTCCTTTCCTCCATTTGGAGTTATTTTTTGGACAAGGGGGAAGCAAGGCACCTGTGTTCCTTGATGCACGCTGCAGTTTTGATCTTTTCCTTTCCTCCCTCTGGTTAAACCACTCAACCTGGGCAGATCTCCCCTTCTCATGCAAACACGACCTCTGAGACTCAAGCCATGCTTGCTTCAACCACATCCTTGTATGTATGTATTTAAACAAACACACACACACTTTGCAGAGTAACAACCCTCCTAATGTACTTTATACAATAATGAGAAACCATTCAAATATACAGGGACTGCATTCAATGTCTTTGCTACTTACATTAGAACCACTGAAATGAATTAATAGGACTTTGATTAATTTGGACATAACCCTTGCTATTAAAATTAGTCAAAACCAACCACATACAAAAAGCAGCAGCAAACAGATCAGTAAGTGTTTCTTTAAGTCGATAAAATGCTGCATAAAACAAAAACGTTTTCAAGATCTCTTTCAATACCCCACAGCACACATACAGCAGATATAGTGCAGGAGAATCAGCACCTTCCATCTGACTTCCTTGAAATCATGCTAAAATGAAGACGAATCTTAAATGGCCAAATCCTGCACTGTGCCAAGGCCATTTCCAGCCCTGTGACTGCATTGATACACAAAAGATAAGCAGCTGCTGCAGAGTGGAATGCAAGTCCCATGCCAATTTAATGCACGCTGGGGTATATGCAGCATGCCATGGACTTGTAGCCAGATCCATAATGCTGATGGGACCTTACATGCAGGTATCTCTGGCAACTGTCCAATGCCTGTTAATGCAACATCACACTTTACAGAATTTTATGAAACTTGCCTTGCCTGTCTCCAAAAACTGCTGGGCAGGATTTGGGTTTTGTTCACAACTCAGCTGTCCTGCACTCATACAGCCAAAGACACACTGCTCCCTCTTTCTTCTTGTTTTCTGATTGTTCTGGGCACACATGGCTATAAACTGCACTCACAAGATTCCTGCTCTCAAACTCTGGGGATGACTGCAGACATTTTCCCCAGAATTTGTCCATTTTCATAAACTTTATGCGATCAAAAGTTTATAATCTGTTCAGGGTCTCACTTCATTTAGGAATGAAACAAACTGAGAAAAAGAAAAATAGTTTTTCAACCCCCAAATCCAGAATCCATTTTTTAATGAATGTGTTTGAGTGTGCAGAGCTTTTGTGATGTATCACTGTAACTTTTAAAAAACAGAAATTGTTCTCCCTTACTTCAACATAAGTTGTAATTCTTATTCTTCATTATGTTTCTATACTGCCTCACAGCCAAAGCTCTCCATCTAAAAACAAATGATCCTGAATCAAAGAAATTCAAGCTTGGATTATCTGATACCTACTTTTAAGTATTTTGCCTTGCCTTTATGCTACAGACAGCTTTACTGTTGCATGCAGGAAAAAAAATATTTCAGGCATTAATGTGATGTTCAGAGTATTTCATGGATTTAAAATGTAAATAGAGTTCATGGTTTTATAACCATTTATTCCACAGCACATCATCTTACTGATTGTCTCCCATTCATTATCATTCTGATCTTCCTAACAGAGGACTACAGTAGGCCAGCACTATCAGAATGCTAAAAAATCACCCCCCACCCCAAAAAAGAAAGAATCCAATAAATTTCAATAACATTTTATTAGAATCTTGAAACAAAGCAAAGCAGATTGAGAGCAAAGAGCTCTTATCAGACTGGGTTTCAGGGGGATGGTGAAGAAAGCAGATTTCTAGTTGTCTTTCACTGATAATGCCACACAGCTTGCCACTCTGGACACTCTTTGTGGATAAAGCTTTAGGGCATTTGGCCTCTCTCACACATGGGGGCACAGCTGGTGAACAGACCCATTAAAATGTATGGGACTACATTTCTTTCAGTGGAGCTTATGCACCTCTGCTCCTTTGCCATGAACAAAAATAGGGTTTTGCCTCCTCTGTGTTGCCTTAATACTCCTCCATCTTGGCAGCAGGGAGCAGTCCTGCCCACATACAGGAAGCACATGCAGCCAAAGTCTCTGCTAGCAAAGCTCTGCTCCGGACACTGGCATGGCTGGCCAGACTCTCACAGGCACCCCTGCCTTGCACAATCACAGCCTGACTGCAACCCCCAAAGGGGAAAGAAAAGTCTGATCACAGTCACTGCAGTCTCCTCTTTTCTCCCCACAGGCATGAGGTTGAGGTATGAGTACTGCTGGCCAAGCACTTCAGAAGGCACTGCCCCTCTTTGCTCTGCACTCTCACAAACACAGAGTGCACACTCAGCTCAAAGGACCATGCCTTCCTTTGTTGGTGCACCAACGAAAGTGGGCGGGCTTAGCTTTGGTCGTCTTGTCCCCCCGCCCCCCCGAGTGCTTAGCCCAGGTTGGCAACCATTCTTGTCTCCCCTGAATGAAGATGCACTGGGCTGGACTAAGCACGTGTCACCAAAATAGCATTTTTGTATTTTAGGTCCATAGAACTTCTTACTCCTTCCCATCGTAATAACCCATTTTTATTAGATTTCCCTTTTATACACTATTCATTTCACTACATTGGAAGTGTTTGCAAATACCATATCCTGTTTTAATCTTAAGAAACCAACACAAATGTCACATCTTTATTTAGTTGAGAGTTATTGGCTACCTCTCTTACAAAAGTCAATACAAATGATTAGTAAAATTGTCTTATTTGTGTCAACAGTTTATAACAAAATTAATATCCTCTTTAATTCCTTTTTAATGAAATCCCTCTTATCGTGACATTTACAGAGAGCCTTCAAAACTCACTTTAAAGGTTTTGGTTTTCTGTGTCATTTCAAAGCTACTTCCTCTATAGTGCCGGCTCCTGTCACAGGTGGAGTGATACCAAATGTACCAAATGTACATGTATTCATGCTGTTGTACATGAATAAGTGTGGATTGTTGTACACATTAAAAAAAAAAATAAGACCTACCCCAAAAATAAGATCTAGTGTGTTTTTGTGAGCCAAAAAAATGTAAGATGGTGTCTTATTTTCGGGAAAACACAGTAGTTTAAAGCTAATGCCTACATGGAAACTCTGTCTAGGAGACTCCTCACAAGTGATGGACAACCACATGTTGGGGATTAGATGAGCAGAGCCAACTGGAGCTGGGGGTCAGACAAGATGGCCTGGGAGACCCTGACTCATTTTTTTCTATGATTCTAAGAGATTTTATTGTGCCTGTGCTTTTACTGAGCATTTATATTTCTTAGTAGGTTGTGCCTCACAATTTGGGTGATATAGCACAGGGGAGCAGCAGACAAATGACTTAGAAAATAAAAATAAAAGACCATGGGGAGGAATGATTTATATGATCCTGTTAATGAGAACAAGAAGCATCTGATGAAGAAAGGGTGAACAAGAGAATTTAAGTCTGAACAGGGAAACTTAAAGAATATAAATTGCCCTCTCTGTCACAGTAGATAAGAAGAAAGTTACAAAGTGGGCTTGTTGAAGTGGCAATCTAATGTAAATATAAAACATGTAAAAAAGTTGTGTTTGTCCTAAGTGGAAATCCGCAACTTCTGAGTCATACCAGCAGCTATTGTTAACCAGTCAGGATAAAGGCGGTGTGTCGAAGTGTATAAAATGTGTTAAACTGAAACTGTGCTTTGTTACTGTCACTCAATTGATTTTACCCCTTGCATGCAAAATAATAAAGCTTTCTGTTAGCACTTTTGCGTGGCAAGTGCTTTTAGATTTTAAGAACCTCCAGATCGGGGGGGGGGGGGTGCAGGGAGTGGGCACCAGCCCCTCCTTGGACTGAGCTGAGAATCCTGTGATATTTTCTGGTGCAGTTGGCAGGATAATCTCAGAACTTCATTGCTGAGGGTCTGACTCTGGATCATGGGAGACAGGACACACTAAGACAGCCATTTTTAAATGATTGGATTTGTCTACCCATCTCCTGAGGACTGGCTAACCCAATTGAGGAGGTAAGAATCCATCCTTGTATCTATTTTTTCTGCCATATTTAAAATCCTTTTAGGAGCAATTGTCTGAGGGCAGTCTGTGTGCAGAACAGGTTGCTATAGCATGTTCGTGAATGACATGGAGAGATTGGGATGGACTACTTACCTGCAAAGGCGGTGATCATCCATGGGGCACTGATCTGGCACCTAGCAAATAGCATGTTTGGGTTTTTTGGCACCTTTCTGCCAATATGCACATCTTGACACTGTCTGTCATACCTCATTTGTAAACTATTTCCCAAATCACAAAACCAAAGTAGAACAGTGCAGTTAGAAACACCTCACATGAAATTGTGACAGCAGCAACCAAGTGTTTGGGACAATAAGCAATCTGAAAAATGCAACAGCAGCAACCAACTCAAAGACCAGCTGTGTCTCAATGACTAGAAACCTTTTCACTGCCTTTTAATGAGCCTTTTTTGGGCTGAGTCCACATACAACAAGCCATGCTGGAGACCGCCTGTGTGTGAATCAAGGAAGCATGCTAGGTCAGCATGAATCCCAACAGGGAAATGATGGTCTGTTCCAGGGTTTCCATTCCTCACCATAGCTTGCCATGATGTGTGCCCCATGCACACTGTTTCCCCATGGTTTCCTCATTTCTAACAGTGAGTTTGGTGGCAAGAGTAGCTGAGGCTGTTCCGCCAGCTCTTTTCCTCTGCTCTGTTCTGCCTAGCAACTGCCGAGTTGCTGGCAGCAGGCTGCTGATTGGATGTCTTCATGCTCCCTGTCTTCGCTCCTGATGCACACTGCCCAATGCCTGACTGCCCTGCCATGATGCCAGCCTTGCCGGCCTGCCTTGCCACCAAGCCTACCTTGCCCCACCAAGATGTCTGTCATGCCCATCCTGCAAGGCCTGACCTCATCACGATCACAGCCTCACCTTGCGAGCTTGCTGATGTGCCCTGTAAACCGGCAGTGCATCAAGGCCAGGCCTTGTGAGACAAGCACAGCAGGCATCTGCTGTGCACGTGCATTCAGAAGAGTCCACTAATTTGCAAAAAGGCTTTATTTGCCCTTCTTCATCTCCCTCATCAGCTCCCTCCTTAATTATTCTGAAAAGAGGCTCACAAGAACATCACATTTGCATAGACTTTCCCAATCTTAATTCAATTACTATTCCCAATACACATTCTATGCCTTTGATCTTGGAGATGCTGGAGTACCTGGGGCAGGCAACTGTTTTTACAAAGTTAGACTTCAGGAATACCTATAATCTTTCTCAGAATCAAACAGGGATTTGAATATTTGACCTCATTTTGCTCGAGATAAGGAAATTATGCATTCTTAGTCATGCCTTTTGGATTAATTTGTGGCCCGGCAGCATTCTCAAAATTAATGAATGAAATTTTTCATGATTTCCTTGATAAATTTCTGATTGTGTATTTGGATGATTTGCTAATTTTCTCCTAGGACCCTGTCACTCATGTACAGCACATTAGAGCAGTGTTGCAGAGGATGAGGGAAAACCAGCTTTCAGCAAAGCTGGAGAAATGTGAATTTCATTTCACCACCTTAAACTATTTGGGGTATCAAATTTCCCGAGCTGGTTTAAAAATGGATCCTGCTCAGGTGCAAGCAGTGCTTTTGTGGAAACTGCCTCACATATTACATGAGTTACAGAAATTCCTAGGCTTTGCCAATTTTTATCTCAAGTTCATCCCCAATTAATCACACCTCATGGCTCCTTGGACTGATCTCCTGAAAGGAAAAAAGAAAAGCTTTAGTTGATCACCGGAGATGGATGAGGCTTCTCATGCCTTAAGGCAACAGTTTGCTTCAGAAACACAATTGCTTCATCCTGATACTGCCACTCCTTTTGGCCCACAGACTGAGCTTTGAGGGCTGTGCTATTGGAGGGAGGGGGGAAGCAAGGAGATCTTCTACCTGTGACTTTTTACTCATGTAAACTTACTTCATCTGAACAAAATTACACCATATGGGAAAAGGAGTTGTTGATGATTAAGGCTGCTCTAGAGGAGTGGAGACATTTACTGGAGGGAGCTGTTCATCCAGTGCTCATTCAAACAGATCACAAAAACCTTGAGCATTTTAAATCTGCAAAGCTCCTCAATCAAAGACAAGCACTGGGCTTTGTTTTTGCTTGTTTTCACTTTCACATTGAGTATATTCCTTCATCTCAGAACCTCCTGGCAGATGCATTATTGCAAAAGCCTGAGTATTTTGAAGATGGAGATGTGCACCCTGTGCCAGCTCTGACCTTGCACCCAGAGTTGGCGACTGCCTCTTCACTGTGGTTGAATGATCTCCGCCAAGCACAACAGAAAGATGCCTTTGTTCTGGACAAGTTCGGGGAGCAGAATGCTGGTGCATTATCTTCTGTATTACAATTTAGAGATGGATTGTTGTTTTGTAACCAACCTGTATATGTGCCTCTCTCTCTTCAAGAATGGGCCTTATGTCAGTGTCATGATGCTCCCTCTGCTGGTCATTTTGGTGTTTATAAGACTTTACATGCTGTTACTAGGGATTTTTAAAAAGTTTTTATTATTTTCTACCAATAACACAATAGTCATTCAAAATACATAGGACATACTGGGTATTATCTTATTCTCTTTACAATCAATGTATGTTTCAGCCCAAAGTATAGTTCCACTTCTCTAGCCATTGATAAAAATGTCCCAAGTTTGATAGTAGTATGTGCCTTCTTTTTCCTTAAGAGACAAAGTCAGACTGTCCATTTCTGTACAGTCCAGTATATTCTTTGGGATCATTTCTTCATTCCTCTAATGCTGTGCAAATACAATCCTCACCGCTGTGATTACATGTAAAGTCAAATATGTACTTTGTTTATCAAATTCATCAAAAAGAATGCCTAACAAAAACACTTCCGTTACTAGGGATTTTGGTGGCCTTGTTTAAACAATGATGTTAAGATTTACGTTCAGTTGTGTCCCACCTGTCAGCAGGCCAAGCATCAGCCTGGGAAACCTTCTGGGTTACGACGGCCCCTGCCAATGTCCCCGGGGCCCTGGCAGATGGTCTCTTTAGATTTTATTACTGATTTACCAGCGTCCAAAGGTTATAATACCATTCTGGTTGTGACTGACCTGTTTACCAAGAAGGCTCATTTTATTCATTGCACATTTTAAAAGTTGCTTTTGGTGGTGATCTACACCCCAAATGATCACCAGGAAATGTTCTACCAAAAACTACATACTTACTCTCGCAACTGGATTATCAGATTTTGGGTTTAATGGGAGACTTCAACACAATTGTGGACAAAAAATGAATCATAAGAGTGAGACTAAGGAGAAAAAAGGCAAGAGGATACTTCCAAAGGCTTCCTTTAATATAATTGAAGAATTTAGATTGACACACTCTTGGAGACATAAAAACCCAACCTCTGCTAAGTATACTGTCTACTTGAATAGACATAGGTCATGGTCCAGAATTGATATGATTTGGATAACCCCAGACTTAATACCAGATCTGCTAGAAGCTGAAATAGAGACAAATGTCTGGGCAGATCATAATGCTGTAACTATGAAATTGAAAGGTACAGTAAAAATGCCCAGATGGGTGTTAAACAAAGCCTTATTAAAAGATAAAAAGTTGACTTTGTCTCTGAAGGAGAAAGAAGATACAGACTTCTATCAAACCTGGGACTCTTTTTATTATTGGCTAGAGAAGCGGGACTATGCATAGATCTAAATATGTTTATAGTTTAACATAAAAAGAAAAAATGTGGGGGGCTGACCCAGTAGGTCTGATGTTTTTGATGACTGATGACTTTTTAGTTCCTTTTTTGTTTAGGTCTATTAAGAATAAAACTTATTCGAAAAAAAAGTGCTGTCTGGGTACAGGATGCACCTAGGGGAGCATGAGGACCAATGGGGGAAACCCAGGTGGGACAGACAGAAGCGATGCATGCTGGATTGATGCCAAGCAGCAGGGGCTGATGGGGTATGTACTTCTACCTGGAGGAAAGATTGAGGTGCATGGAAACTTTTCATGAGTGGTTATGATGTGAATGTGTGAACACAGGACTCTAAGATACCATGCAGTGCAGTGACTGTTAACATTATGAGGGGACTCCGCCATTTTCTTCTATTTCTCTGCCTCCAATCCAATGCTTACTCACAAAGTAAATGGTAAAGAATGTGACTTCTGGTAGATACTGCTGCAAGTATGTCAACTGTTAAACTGTCTGAGTCTAATCTCCTTAAGAATTCTGAAGGAGTAAATGAAATTGAGATAGAAAAATTATACCACATTCAGTGAGCTGCTGCAGTAAAAGTGAGACCAATTTCAGTAGGTTATATTTTTGCTGTTGTTTTGCCCCCCTCCACTTTTGTAAACTATGGCAAGATACTAGCTCTTTAAAAAATGGAGAGCTATTAATTACTGTATTCCAGATGGTGTTTATATTGGCATGGTAGAACATCCATTCCCTAATTCGATAATGACCTTGTAGTAGGGTAAAGAGAAGTTGTGGAAATTCACCCTTCCCTTGCTCCTGTGTGCTCTATTTTGTGAGCAACTCATCTGAATGATGCGGGATTGCTGAAAAAAGGGTAATTTTCTGCTTTGCTATGTACTTTTGCCTATTCTTTCTTGACACAAAGATACAAGTCTCTCTGCATTATCATTTTATTAAGGAGATAACTACCTATCTAGAGCATGTTCTTAGCCAAGGCAGAATAGAAATTTTGCAGGAAAACAGGAAAAATGATACAGAATTTGCTTCAAGAGAATAGACCAACAAGAGAGTAAATATGTAATGTGATGTATCACAGAAAGAGTGGACATGTGAGGAGACAGGTTTCCAGGGATGAAGATGAAGCTACAAAAGGAAAAAGTGTGGAAGAAAATTAGCTGAAAAGTTAGCACCTTTTGTTTCTCATGAAGCCAAATATAACCAAAGCCAAAGATCTCTCAGTGATCTCTAAAGGTTAAGTTCTGGAGGGGGCGGGGATATTTTAGTTACAGTTTTGAAATGCCCAGATAGCATGATACAATAAAATTCCCGAAATGAAAGTTGTTTGTGATACAAAGTTCCTCCACCTTGTTTTGTTGTGTTCCAAGAGAAGACCTGATGTAACAGATGTAACCTATAAAAAGCTGTGTTTGAGGCAGAAGGGGAGGTTGCCCCTTGCTAACTAGGTTGGCCCTCTGTGATGCTGCAGCCCTAAATACACCTAGGGCTGAAATGAAGTAACAGGTACATCAGTTTTAAAAGCAATAGGTTATTGTTGTCAATATATTTCTTCCTTTTTGTTGTCTAAACCTCTGATTGATACTAGCATTCCAAATTCTCTGCCTTATAATGAAGAAACCAAAGATGTATTAATTAGCTCAGCATTTCAAACTCCACCTAGTCTAAATCTTTACCAGAGGGAGGGAGGGAGGCAGACTCTCACATATCTGTCTCCTCCGATCTTTTTGTTGGAGAATGCCAAAGAGCTTTGCTGCAAAGAAGCAGGTTACACAAGAAGGTCAGACAGGTGCATCAGAAAGATAAGACTTAATGAGGGCATACCGCATGGAGGTGGCAAGAAAAGCGACGGTAAAAGCAGCCAGCAAAAGCCCACCTTCCCGGGCTGCGTCGCGCTTCCCGCCCGCTTCCCTCGCGATTTACCTGTGGAAGTAGTGGCCGCAGAACATGCCCACCAGCAGCCTGCAGCCGAGGGGCGCCAGGCGGGGCGGGCTGCGAAGCGCCAGCAAGAGCGCGGGCACCAGGAGAGCGGGAAGCTCCTGCAGGAACCAGGCGTAGCGCGCGGGCAGACAGGCGCGGCGCGGCGGCGGCGGCTTCTCGGCTCTGTCCGCTCCCGCTCCGTCCTTCCGCTCCTCGTCGTGCCGCTGCTGCAGCTCGTGCTTCCCGTAGCAAACGGGCCGGTGGAGGTGCAGCCACAGGAGCAGGAGCCCCAGGGCCACCAGCAGGGCGCTGAGGACCAGACTCGGCCAGCAATGCATGCTCCTTCTGAGGGGGCGCTCGGCACCGAGCGCCATTAATAGAGCCGCTCGTCGCCTCCCTTCAGGGGAGAGGAGGTTCGGGGGCGACTCCCGGCCGCCTCCGCCGCCTCCCGCTTTGTTGTCCCCACAGACGGTTCCCCTCCTGGACGCCCCGTCTAAGCTCCCCGACCCTCTTTTGGAATCCAGAATAATTTAAAGAATTGCCATTTAGAAGAATGTTCAGTGAATTTTAACCAGGGTGGGTAAAAATCAGTGACTTTTTAAAAACAATAACTCCGATGTTAAAATTTAAATTGAATTTGTTAAATTTAAATTGGTTTTTTAAAAATTTAATCTGGATTTGTTAAATTTAAATTGTTTTTTTTTTTAAATAAAATTCATTTTGAGAAAACATCTATCTAAAGAGTTTTCTGTTTAAGATACATTACACTCCAAAGGCTAGTCATCATGAAATAAGGATTAGTTTTTAATTATATATTCATGCAATGTTTATTTTTTATTTTTTGGTAAACAAATTCCATTAATGCATTCACAATGCCATGATCTTCCAGAGGTTTCTGTAAGGTTGTTGGGCAATTTTTCTATCTAGAAAGTATTGTAACAGAAAGTCTCCCAGGAGCTCCTAGGGCTAGGCAGAGGAAGATTTAACACTTCTTGACTCCCAGCTGCCTTGGCCAGGTGGCAATTCAGGAAAAGCGAGGTGCCAAGGCCACGGAGGGACAGAGAAGGCTGGAATGGCAACACACGTAGCAGGACAAGCTCTAGATTTGGTTTATTCAGCTGGGCAGGGGGATATCGATCTGAAGGTGGAACATTTGACTCTGTCCACCTTGTCATGGACAGATCACTTCTTGTTGAGAGTCAGACTACTGGTGATTTTTCCCCTTTGGAGGGGTGGGGGACCCATTAAGATGGTCTTCCCCCGGAAGCTAATGGATCTAGACGGTTTCCAGAGGTCTTAAGGATTTTCTTGCTGTTATGGCTGGTCATCTTTGGAATACAGAGATGATTTGAGTGGTTGACACGATAGCTCCCGAGTAGAATTTTTACAGTTCCACAACATACCTCAGAGTTGAGAGTGATGAAACAATTCAGGAGGAGGTTTGCATGCAGATGGAGGAAAATGTCTAGTTGATACAGTCCTAGTTTGTGCTTACAGCCTAATATATTTGGAGGCAGTGAGAGCAGCAAAGAAGCAATATCTGACTGTTTCCATTCAATCTTCTTTTTGCCGTGCAGCAGAACTCTCCGAAAACTGCTCAGTGAGGTCATCCAGAGTTTTGGAGTGCACTGTCATCCGTATGCTGATAACACACAGCTTTATCTCTCCTTTTCATCTTCAGCAGGTTCTTGGCTATGACAATGGACTGAATGAGGGTTACCAGGGAAGCTCAATCCAGATGAGACTGAGATGCTATTAATCAGTGGTTCTTCTGACTGGATGGAGGGAATTCAGCTTGCTCCAGATGAAGTTGCACTCCCCTTGAAGGAGCAGGTTCATAGCCTGTGGGTGTTCCTTGAGCCATCTTTGTCATGTGAGGCCCAGGTGGCTCCAGCAGCTTAGAGCACTTTCCACCAGCTTTGGTTGGTGGCTCAGCTACTCCCCTATCTGGACAGAGATAGTCTGTTATCATTGATCAATGCTCTGGTAATCTCTAACCTAGATTACTGAAATGCACCCTATGTGGAACTGCACTTGAAGACTGCTTGGAAGCTGCAACTTGTGCAAAATACAGCCAGACATCTGTTATTAAACAGGCATCAGATGATCTGAACATAGAATTCTGGCCCTCTTGCACTGGCTGCCTATATCCTTCCAAGCCCAATTCCAGGTGCTGGTTTTGACCTATAAAGTCCTACATAGCTTGGGAACACGATAGGACACCTTTCCCAACCTTCTTCTACCTGGACATTATGATCCAGACAGCTTTTTTTAGATCTTGTGTAAATTTTGCAGCTTTTTAAAGATCTTGTGTAAATTTGAAAATTAGTTATCGCGGATTTCTGTCTAATTAAGCAAGTTGTATGCACCCCAGTTTTGTGTAGCCCTTCACCAAGATAAGGAAGCTGGTCAATAAAAGATACAGCCATATTGTCTAGTCCATGGGTCCTCAAACTACAGCTCACAGGACAGATCCAGGCTGCCATGGCCATCCATCCGGCACGCGCCCCCGTTCACCACCCGCACACATGCTTGCTGCATGGGTGGGGAGGTGGCGGCTCGGAGATGGTCTCTGAGTGAGCAAGCCTCCGCCGCTGCCGCTGCCTGTCTCCCGTAAGCGCATGCTCGCCACTGCCTTGCAGTGTGGGTGGGGAGGTGGTGGCTTGCTCGCTCAGAGATGGTTTTGAACTCACTGGGAGATCTCCGAGCGAGCGAGCCACCACCTCGCATGCCCGATGCTGCCTCGCACATGCCCGATGCTGCCTCACCAGCCTGCGCCCCCAGGCACCCCCACCTCACCAGCCTGCAATGGTCACCGCAGCCCTTCAACTGGCCCCCTATTCAAAAAGTTTGAGGACCCCTGGTCTAGTCAACCAGACCCACTCCCTCCTTCCACATTGTATAGCTAAAAGACCTATAATCTAGCAACATAATGCCAGCATTTGAATGTGATGGTAAGCCAGGATCCTGGCAAATCCTGGCTTACCATGAATGAACTTCCTAAACATGGACACGGCTTCTGCTTGCTTCCTCTCACCAGTAAAAGGAGAGAACCTGCAACTTTCTAAATATTATTGTTCTCCAACTTCTCACTCCAGCCAGCATTTCCAATCATGAAGAACCATGGGGACTGCAGTCTAACAATATCTGAAGGGCCATAAGTTCCCCATCTCTGCACAAATGTGAACAGCCAAATAAACCAGAAAATATATTGTATCATCTGGATTTAGGATCCTTCCTTGTAGCTGTCAAACAAACCAGGATTAATAAAATAGGAACAAACTCTGATTATAATTCTGTGTTTAAAGGGCACAACAAGCCAGGATCCAGGGTTTCAGTACCACAAGGGAACTCTTGTTTTAGTGAGAGGAGCCACATGGGAATAAACATGCTTCATGCATCAGTATGCAGCTTGCTCACTAGACTCACTAGAAACCTGATTTACTAGAAACCTAGATTACATGTAAAATGTGGGCAACAAGGTGTTCAATTGATGCCCAATTCGATCCACCCCATTTTCATTTTTCATCATGCTGAAAGTAAATTAATCCATAGCTAGGCTAGCTACAGATTGTCAGAAGAGAAGGTCTGCATTATTGCTGTAGCAAAGAGCATTGTTTAGAAAGCATGAACAGCACTAAAGCAACTTCACTAAATCCTTTAAGAGGCACACAGTTAATAATACTGCCTGACTGTACACTAATTGCAGTTAAAAATATTTGACAGACTAATATGTTTCTTCTCCAGCAGAACCTTATTTCCCATTGAACTGTGTCTTTTTTTTAAATTGGCCTGATAATTTTTGTCTGCTTCATTGCCATTACCAGATTTGCATGCATTGTATCACGGAACACAATATATCACCCAACAATGCCTTGAAGGGAGCAGCAGCTTTTGTGATAGAAACATAGAAACAGAGCAAGTCAGAAGGGGTCTCCTGGGCCATCTAGTCTGACCCCCAGCTCCAGCCGGCTCTGCTCAGGACATGCCCACCATGTGCATGTCCAGCCTATCTTTGAACACCCTCACTGATGGGGCCTCAACCACCTCCCATGGAAGCCCATTCCATACCCTCAGGGTCCTAACTGTCAGGAAGTGCTTCCTGGCATCTAAATGGAACCTTGGTTCCCTGAGCTTTGCTCCCTTGGAGTGCATCCTGCCTTCCTCTGCAGGGGAGAACAGGTCTCTACCCACCTCCGTGTGACATTCCCTCACATACCTGTATGTTGCCAACGGATCGCCTCTGAGTCTCCTCTTCTCCAAGCTGAAGAGACCCAGTTCCCTCAGTCTTGCCTCATACAGCATCCCCTGCAAACTGGCCACCAACTTTGTGGCCATACGCTCACTAACTCTAACCTGGCTATATCCTTCCTGTAATGAAGGGCCCAAAACTGAACACAATACTCCAGTTGCGGGGGCACCAGAGTCGTATAGAGTGGTAGTAATACCTCTCTCAATCTAAAAGCCACACTTCTGGCTATGCAACCAAGGGTGGCATTCACCCTCTTAACCACCACATCACACTGCTGACTCATGTTTAGCCTGCAGTCAACCAGCACCCAGAGGTCCCTTTCACAAGTGCTGCTTTCCAGCCACTTCTCTCCTATCCTGTACTTACGACACCTATTCCTATGCCCCAAGTGCAAGACAATGAACTTCATCCTGTTGTCTCCTGCCCACTTCCATAGTCTGTCCAGATCCTTTTGGATCTGGAGTACCTTCTCCTCAGTTGTGGCCACTGCCCCAGTTTTAGTATCATCTGCAAATTTGATCAGCAGACTGTTCACCCCTTCTTCCATGTCATTTATGAAAAGATTAAACAGGATCGGCCCCAGGACAGAGCCCTGGGGGACCCTGCTTGTCACTGGCCTCCATCCCAATGATCCCTCACTAATGGTCACCCTCTGCTTTCGGTCAGTCAACCATGCCCTAATCCATCAGACAGTGCTTTGGTGTATCCCAAAACTCCTCAGTTTCTCCACCAGGATATCATGGGGCACTTTGCCAAAGGCCTTGCTGAAATCTAGGTATACCACATCCACTGCATCCCTTCCATCTAGCCATCTCAAAACCTTGTCATAGAATTCCACAAGGTTTGTCTGGCAGGACCTGTTTATGTGGAAGCCGTGTTGTGTGGCTGCCAGCCTCCCTTCCCTATCTAGCATCACTAGATCTCTCACTATCATGAGCCTTTCCATTGTTTTTCCTACAATGGGCATAAGGCTAAATGGTCTGTAATTCCCTATGTCCCTTCTACTACCCTTTTTGAAAATTGGGACCACTGACGCCACCTTTCAGTCCTCTGGAACTTCACCCAGAACTTCACCTCATGTTCTCCATGAGGCCTCAAAAATGGAGGCCAGCTGGCGTGAAAAAACTCCTGCCATCCCTCGAAGTACTCTCAGGTGTAACTCACCAGGCCATCAGGGCCTGGCACCTTTGTAATGTCCAAAGCCCTGAGGAGCCCCTCGACTTCTAGTGGGGTGGCTCTAATCTGTGCCCCTAAGACCCTGGCCTCATCTACTCTCCTATGCAGATCTCCCCCATCCTGCTTTGGGGAGAACACAGAGGCAAAATAGTCATTTAGCATCTGTGCCTGTTCCCTCATATCAGTCACTGGATCTCCTTCCTCCTTATTTAGTGGTCCCACCACTTGTCTCCCCTTCCTCTTCCTATTTACATGTTGATAGAAACCCTTTTTGTTGCTCCCAATATTCTTTGTAAGTCTCAGCTTGTAATCAGCCTTAGCTTTGCAAAGAATCCTTCTGCAATGGGCCTCCTCCCCCCGGTATACCCTTTTGTCTATTTGCCCCAGTACCCATTTCCTATGGAGGTTTCTCTTGCGTCTAATCCCTCTAACCACCTCCTTTCATATCCATGGTGGCACTCTCCTTTGCCTCCCCGCCTTACTAACTAGAGGCATTGTCAAGGCTTGCGCCTCCAAAACCTCCCTTTTGAGTGCCATCCACTCTCCTCAACTCGCTTGCCTTCCAGTAACCTATCCCAGGAGACTTTCCCCAGTCTGGCCTTCAGTTGGCCAAAATTGGCCCTCTTGAAATCCTAGCTTCTAGTGCTTGACCTGCTGCACGTCCCCATTCCCCTCTCAAAGCAAAGGATGGAGTGATCACTTACATCCAGAGCTCCCCTAATCTGTACCTCATCAACTCCTCCCTGTTGGTCAAGACCAAGTCAAGGATGTCCCCTCCCCCCCAGTCACCTCTTGGATCCTGTGTGTGAAAAACCCTCCCTTTATAGCTTCTAGAAAGTGATGTGTCCTGGCTCTCACCACTGAGTGAGTCTCCCAGGTTGAAATCTCCCATAATTACAGTGTCCTTCCCCTGAGATATCCTTAGAATCTGATCTGTCAGGACATCATCCAGGGTCTCAAGTTGACCTGGAGGGCGATAACATACTCCCACTGTCAGGTCCCTTTCCCTGTCAAAACCCCTAAGTTTCACCCAGACTGCCTCTGCCGAATCCCCATCTGTGCTGCATTCTATCTCACTGCATCCTATCCCTTCCCTGACGTATAAAGCCACGCCCCCACCCCTCTTTCCCTTCCTGTCTTTTCCAAAAAGGTGATACCCCTCTATGTTCACATTCCAATCTTGCCTTTCATCCCACCAAGTTTCTGTGATCCCCACCAGTTCATACCCTCCTATTCCCAGGAGAGCTGCAAGCTCTTCCTGCTTATTACCCATGCTCCTAGCATTGGTGTACATGCACCTCAACTCCTTCCCACAACTTCCTTTCTTTGGAGTCCCCAGCCTCCTCCTCCTACCTCCCATCTTCCCTGATACTGGCCCTCTCTTTGTAGAAGTCCTGTCAGTCCCTGCAATACCTCTAAAACCCAGAGGCCTGATCCTATCCCCCCACTTGCCCCTCCCCCAGCTCAGTTTAAAGTCTTCTGGACAAAGCTCACTAAAGCATCTCCAAAGGACCTTTTCCCCGTCCTCGTGAGGTGCAACCCGTCCCTTGTGATCTTTCAATTTCTTTGCTCCAGACAATGTAACAAGCCATACATGGATTGTACATGTATAATATAATCTTAAGTACAGACAGAATTCTGTCTGGCAGTTTGAGAAAAAGATATAATTCTCCCTTGGGCAAACAAGAGGCATGTTCTATACCCGGGACAATAATTAAAAACTATATATCATCTTGTGTAGTTCAGATCAGATTTTTAAAGGTAAAAGTCAATGAAGAGAAATGTACATACTTTTTAGTGAGATTATTGTGTTTGGAGTACAAATCTGTAAATTCTACAATTTAAAAAAAATCAGTGAGGAAATTAACTATGTGAAAAAATATACATCTTTAAGGGCATAATCCAGCATGACTAGCTGGGGAAAGCTAGGAGTTTTAGGGCTTTTTCTGTCTAAGCATGCATAGGACTGTACCCTAAATTAGTCAAATCTGTATTCTTACATTTCTCATGGTGAAATATTTTTCATTTTTCTTTACACAAAGTCAGTTCCAAAAGCTAATTTTGAAGGGGCAATAACAGGGCAGGGGGTGAACTGGGTGAATGGAAGTATTTCTTGATGGAGGTTGGTCAAGGGCAGACATAGAGTGGCAGAGATGGCCCACAAGGCAGTTGAGGAGCACTGGGAATCTTGCCAGCTGCAAGTGGTTCTTTTTCTACATGCAGTAGACAAAGATGAAACAGCTTATTAACAAATTAACTAATACAGCACATTCTACTGTTTGTTGTAAGAGGGCAAAAAAGATATAGCATAACATACAATATAGCTGAGTAGAGCTCTTCAATTCTTTTTTCTGTCACCAGGAATCCCAGAAGAGAGCCATGGAAAGACCTCAGGAGATGTTCAGCACCCAGTACTTCTGCAGCTGAGGGCTGTCTTGAGAGACATCACCCATGAGACTCTCAGGACTTATGCGCCTGCAACTCTTGAAAATGAAGATGATTTCATGATTAAGCACACCTGTGTTTGAAGGTCAGTTTATCAGCCTGATGGCAGAGATAGTTCCTTGTGCCTCGCTTAAGACAAGTCAAGTCAAATGGTCAACAGCCAGCTTCACATGTCTTAATGTGCCCTCATTTCAAGATAACTAATCTTCTCTCATTCCAAAATAATGCAGTATTTTGACAAGTCTGTGAGAGTGAGAATATGAAACACCTGCAAATTATTTTAGGCTTTTAAGTCATAAGATCTCTACCAAAAGGTGCAGTGTGGGAAGAACAGTTTGTCACATCTACTGTCTCCTTGAAAAGCAGTTGCCTTCTAATGCAGGGGGCCTCAACCTGGATCTGTCCATCAAAGGGTAGTTTATAGTATTCAGGAGTTCCAAGGGGCAAGGTTTAAAGGCAGACCATTAATCCTGCTGATAATTTACATAGCAACAGAGGTGCTGCTCTAATGTTGCATTCAACTGTTCAGTCTGCCCATCTGATTGAGGGTGATGCACAGAGGTTAAACGCAGGTCTACCTTGAGCAAGGAAAGTTGTTCCTGCCAAAACATGGAGGTGAACTGGGTTCCTCTGTCTGAAATTAATGCTAGGGCCCACCCGAGCAATTTAAAAATAAAGTGTACAAACATGGAGGCAGTGGTTTTACTGGTGGGAAGCCCGTACAAGGAATAAAATGAGCCTTCTTGGTAAACAGGTCAGTCACAACCAGAATGGTATTATAATCTTTGGATGCTGGTAAATTGGTAATAAGAACTAAAGAGACCGTCTGCCAGGGCCCTGGGGGCATTGACAGGGGCTGTCATAACCCAGAAGGTTTCCCAGACTGATGCTTGGCTCCCCGACAGGTGGCACACGACTGAATGGAGGCCACCAAAAATCCCTAGTAACATCATGTAAAGTCTTATAAACGCCAAAATGACCAGCAGAGAGAGCATCATGACATTCACATAAGGCCCATTCCCAAAGACAGAGAGGCACATATATGGTTTGGTTACAAAACAACAATCCAAAATCACTTACATGAAACCTCGATCTGCCCACCAACAGGACTTCCATCTTATCTGGATTGAGGCTGTTTATTGGCCCTCATCCAGCCCATTACCTCAGCCAGGCATCAGTTCAGTACAGCCACTGCTTCACCTGCCCGTCCGTGTGTGGCATTGGAGAATGAGAGGACAAACTGTCATGCAGCTGGCACTTCTTCCCAATGAAAGCAATCACTTGAGTTGATACTACAAATGTCTTTATTCTAAACAGTATTACAGTTACAGTCACACAGGCTAGAAAGTTGTCCTCTCGTTCTAACTAAGTTCAACCTACACTGGGTTTATGAATCCTTCAGGGCTGCCCCTCCAAGGGTGGGGTGCTGTGACCCCTCCCTTTGTGTCACTCAATCAGTCTCGATTCTAGCTGTCCCAGTCTGTGCCTACGAGAACGAGTATCCTCGAAAGCTCCTTGCCCGTTATCTCCTTGGTTCTCACATTCCATATCGGCAACTTGTGAGACTGTTTTCCCATCTGCTCCCAAACTGGCCTCTTGATGCACCTCTGTTTTGGCTTCGCCCTGAGCCTCCTTACCTGGCTCATTCTCATTCCCATCATCTGTGCAGTTGGGGAGTAAAGATTGTTCCGCTGACACCAGAAATAGCTCTTCATCAACACTCTGGTTCTCATGGGAAGTTTCCTCCTCTTGTGTGCGCATAAGGGACTCTTCTGAGTGCACGCACACAACAGGCGAACCTAACCTAATTTCCACAGCATGACTAATTTAAGGGCAAGAAGCAACCCTGACACTCCATGGGTTGCTCTTGGGGTTCTTGTATCCACAACAGGCTGTGTCATTGCGGGTACTGGGAATTGGCTATAAGAGGCTTAGCAAAGATGGCAATATCCACCTTGCTGCCCTTGCCAAGGTTGCCCAGGTGCCTAACGGTGACAGACACCCTACCAATGTTCAAGCAGCACTGACTGGGTGTCTCCTACCATACTTGTGCACAGTTCTTGGCTTGCCGCAGCTTTGCTCCTTTACCACTTCTCTGTTTTCCCCCAGAGATTGCAAAAGCCAACTTGACAGCCCACTTTTGCACCACCCATTCTGACAGACACTGGCGGCCTTCTCAATGTGCCCAAGCAGCATGTTGGAGGGGCTGCCCTTGCTTGCGTCCCACTTAAAAAGGCAGTTTGCAAGGGGCACAGATTTTCGCACATATTATCTGATATTGTTTTTCAGTCTTTTGCAAGTATGTCCCTGTGCACTTATTATCCCATTGTATTTACATTCTGATTCCTCCCTGCCCCCCACCCTTTGCATGGCACCCACTTTATGTAGATCACTCAATTTTATCCTCACAACAACTATGAAGTATTGTGAACTGCTACAGTGAAGTAGATGAGAATGAGTGACTGTCCCAAAGTCATCCAATGAATTTCAAGTCAGATCTTTCAGATTCCCAGTTCAGTATTCTAACCACCACACCATGACTTATGGAAGTCTGAAAATGGACAGTCTGATTTGGGCAATGTCAGGAAGGTACCAGCTGCCCAAGTAGAGCAGCTATCAACTGTGGACATTGGCTCAGAAAGGCTCCCAATAGCCATTTTTCCTTAGTTGATTTGACAGCTGTCAAAAGATGAGCTGTCAAGGCAAACCAAAGCCACAAGTGATCTGTCTAGTGAAAAGGTGGTGGGATATATCTTTGCAGCAAGACCCCTTTTAGGGAACAGGAGATCTGAGTGTCCTAAGAGTGCTCTCACTTTTCTACCTGTTCCTGAGAACACAGAAAAGTATGACCCTCTCCTTTTTTAAAAGGAAGTGACATTTTGATAGCTAGCATTTCAGATGTTTTTAAACTTCTTTTTTCCACAAGAACTCAATGCTTGCCTATGTCTCATAAAGAAACTATGGGGAGGCCTATAGAAAAGCAAAGCAAAACAAAATCTTTAAAAGGAGATAGGACTTTGAAAGTTAGAACAAGCAATGGATGGCGTATTGGCAGGGTGCATAAGTGTAACATGAAAATATGCCCATTTTGTGACAAAGCCTTATATTCTCATGGAATTTTGCAGAGCATCTGATAGGCTCACACCACCCCAGGATGCCAAATAGGGTTATTTCACCTTTTTGATGTCTATTACACATATGTAAAAGCTATGAGGTGGGCAACAGCTGACCTCCCCTAGACACGTAGGGCTAGGGCTACTCCACCCTCAGGTAAAGCCTCCAACCTCTGTGGCAGGACTGCCAGCTTTCACACCTTTGGTGGGCACCTTCGGACCTATCCCTAGCATCTGGCAGAGAACCCATAACAAGCAAGTGCACACATTGTCAAGTATTCTATCAGCAAATATCCTTCCCAGATTAAAATGGTGTGTTATTGTTTCTCTTGGAGACTTTCGCAGCTCTTGGCACATGTAATTATGCCTTCAGTCTGCATTAGAATACTGGCTTCACTAGCAGACTATCTTCAGAGAGAAAGTGTGGCTCATTTGGACTTTGGCTTATTTGCTTATTAGATGACTTCTGAACCCTGAACAGTCATAGGGCTGGAGCCAGCTTCCTTTGTGCCAGGAAGGCATCCCCTGAGCAAAATTCCATCCCAAATACCAAAGGTCTCTGATTGCTCCCTTCTTCAGCAATAACCCAGTACCACCTTCCCCACTGTTGCAGAGGGTCCCCCAACCCTCCAAAGTAGATTTGGGTGGTGGCAGAGGAGACTGGAGCAAGGGGAGGGGGAATCAGCAAAGATTACCTCCCTATTTTCCTACCACATATCACAGCATGACAATTTGGCATTTTGTCAGCTTTCTAGCCATATTCCAAGAAGGCCCTACGGTGTGACAAGACAGGTCAGAAAAGATGGCAGGAAAGCAATTATCTGGCCTGGGGCAGAAGGAGATACTGGCAAGTGATTGGTCATGGACAGGACAGCACAATAGAGAAGGGAGAACCAGCTGCCTTGGCCATTGCAGGGGTTGACAGCAACAGTTTCTTGTGCTGCCTGTCTTTATGCAAAATTTGGCCATTTAGGCCATGCAGACAGCTTGCTCCAT
The DNA here is from genome assembly GCF_004798865.1 of Varanus komodoensis. Taxonomy (NCBI): domain Eukaryota; kingdom Metazoa; phylum Chordata; class Lepidosauria; order Squamata; family Varanidae; genus Varanus; species Varanus komodoensis. The sequence continues at coordinate 20,588,907 of NW_025335268.1, read as the reverse complement.
GAACAGGGATAATTTCAAGCCCTGGGAGACTGGATTTTTAGTGCCTCACTTGCCCACGAAGCTCATTGGATGACTTTAGGCAGCCACTGATTCTTAGCTTAGCCCTTCTGATTGGGATGTTGTAAAGATAAAATAGAGAAGAGATACACCATGTAAACTGCCTCGGGTTCCTTGCAAGAAAACAAGGAGGATTATAAGTGTAATAATTAATATAAGTGTGCCTTTGGGACATTCACACAGGGATGCAACATTAAATGGAGAGGAGGCTTCCAGAAAGTTCTGTCTTTGAGAATGGGCTTTGCAATATGTACATACAAGCTTGAGTGTCTTCTACAGCCAGAACTTTCTGAACTACAACTAGGATGGGAAAGATTATGAAAGATCTGGACCAACTTCTCTTTTAAGCAGCTGAGGATAGCAATTCTAGGACAACAAGTTTTCTTTAGACAGATTTTCAGTCCAAGATTAAGACTGTAAAACAGTAAAGCAAAACAACCTTGGGTCTCCCACACACCAATTTTCAGGGTTGGTGCTCAGAATAATCATTTCATCTCAAAAAGTTAGATCACACACTTTGAGGCTCATGTTCTGATTATTTTTCCAGGGATTTTTTTTATCTGCAAGTAGAGACACAGATTATACATCAAACCATAAGCAGTGCATATCTGTACTTTATCATCTGAAAAATCTTTTTCATCCAAACTTGAAATCATCAGTTTTCCACTCAGATTATTTTCTTTAACTGCTTAATCAGGGAAACAGAATAGTTTTGCTTTACAAACTGTATACAAATCCCCATGCAATCAAATTTGCTCCAGCTACAAGAAGTCATGCAGAAAGAAAAAGAAATTAAATAGCTGGATTCAGGTTCCGGGTGGGTTCAGACAGCATGATAACGTACACTCAAGGGTTCGGGGTGCGCTGTCATTGAAGCTTGAATTCTTGTTGAAGTCTTGGTTAATGTGTTGTCTGGACCCAACTATGTTAACAAGCCATGGCCTCTTAACCATTATTTATTTAATTAAGTAATTTCTATACTGCCCGTTAGTCAAAATGACTCTCTGTATAACCCTTGAAGAGAACCCATGGTTTAATTGTTGAATTGTGAACTATGCTGTGTTCACCATGCTTTGTTCTCTTGGCTGTGTTCGGACAATTACAGTAAGAAATGGGAGTGGGACCAGGGGAAGGGGACATAGCCATATGGGTAATTGTTTGTCACAATAGATTGTGACTTCTGGAAGTCTAGATTTGGCTCCAGGCATAAAGTTTCCTACCCCTGTTCTAAGGTATTCTTTTCAGAATAGGAAGAGATGGATACTTTGGTACAGAGTAGCCTTCTCCAACTCGACACCTTCGTTAAAATGGAAAGATATATAGGTGACATCACACTGTAATGTACTTGAAACATTTGTTTGAATTGTAGCATTCAGAGGTCTTCAACCAGAGGTCTTCAATCTATCCAGATATGATTTCCCACCCACAACCTAGCTGCCTCTCACATGAGAGAAAACGTGATTTAAAAAGGCAGACGGCTGCAGCCTTAACTGGAAAGCACAGTGGCTTCTTGTGTTTTCTACTACTTGTGCCTGCCTGCAGGTCATTTGGCACTCTTGCAGCTGCTAGCTTCTCCTCCCACTAGAAATGGCCCTATATCTGGAAGGGTGGTATAGATCAAGACTGGATTTCATTTGTAGCAACAATGCTGTGTAATACTGCACATTCAGTGGGCAGAGAAGTATTGTGAAATACACAAAATTCTGGCCATTGCAGTTATTTAATTAATTAATTAAAACTGACTGCTACGCATGTTTTGACCACAGTTTTACAACATTTTATTTCTTTGCAGTAGCTTTATCCTACTTTTTGGTCAAAAATTCCCAGAATAACTTACAAAAAACCAATACAGCAAACCAATCCTTGCCTGTAGAATTATACTCTGAAAAGACAGTTCACAAAAGTAAAATTCAAGGATGAGAGAATTGAGGTTAATTACGAATTAAGTCTTTCAACAGAGCTGGTGGAATTGCCCTGCCTCTCATTCCCATCTCCTTAAGTACAGCTTGCAGCCATTTCCATGCCTTCAAATGGCGGGGACAATTGGGGCAGGCTTGCTAAAAAGTTTAGTTACTTGTCCAGTTTCTTTTATTTTCACCCGAAGTACCAAGACTCAATATGCAGTAAGTTTTAAATGGGGCAGGGGGGAGATGCCCATGGTGGAGCATGGCCTTAAAGAAATCCTCATGGGCCCTTTGAGGGGTACAGCTAGCATCCAACAGAAGGTGGAGCCCCTGAAGTTTCTGAGCCTGCCAGGCTGAGGTGCTTGCAATCTGGGGTTGAGATGACAGGTTCCCCTGTGAGGAAACACTCCAGTATGTGACCCTGATCTCCTACACCTCCCTCTGCCCTCCTTCTGAATATGGCCCTGTGTTATTGGTCTTGACCCCCTTCTGCTTAACTGCCCATGAACATACTTGTAAGGTCAGGACACTCTGCTCTTGGGACAACATGCAAGGAGCTCTGATAAATTCAGCCACAGGCTTTGTTATTCCTTACAGACAAAAGAAACATGTTCTCTGGAAGGATTGCATAGCAAATTGAGAAAGGGAGTGCTCTATTCCAAGGCCTAGACTAAATGGAAAGGCTCTGCCTAGGCTTTGAAAAGGGAAAAGTAATAATCGTTTGCAGTCTCACTTGAGTCTGTGTGCACACATCTGCATCCATCCCCTCTTCCCCAGGTTGATGGTAGCTCCTTCATGTATTACTTCGGAAAATGAGCAAAGCAGATAGAAAAGGACTGGGGTAGGGGCAGGTGTCCTTGTTCCTCTATTACCCCTTTTCTTCCTTCAGCAGCATATTCATTCTGATCCATCATAGCAGCTTTTCATAAAACATTTCTTATTCTGAAGGTTGTGCAATGTGCTTTTCTTTGAATCCAGAGTTCTTGGTACAAAACAGATAACATTTAGATGAGACCTACAAATTAACCTCCCTTCATTCAAAAGCTTTGCTGCCTGGAGGAGATTCTTGGGCAAGTGCAAGTATCATCAGTGCTCATCTATTCAGCATTCCAGCAAGTCCTTTTCCAAGAGCAATCGGAGATTATTTTATTTGCCAGATGCTCTTTAGGGGGATCAGCTGCAGATTTTCCATTTAATATATGATCTTTTCTTCTTTTTAGCATTTAATATAAGCATATAAGGTTGCCTTTTATTGTGTTACGTAAGCACAATTTTTATTACAGTAGTCAGGTCATAAATTGCATTTTATAACATTATGCAAAGTCCCAACTGTTGGCCAATATATAAATTAAGTTATTTTCTGCACAAATCATTCTAGTTCTAAAGTTTGTATTTATTTTTTTCTCCTGGCACTGCATTTTAGGTGCATACAGTTCCTCACTGCAGGCAATGGAAGATCTTGGAAGTAAGTCCCACTGTATTCAGCAAGGCTTACTCCTGGGTAAGTATTCATAGGACTGAGCCTTAGTTGCTCAGGCAAAACAGAAAAAAGTAGGGGCATTCAACCAATTTTCTAATGATAAAAAGGATTTAATGCATGATCAGCTTTGGTCTGTCTGGTGATCGGACAGTCTACTCCAGTGGCCTGTCATATTCCAATTTCTTTGTCTAAACTGGTTTCAGAGTGGGATAAGGAGTTGAGATTGCTTTGATCACTCTAGTGGATGATGTATAACTCTGAATTGACAGGAGGAGTGTGTCCCTATTGTTTTTGTTAGATCTCTCAGTAGCCTTTGATACAAGTGAACATAGTAGTATTCTTCTGGATCAACTGAAGAATTGGGGTTTGGAGGAACAGCCTTGCAGTGGTTCCATTCCTACTTCTTGGGTCAGTTCCAGATGGTAATGCTTGGGGACTGTTACCCCTCCAAGAGAGAGCAGATTTGTGGAGTTAACATCTACATGAAGTCACTGGGAGAGGTCACCTGGAGGAGTGGCGCTGGGTGTTATCAAGATGCTGGTGACATGAAGATCTATTTCTCCTTAGTACCATCTGATGCTGCTTTTAGAGATAGCATCTTTCCTCTGAATGACTTCCAGTAGCTGGTAATGGACTGGATGAGGAAAAACAAATTAAAGTTGAATCCAAACAAAATGGAGGTGCTTACTGTTAAAGATCTGACTTCAGGATCAGAGGTGTGTCAGCCATTTCTAGAGGGGGTCACACTCCTGCTGAAAGACCATGTTCACAGTTTGGGGGTGCTGCATGACCCAGCCCTTCATTTATCTGCATGGATAGAAGCCATGATCAAGAGAGTCTGTTATCAGCTTGAGCAACAGATCACCTGGAGGTAGAGTGATCTGAAAACAGTAGTGCATGCGTTAGTAACTTTTAGGCTCAATTTCTGCAATGTGTTCTACATAGAACTATATTTGTGCCTAATAATAATAATAATAATAATAATAATAATAATAATACTCCAGAAATTATAAAATTTGGCAACCTGAGTGGCTTCTGGAACATCATGGAAAGACCATATATCATGCATGTTAAAGTCTCTTCACTGGCTGCCAATAAGTTTTCGGGCACAGTACAAGGTGTTGTTAATTCCCTTTAAAGCCCTTCATGTCTTAGGTTCAAAAAACCTTCAGGAGCATCTTTATCCCTATATTCTACCTCACCCACTCTGGGAATAATCTTCTCAAGCTGGTTCCTGTATGATTAAGGTCAACTATCCAGAGGACTTTCTCAGTGGTTGCCCCTAAACTGTGGAAGAACTTTCCGGGAGAGATGTGTCAGATATCCCAGATTGCTACCTTCAAGATGTATCTCTTCTGACAACTCTTTCCAGATTAATTCTTGGAATAGTTTTATTAATGTGCTTATTTTTAGTCAAAGTGTTCATTATTGTTGGCTTAAGGTCTTGTAAACTGCCCAGAGTTTATGAGATTGGGATGGTAAATAAAAATCTAGGTAAATAAATAAAACAAGCTCAGGGACACCCAACACATCACATGCAAATGTAAACAATTAAGTCTTGACATTTTTGTTTTAATTACAAATAGACCTTTCAGAGGCACACATGGCAGCTCACTGTTTCCCGTTTCTACCTGTGATCTGGCTCCAGAGGGGTGGGCAATACTGAGCAGGTAGGTTGTTCGTGACCCTCCAGGCCTCTTGAATGCCCACTGCCACAGAATGGGCCTGTTCCAGCCATGCTGAAACTTGACAACAAGCTACCACTTTAAAAAAAGGAGGGGGGGGGGTCTATTTTTCCAACTGCTGCTCTGCCACCAAACTTTGGCAGCAAATTCAGCACTGTCAGGAAGATGCCCACCACTGTTCTCTAGAGCAGTGGTTCTCAACTGCCAGTCCATGACCAGCGCCAGTCTGCCAAAGATGTCCTGCCAGTCTGCCAAAGATTTCCAATGCCAGTCTTGCCAGTCCATGAGGGGGCCACATCCCACTCGCTGCAGACCAGTGTGGGAGCTGGCTGTTCCACCACCTCTTCCTCAGTTGGCATTGCATTTGTGGAGGGTGTGCTGGTGCCGCAGAGGGGGCTGGGGAGGAGAGGAATGGCTTTTTGTTTCTGCCTCAGCGGTCCCCAAGGTGGTTTTCCTGTTTTTGCTGGTCCCCAGCTGTGGAAAGGTTGAAATCCACTGGTCTAGAGTGGTCCTAGAATTCCCCATTTACTAACATTTTGTCATAATGAAATTAAGTTATTTTTCACCCTGAAGAAGGGAGGGAGAGAGAGAGAACAGTTACAATAGCTTGGTAGTTATATACTGGAGTTATATATAATTCTCTCTCTATAGACTTATGTATAACTCTACTATAGAACTAAAAGTTTGGTCCCAGAGTTCCAGAGACTTAGGTCTTTAACTCTAATAACCCACCAGTTTCTTCATAGATAAGTCTGGAAGTACATGTGATACCAAAAGGGGACCTTGTTTTTCAATAAATTATTACAATCCCTTTAATCTCTAATTTGTGACTTGTTCATAGGATGAATCAGTTCTTGGGCTCAGGGAAGATCAGAGGCTCTAGGGACAAGTGTCTCTTTATCTGATGGAAAGATGCATCTATCTATCTTATCCCATGGCACTCTTTTATCCAATTCCCTAAAGATGTTCTCAGAGGGTGGAAGCAACATGAGGATACAACTGAGTGTTCCTACATATATTTCTAATGTTTGTTTTTTGCCTTCCGAATTGCTCAAAGCAATGTTGGAACACAGTCATCCCCCTCTCCAAGTTACAGTCCTCAGCCAAACAAGCCACGCAACAATCCACCTAATCTGCAGGGAATTCTGGGAGAAGGTATCTTACTTGCCTTGGTGAACCACTGCCAAGAAAAGCAAAGGTGAAATAATAAGTGAATAATAATAAATGATAATATGTGAATAAGAACATACACCAGACTTTTCTCAAAAACTCAGTTCTTTATTATCATAAGCCCTTGGGAAGTTTAGTAATGTTGCCTACTCACACTAGTTTAGTTCTTGAAGGTATAATATACAACAGGCACAACACTGACTGACAACTATGCTTAGTCGTGTGAATTGATTCACTGCGAATGCTCCCACTTTGTCCTTTTTCTCTGAACTGCCAGCCACTCGGGAAAAGGTGGGTGTAGGCTATGCAGAAGTGGACATTAAACAAATCAGAAGAAAAACTCTCAACTTGTTTCCAGCAGGACCCATTCTTACACCGGGACTAAATCAAATTAAATCCACTGAACATAATGGGACTTCCACATTGCCTTCCAAAACAATGTTCATCTGGCCCTTGGTGATACTTCCAAATGTTAATCAAGATGGAAGTGTTGCCATACTTGTTCTTGTAAAGAAATAGGAAAGATATGCTCAAGTCAAAGGGGAAGGAGATAGCCTATTGTAAAATTCTTGCTTTGGTTTGTAAAATAATCAGAATTACTTTGGATCTCAAGCGAGACTGGGATTACATAAATGAGATGCAGATACAGCAGGCAATTTGATCCAGTGACCTTCAGGGCACAAAGGGAGGCCTATTTCCATTGTTGTATTATGCTTTTTCTCTTCTCAATATTGGGCCTTAATATTTGTTGCACCCGTGAATGACTGCAACAAATAACCACTATTTATATGTACATTTTTTATTTTTGTATCTCCCCTTCACAATGTCCTAGGGCAGTGATAACATAAGACACAGCTTCACGATAATACATAAAATCAGTGTTAAAAACAATCCTAACATTTAAAATGCTGGGAAAATAAAAAGGTTTTGGCCTGGCACTGAAATGAAAAAAGCATTGGTGCCAGGTGCACCTCTCTGAGGAGTCCATTCCACAGCCGGGGCACCACTGCAGAGAAGGCCCTTCTCCGGGTAGCCACTCTTCTGATCTCCTTCAAAGAGGACTCCCGAAGAAGGACCTCCGCTGTAGATCTTACAGGCCAGGCAGGTATTTATGGAAGTGAAAATATATCCACTTTTGCCATATAGATGTGAAGTGCTCTGATGAAGATTTTGTTACCAAAGAATGGAAATGTATTGCACAAAAATGGCCTAGAAATCCAACTTAGAAGTCACCCATCAAATTTATGACATACCACTTTTGTGGTTGTTGTTGGTTTTGCTGCTACTGCACCACCACCACAAGACTGCATGGGGTCTGGAGTCCCAGACAGCTGAAAGTTGCTCATTCCTGATTTATATTAACCTTTTGAGTGTTGAAATACACTCGTGTCCCTTGGCACCTTATCTAGACAAAAGAGCCTCCTCGAAAAATACAGAGTTGGTGATATCTGATGGAATGTAAGATTTTATGCACATAAAACTTCCTTTCTGGTGCTCTTTTCTATTGAATATTTCATTTTAAAATGAAACACACACTCACACACAAATTTCACACTTGCTGGGATTTCAGATAACCATTACACAGACCCTGCCATCAATTTCTCTATTTAACAGACCATCTAGAATAAGGCATGATCATAAAAGAATGGGCAGGCCTCTCAAAACCTGGCCTCCTATGGCTGGGTGACTGGCTGTCCCCATTTCGCCACAATTTGCACTGTGATGTTGTGTGCTTTTGCTGGCTTGAAGACATGCACATACCAAGCAGATGTGGGGCCCACTGGTTCTTTTTTGCTGCCTGCTTGATCCATTAGTCTCTTACCTTCCAACTGTTTTCTGGACTCAGGATAAAATGGACATAATGTGGGATTAGTCCCAGGGATCATCCAAGCAACAGAGCCATGAAAAAGCTCAGAAACATCAAGCAAATGGGACCTAAGAACCTTTACATAATTTGGCTCTCATTCCCAGCATGGACAAAACAAGCTCATAAAAAGACAGGATTGCTGCTGCTTGTTACAAAGCAAGGAGTCTTTGCCTCCAGCTGTGTTATCACTGACTCCACTGTCGGCACCATATGTCTTCGAATTTGATTTATAATTGCCCTGGTTCACCTCCCTCCTATTATTCTCCAGTGTTCTTCTATGTATTTTCTTAAGAACTAGTATGGATCTCAAGTTTTATATACTTAACGGCAGGTTTGTTGCATTCACTTTCTTAGTCAAGTTTTATATACCTATACTTAGTCAAGTTTTATATACCTAACGGCAGGTTTGTTGCATTCACTTTCTTAGTCAAATGTACCATACAAAGAAGAGACAGACAGGTGAAGAAGTCCTTTGCAGTCCTTCCTGCAGAGGCTTCCTGAAAGCCCACCTCAACTTTTAGGTGGCCTTTTTTTTTTTTTTTTTTTTTTTTTTGGGGAAAAATGGGGGGGGTCATAAAAATGAGGAAAAAGTGAATGGGGGGGGGGAGGCAAAAAGGACTTTAAAAAAGGAAAATACGGAACTGCAGAGTGTAACAATATTTAGTGCATCCTATGCATGGTGCTTCTTTTTTTGGGTGGTGTGCATGTGCTTTGTTACTTAGGGTAACATCCAGAAAGATGGCCAGCTGAAAACAAAAATTTTTAGATTCTGCAATTCCTCTGCAATTTCAAGAGAAAGCCAGTGTGGTGTAGTGGTTAAGAGTGTGGGACGGGGGATCTGGGAGCTCCAGGTTCTGGTCCCAACTCAACCATGTTGCTCACTGGGTGACTTTGGGCCAGTCACAGACTCTCGGCCCAAGCTACCTCACAGGGCTGTTGTTGCAAAGATAAGATTGAGAGGAGGAGGAGAAGTACGTAAGCCACCTTAAGTTCCTTGAAATAAAAAGGTGGGATATAAATATAATAAATGCAGAGCTATTGATATCCTGATGAAAAGAAGGGGCATTTGTAAAGGTAAAGGAGGATGGTTTTAAGACTTTTAAAAAATCCAGAATCCATATTTTGTGAAGCCTGTAGAGCTTCCTAACATTTTGAAGGTAAAATCCTACACATGTTTAGCTTTGAAAAAGTCTTACAATTCCTGGGGAAAGCTGGGAATTATAGGACACCCTTTGCTTCAGTTTCCAGTCTGTAAACTGGAATGGCATCACCTATCAAGGTTATTGGGAGGTAAATATTGCAAAGCAAGTTGTTATATAAACATGTTATAGTTGTGACTCAAATAATTTATGTCAATTTGAAGAGAGGATGAATTGGTGATGTCACCAGAAGGAAGGGCTTGTACTGAAGGACCTTGCCTAGAATTCTCCTGCAGAGGCTGATCAACAGGAAGACTTATAAAATTGGCCACAGAATCTGTGTAGATTTCATGTTTGTTAGCACTTTATATTGGACAAAGAACCAATTCACCACCAAGAGCCTTTGTTTGAAGCAGCTATGGCTAGAATAGCTGCTATTGCATTCTTTGTCCTGCTTATAGGCTGCTTATATCCTGCTTATAAGAGACATCCTGTGGCCCATCTCCAAGATACAAAGAACTAAGTTAAAAGCTCAGTGTAAAAGTACAATGAAATGCACAACTCGATCATAATGATACAGCGAGGAGAACAGAAGAACACAATGCTGCAGTATGAATGGGGAACCCCAGTGCTTGCTGCCTCAATTGTCGAGGGCCCCAAACTCAGACATCTCTAATCATCCAATGCTACAGAAGTCTACTGGAAGCCCTTAAGCAGGATTTCAGCACCAGAGTCTTCTTCTAGTGGCATGTATTCAGAAGCATACTGCCTCCAATACCAGAGGTAATATACAACCTTCATGGCTAGCAGCCAGTGATAAATTCATGCTCCATGAATTTGCTTAATCCCATTTAAAATGGGTGGCCAACAAGGCATGCCATGGAATGCACATTATGCGCTTATGGAAAGAGAACATGCCACAGACCAGCTTACCTTACAGAGCAGGAAGAAATCCTACAATCCAGTCTAGTAATCAGAGCCTCCGAGCAGGACCAGTATCAACAACTTCATCGTCAGCACATAAGAAAAGCCAGGCTGGATCCAATGGGGGCAAGCCAGTTGTCCACAAGATCCCTCAAGCAGGATAGGTACAAGACCTCCATGTGCCCTAGTTCCTCAACCACTGGGACATGCAAGGATGTTGCTGCCTCTCATAACAAAAGCAGCACATAGCTGGCGAGGGTAGTAGCCACTGATGGCCTCATAACTATGCATCAGCCTGCCTGCAGTTTGATTCAAATAACTTGCATAGATAAAATAGCAGTATAAAAATATACCAGCCAGAACTGCTTGAACATATCAAGAAATGTTTAGTAAAGTATGAAATCATATTACTTGCTATAGAAAAGACATAATATTAGCTGAGTTGCTAACCTAGTCAATACAGAAACAAATTCTGTTAACCTGCTGTATGTGCAGATCAGTTGGAACCTGGTCATGAAACAAAACCCATCCATTAAAAGAATAAAAAATACTCAGGCTGGTCAAAGCAAGTCCAACTGGAGCAGCGTGCCTGTTGGCTGACTCATTCATTGGAATGAACCTTCCCACCCATGTTGGACCTGAAAAAACATGACACAGCACATGAAGGAGCGTCACACCCAGAGTTCCATGAGCCTACACCAAGATGGTAAGCACTGCAACTGTGATCGTCTCAAAAGTTGCCTATTATTGGATACAGGAAGTATGAACACCATTCTTTTTCTGCTAGGTCAGTCTGCTCAAGTGAATCTTTGGCTGCCTAGTTATTTTTCAATGCTACCTGCCATGCTGGTGGTATTTGGAAGGGGTGGACCAATCTACTTCATAGCCCATGTCTTCTTGCTATATGTGATCAAATAGGTTGGATTAGGCTGTCCTAGGTGACGTACAATTTTCTGGAGAATTCTCTAGGGATATTTGGATAAAGAGAAATACATTCTGGTAATCTCTATGAAAAATCTCTATAAATTAGATTACTGCAACGTACTCTATGTGGGGATGCCCTTGAGGACAGTTCAGAAACTGCAGCTGGTATAGAATGTGGCAGCTAGGTTAATAACTGGGACTTGCAGGTCTGAGCATCAAAGACTAGTTCTGGATGCTTGCATTGGCCACCTGTATGCTTCTGGATCAAATTCAAGGTGCTGGTTTTAACCTGTAAAGCACTACATGGCTTAGGCCCCCAATACCTGTTGGAGAGCCTCTGTCCACCCCAATCTACCTGGACACTACACTCATCCTCTGGGGTCTTCTTCTGAGTGCCAACCGCACAAGAGGCTTGCTGGGTGGCAACTAGTGGGAGGCCCTTTTCTGTGGTGACACCCTATCTTCGGAACAACCTCCCTGCTATGGCCTGCCTGGCGCCAAATTTGCCATCATTTCAGCACCAGGTCAAGACAGCCTTCAGTATGGAGGCCTTTAAAGATCTCCTGAGTTATCCAGGGGCCTGAAGGGACTATCCTGGTGATTCTTCCTCTTGCTGGGTTTTTATTTGTATCTTTTACTGTATTTTAAGCTATTTTAAATTAATTTTAGATTCTTTTAACATTGTTGTTCTGTGTTATTTTTATTGTATTGTTTTATACATTGTTGTAAACCATCCAGAAAGCTTCAGCTAGGTGCAGTATAGAAATGAAACAAATAAACAAATAAATAAATAATCAGTTTTGGCTATTTGATGGGTATTTCTAATCTTTTGATTTGTTTTGTTTACCAATACTATTTCTGTGAAAAAGCCTATATAAAATGGCACCTATGATTTTAGCTGCCAGCTGGAATCAATAAGCAAGTAAATCCTAATCCATTTTTTCCTTGGTAGTAGCAAGAGGAATCAGTCTGGAGTTTTTAAATTTTTAGTTTAATTTTTTGTTTTGGAAAGGACACATTTCCAGCACAAACCATTCATCTTTCCAAATAGTATAATGACTCCTTTAATCCCTTTACTTCCATCCATCTCCTGTTGAGGAAGGCTCACCCCAGAATATTTGTGTTTTAGCAGGTGTGGCCACTTGACATTTAATGTCACCATGTTATCAAAAGCCTCTTGCTATTTCTAGTTAAACCAAAAGGTGCAAGGTTCTACTGCTTCCCTGTCATGGGACTCACTGTACCAAGAGAGAAATGTCCGTGTAAATCTTGGGTGAAACAGGAGGCACTTTAATGTCCCATTCCTGATAGCTGGGTGCTGCATGCAAAAATCACATTTTTCTGTAGAACTATGTATGGCAGGGTCACACACGCAACCTCGGAGGAGGGGTTGGATGGGCATTCCAGGGGGTGGGCAGGGGAGGGGCAAGAGCTGCCATGATCTGAGCTGTCCTGAGCACAATCCTCCGAGCTAAAATCATAGGTGACTTTTTATTTAGGCTTTTTCCCTCAGAAATACCATCAGCAAATCAAACACAACGAATTGAAAGAAGACCAGATGGTGCAATGCACATCAAATAGTCAAAACCCACCAAGAGAGCCAAGGGATGGGATAGAAATCTAATAAATAAAATAATAATGAAACATAGTTTTGGCATCAACTAGGACAGACCTGCATAAATTAACATCACACAGTATTCAAATTATTCCAGCAAATGTTTCTGTAATATAGTTATGTATTTTGCTATCCTAGAAAGGCAAAGGTGTTCTTTTTTAAAAATGATTTTATTTTTATTTTTTGGCCATTATGGGTGAAACTAGAGAGATAATAGCTGGGTTTGTTTGGCTTCCTCTCCACCCTGCACTCCAAGGCATGGCAATTAAATAGCTAGAACTGGCTGTTTTGCAGGACCAGAGGAGCAAAGTGGTCATCACACTTCTGTCCTGCACTGAATTCCTGTGATCTCTAAATGTGGAGGGTTAAGGGCATCTGAATTGGATTGTGCCAGAAGGAACTCAAATAACTGAGTCACAGAAGCAGAAATTCAAGGGATGGATGAGTAAAGTAGACAGACTTAATAAGAACAAGGGCCAGGAAGGAAAGGAAGTCTGGAGAAAGTTTCATGGAGAGTTTGAAGATAGGAAGATTATATGTTGCAGGGGTGGATGCAGAACAAGCAATTGACAGTGTGATTGGAAATAAGCAGCCCAAAACTTTTCTAATAAAACACAACTTCGGCTTACAGATTAATACTTGAATCATATGAAGTTGTGTAATGACTTTTAAAACATGAAATGAGACATGCTTGGAAAATGTTTGAAATTCCCAGTGTGGAATTCAGTGTGGTTTTTCTCACACTGAAACGGAGGAAGAGTTGATAATGTGCTCCAAATCTATAGCTTGAGTAGCAAGACCAGACAAATGCAGATCAGACCAGACACTTACGAAAGAGTTTCACATCTGTACTATGCTTGTCATCTCCTGACCTGAACTGCAGCCCGCTTTCAGAAAATGTTTTCAGTGCAGGACCTTCTTTAAAATGAAAAAGGGACAGAAAGGCATTAAACCCAATGGCGACATCTACTGTTGAAAGCTGCATCTTCTGCATCTTACTGAAGACTGTTGATAACCAGTAGTTCCCTCATTTGCAAAGTATCCTTGATTTTTAACTACACTGGTCTTTCTTAAAACTGATAAACTAGTCTTGCTTTCAATTATCAGGCCTCTCCAGCTTCAAAAGCAATCCCCTGAAATACACCAATGACAAGAAATCTAAGAATTTCTGTGTCTGCTGAATTCTACCTGTTTGAGTGACCTACCACCACCTTTCTGCAGCTGCCTTTTGGACTGTTCCTTCTAGATTTAACAATGCACAGTGGTCAATGGTGTCATTCTGCACACTCAGACAACACAGGCAGAGCTCTGCCAAGCATTCTCATCACTCAGCTGTGCAAGCAGGATACACAGCTGGTTGCACAATTAGTTGCTGAACCCTGCTTGTGCAAAGGTAACTTTAGCTGGATGCTCCCCTTGCACATAGTTTAACACCTAATTTCCAGTAGCTCAGCATTGTTTGAGCTGACAGAATGACACTTACTGTCCAGTAGGGAGAACCTACAGACACTAGATGTGATAACACGTATGCTTGAAAAAAGAGAATGAACCCTATCCAGACTTACAGCTTCCTTCTTTCAAAGCAGCATTTGGACTCTCCTTGAAAGGATGTGGTCTTTAATCCCTCATGCTTTGAAAGTGAGCAGATTTGAAGGTAAAAGAAAGGAGTGATACAATACACCAGGCTTATCTACAGAAAATTTCTACCACTTTAGAATTTCCTCTTGGCAAACACTTAAGAACATTGCCTACACTTGGTAAAGAAAACCAAGCCAAAACACTGTATGATTGTAGGTAAATCTGCAACCAAATAGCAAGGTAGCCATGTCAGAAGCTAGAGGTCAACTGAATTGTTCATTTGATTTATTATGTTCACATACCAGGAACAGATGGATGAGACCTTTGCTAGACCTTCTTAGATTTACTGAAATGAATTGGAAACATTATAGCTGAGTGATTGCCAGAGTTCATGCTGGGTTGTTTGGGTTTTTTTTTTTTAACCATCACAACAAAAGCAAATAAAACAACTTGTGGCCTACAATGCCGATCAACCTTCTAAGTCAAAACATCTGAAGGGCCACAAGTTGCCAAATCTTTGCTTTAACCCAAGTGTTCTGCATTTTGTCAGTAGCCATACTTCCATTATTCTATTTAAATCAAAGTTTAATTTAAATTAAAGATATGTGTTGCATATATGCAGCACACCTTAAACTTTATATCCCAAGTGTATGCAAGTAGATTGCACTTCTCTCTCAAGACAGAAGACAGAACTCCCATTTATTCCTGGTATTATTCAGGAAATGTTCTATGTATTTTCCAGCAAAATCCATTTCTGCTGCCATAGTGCTAATTAGCTATTATCTAGACTGAAAAAATGGCTTGTAGATTACAGGTGGGCAGATCGCCCAGAAGTCCTTGCCAGCATGACCAATTCTTTGGAATGCTTTGAGTTGAAGTCAAAAGATTTACTTCCTGCCAACAATTCTCAATGGTGGTAATTCTTCATGCAGGAGGCATGTAAATGCACTTTGGAATATTGTAGGAGTGGGAATAAAGTGGGCAAAACCTGAAAACCTTACATTGTGATAATACATGAAACAATGGATTAACAGGATGAATAGGCGCAAATAGATGTAGTTATATTCAGTATCTTTTGGGCTGATGCAGTAAGGACTGTGTAGAAGTAGGGAGTAAGCCGAATGCTTAGACAGAGGAGTTTTCTCCAGACTTCACTGATATAGCCTTAGGAGCCACAGTTGTACATTCCCAAGTATCACCTGATCCAGCCTTCCCCAGCTTGGTAGCCTCAGGTGTGCTGAACAACAACCCTCATCATCTCCAGCAATCCAGAGGGAACAAGATCAGGGAAGCTGGTCTAATCCTGTTCTGTGTTCACTTCCATGATCTGTGCCTCCAACTGAAAATATACTTAGTTCTGGTATTTCTGCAGGATTTTTACAATGTTCAGACAGCTTGAAGAACAATCTGTCCTACCAACACAAAAATTCATAGAGGATCTTGTCACTGATGGCATAAGAGCCTGTATGATGTGTATTTAGGAAAACTGAATTATTTTAGCTTTTGCCTGGTGAGAACCCATACCAGCCTGAGTATCAAGGGCTTACTTTTTTAAAAACTTGAAGACATTTCCCTTAACAATGAAATTTATGATTAGCTGAGGGTTATAGAGACTGGACTTCCATCTTCCTCTGTGGTGAATTGTACTACACAATACTACATATTGTGAGCACAACTGTGGGCAAGACATGTCCTACTATTCTGGTCTATATTAGAACTGTTCCAAGGCTTGAAGAATCAGGTCAGCTACTGCAGAAAGAACTATGTGGAGTGCAAAGGACTGCAGAAATTGACAAAGAAATGGCCAGTGATTCCACATAATACAGAAATAATACAAATGATGGAAGAAGCATATAATTAAGTTCAGGCTTAAGTGAAATGCCCATCTGAGATCAGAAGTCAAAAGGAAGAACAGCATGGAAAAACTCACACAATGCCAAACCACTTGAGTGGATCTAGCGTGGCAGTTAAAAGTCATCAGCTGTCCATCAAGTTCAGTCTAAGAAACTGGAACACCACAATGGCTTTCATATCTATCCTGAATGTATTTCCTTTCAATTAACACCTGTTTCCATGGAACTGAGCTATGTATAACTGTGGTTATGTTACAGCCTAATAACAAGCTAAAAGTATGGTATTCTACACAGGTAGAACATTTCTGCTGTTGCAGAGACCACATATAGCTTAAGTTTTCCAGCACTTTAGCCAGCTTGCAAGTGATTAGACATGGTATTAACACGATCAGAACAATGTTCCTACCTCCAGTAAAGACCAAGCAAAAGACTGGACCCACCATTTGGAGATGGTTTTCTGTGAGCCATTCAAGCGAAGCATTGTCCTTGGAAACAGATTACAAGCCACAGGTGGTGCAAAATGTAGAGCTGACCTCTTAAAGAGATGTCAGTCCACCCTGCACATAGGAATTTTTTTTATGCTAGGCTTGTATTTAAAATGAATGATTTTCATCAAGCTTGCCACTAACAGTTCACATAGTTCATAAACAATGGCACAAGCCTGGCCTCTAAAGCATATTAATCTACAATTCAGTACAGCCTTTTACAACAGCAAAGGGTTTATTTTGCGCCTAAGCTAAGAAGTCAAGTTTTCCTGTGTCAAGTGTGGGAGAACAGAACTGAGAACTGTATCTGTATTGTAATGCCTTAAGCTTTTCTTTCCAGCTCACTCCACTGTTCTTTTCTAGTGAGATTCCAGCCATCCTTTCTTACACTGACTCTCTGGCCTAATTCTGCTTTGTTTTGCCACTCTCCATCTGGGGGCATTCCAGGAGGCAGAGAATAGGCAACATGTGCTGGCACAATACACCAGTCGGAGGTTTTACACAGATCTTTGCCTCCACTTTCCTGTAATGGTTCACATTTTGTAGAGTTCTGGGCATCCTAACTGAACTATGCTCTAACTCACTGAATATAATGTCAATGTAAGTGTAGGTTCAGCATGTTTGTGAATTGACTGAATTGCAACTTGTTTTTAAAATGAGAAATTTACTATATTGATTTTTAAAATATAAAAATAGATAAAAACATTTTAAACATTAATGTTTGTTCAGCTTGCCTTCTGAATCTTACATTTGAGAAGGCTATAAACTGCACTACACTTTTTCAGATATGGGGGAAGTGGCATTTTTGGTTAAATCACAGGAAGGGAAATTAACTGTATTGGGTTAAATGTTACCTTATCCCATTATATATCCCATTATATCCCATGAACAACATCTCAAAGTGACCTTCATACACACGTTTTTAAAGTCCACAGCAGTAACTCAAGAGCAATATTTCCAGGTGTGAATAATTCTTTTTCTTGTGAGCAAGCATTCCTATTCTGATAGTATTGGAATTCTAGTTAAGATGTTCCAAGTTTATTTGCACAGTAAGGAGTTTCTAATTGAGAAAAATGTACATAGTGAAACATCAGTAAACATTTAAACAGTAAATGTTATTTTGAACAACAGTGCAAGACTGCTTTATGCTGATTAATGAAGTGATCTATAAATATCTCAGCAAGTCAGAAAAATATTTTAATTGCATTTTCCAAGTCTAATTCTTGCAGCATAGAGATAAAATGACCAGAAGCAGCCTTGATGATGCTTAGTACTAACATTCAGGTTTTAACCAGTTTGCTAACAAATTACTTTTAAAATGCTGCTGTTGCTGGCATAGGCTATGCAACATATTTACAATTATGCCCAGCATGGCATAATTTATCAACAGGGGCTGTCACCATGTACTGGGTGCCTTTAAGTATCATTTTTGCATGGTGGTCACTTGCGCCTGGCTGCTGTGTCACATGAACCCAGGTGGTGGGGATTGTTTGGGAGTTGACAGAGATGTGGAACAGAGATGTTAACAGAGATGTGGAAATGGGTATCTGGCCAGGGCGACTTATTTTATATTGTTAATTTGTTTTATATTTTTAATGTATTATATTTTAATTTATGTTGTGAGCCGCCCCGAGGCTTCGGCAAATAGGGTGGCATAGAAATGTTTTAAATAAATAAATAAAAGTTAAATGACCCTCAAACGTGAGGGTTGTCACCAGGGTTTGCAAAACACAGTAAGCCATAGCAACAAACTCACAGCAGCTTACATCATTCTCTTCCTCCTGCCCTCAATCTTATCCCTACATCAATCCTGTGAGATAGGTTGAGCTGAAGAGCCTGTGAGTGGGCCAGTCACTCAGTTGGCTCCATGGCTAAGTGGGGACTAGAGCCCAGATCTCCTGAGTCCCAGTCCCCTGCTCTTAACCACTATACCATGCTACCTTAAACCAGGGTGGACTATTCTGACACTTTATCAGTGCTTATTCTGCACTGTGAGAAGGGTGCAGTAACTTTCACCATTAAAGCTGATCATACATGCAACACTGCTCTTCAAAGGAACACCCCCCCCCCCACACACACACCCCATGGCTTTATTCCTGCTTTTGCTTGCTGCAGCATGTACAGTAAGACCCTGGGAAGAAGTGAGTGGTGAAATTCCTGAAACCGAGGCCCACAAGAGCTCTCTTCAAGCCTTCTTTCTCTATGCTAAAAAAACACAGAGAGGAGAGCTTCAGCCACACCATTCTTTGCTCTTGCAGGAGCTGTATGATCTTTCTTAATCATATGGAGCAGCTCCATGAAGACAGGAGACACTACTCTTCAGGTCATCGCCCTCCATGTATGCAGCAATGGACATTAGAATGCAAAGTAGCAGGGCTAGAATATGCTCCTTCTCATGTGTTCTTTTAACAGATGAAGAATGAGCATGGAAAGGACTACAGACTTCCACTGGACCAGAATGGCCTGTTCAAGTCATAGTGCGGTCAGAAGAATGGTGACACATGAGGAGGGAAGATCACAGTGATTCCAGGGCCCTACAGAACTGTTCCATACACTAATTCCAGTACATGCAAGACTTAAGCTTTAAGGGAGCAGGGTTTACTTTAAGTAAGTTCTCTTTCATGAGAACTTATCAAGCAGTGAGCAGATAACTTAAATGCAGGAAATTTGACTACTAAATTGCCCAGGAAAAACCACATCACAACATTTTGGTTTGTGCAGCCCTTTATTAGCAACTAAAATAGAAGATATTTGTTGTACAACACGGGTAGTAATTTACTATATTGGAGTTTTATTATATTCTAATACAGGATCTTTTATAAATGCATTTTTTTATTAAAAAGCTTCCACCCTTTTCTGTTTACGACTTGCAAAACTATTCTGAAAGCAGAGTACATGTGCACAGGTCTGCAGAGTGCAAATCTGGGATGTGGTAAATGCTTTACATGTTGTATTTGCAAGGACCGTCTGCCACCATATTGTTATAGCCATTGGTTTTTAGAAGTCACAACATTTTGACACCAGCCTTCCTTCCCTTGTCCTAAACAAGAAAGCATTTTAAAATGAGTTGTAACTAAGGAAGGACTACACCTACTAGAAAAAAGAAGAGTTCTATTAGTTTGAGGTTTCAGTGTACCCAAAGACCAGGAACTGCATCTTTGTAAGGGCAAGGCTGGGACCCCATTGAGTGTGCAGGTGTCATCCCTGAGTAGTCAGAGGTTCAATGGACCATTAATGCTCCTGCTGCGTAACTCACTGAGCTGTCCTGCCAGTTTCGACACTGACTTGACTGAGCATAATTCAAAAATGAGAAGGTCATGTTCATTCCATTCTTCTGGAGCTCTGTGATAGCCTAGATGGGAGAAGCCAAAAGGTTCATGTTTTTATTAAATGACTTGTGGCAGTGCTTTGACATGTTACCATCCATAACAAACACTAAAAATGCATCTTCATTTATTTAGAAAAGCTGCATTCTGCTCTACTAACATAGGGAAAGCTCCTCGTATGCATTTTCAGGCGGTCGAGATCATTTTTCAATGTTTCCCAATGCAAAATTCCAGCAAGCACTCAAGTGAGTGATTAGTTTGTGAAGAAAGTATACAAGTAGAGAAGGACTCACAGCTGAACAAATTTATTTTCTTAGTGCTAGAGGCAGGAACTGCCAGAGCCTCAGCTTCCTGTTCTAAGGAATAGACACTGGCCTGGTTTATACATAACAGCAGCCCGGAATATGGACTGAGAATGACTTGATTCATATTATCACCACTATTGCTAAAGACAAAGCAATCTGTGGTATGCCAGACCATTTTGAATATTCAAGTCACAACCACACATCTGTCTTCCGAATGTAGGGAGAATATGCAAGGTTAAACATTCCAGAGTCTGTTGTTGGGTTATGTAAGAGTTGCTTAACTGTCACATAACTCACAGTCCCTGGTTTTGGAGACTCAAATTACAAGTGCTGTCTGAATATCCAGACTGGCCACCAGCATGTCCCACAGCCCACGGTGGCTGAAATAAGCCAGAGCAGGCTGTTTGGTCATTCAAACAGCCTCTACCAGTTGTACCTGGTTTGTGAATTCAGGAAGAAAAATCATGGTTTATTGTTAGGCTGTGAACTTTGGGCTGTTCATGGTCAACAACATACAGAGTGGGTTTGCATGTCACACTAACCCATTCTGCAAATAAACCATGGTGGGTTGTCTGCAAAACAGCCCACAGGATGGCCCAATCCGGATGCTCCCAGTATGTATTCCAGGGACTTTGCAGAAGAACATGTCACTCTAACAATCTAGAGAAAGGACATTTGTAGACTGTTTTGCAACCCAACTTTTGTGCCCCATGCAACCCCAAGCATTGTGTGTCCATTATTTACTGCTGCAACATTGAAAATGAACTCTGTTCTTCTCAGCAGCAAAGAAGCGTACCAATGTTGCACAACCTGTCATAATTGAAAGCCTTAAATGGGTGTTTGCTTGTCTCAGAAAAGTAGGAAAGGAGGTTTTGCAAGGGTCCATAACCTTTTTGGACTCACAGTCACCTTTAAACATTGGAGAAACTACAGCAGGCACCACTGCAAAATATATAATCACTGGATTGTTGCTTCCACAACTACCTGTTGTGTCAATTGATAGCAGACTGTGCCTTATTTCAGCTAAAATCCTTGCTTTAGGTCTGATGGATAATAGCACCTCTAACAAGGGATTATTATTAGCTATTATTATTATTCAGCTAACTGATGGCAATGCAGTGCAGCTACTGCTTCTTTTAGATATATTTTGGTGACATCCAGTAGTATTTGCAGGAGATTATTACACAGATAAATTTTGTATTGGAAGAAGCTTTAATATTCACTGATACACACACTCTAAAATGTTTTCCTTGGTTCATGGAAATTAATAAACAAAAGAGAAATGAATGTTCTGTGCCCTTAAAAAACTGATGTTACAAAACTGGAAGGATAAACACTCAGCTCCTAAAATGTAGCATGTTGAGAACCTTACAATGCTTTTATAATGTGGCACATAAACCCAACTTCAAATAGATATTTATTGGACATTTGGTCTGCTTTTGCTGAAACCTAATTATAGTTGCTACTGTATGCATTTTATACAAATCCATGTATGTATATTAAAAAATATTTTAAGAAATTTAAATTTGCAGGTGTCCATGTGTGGCACACTCAGGTTCCCTTTGTGGGTGCTGTTGTAGCTGCCAGTGAGTGTTTGGGCACCATGTGGAACAGTATATAGAACAGTGTACATTATGGTAGCCAGGTTGGGAGGGATGACATATGAGGCGAGACTGAGGGAACTGGGTCTGTTTAGCCTGCAGAAGAGATGATGGCAAGGGGATCTTTTAGTGACTTCTAGGTATGTGAGGGGATGTCATGTGGAGGAGGGCTGTGACCAGTTCTTCCCTGTAATGGAGGGCAGGACCCGTTCCAATGGGGCAAAGCTCAAGGAACCAGGCTTCAGGTTGGTTGTCAGGAAGTACTTCCAGATGGTTAGGAACCCTAGGATATGGAATGGGCTTCCAAGGGAGGTTGGTTGAGAGCCCATCAGTGAGGCTGTTCAAGGAAAAGATTGGCCAACCACATGTTGAGGATTGCATGAGCGGAGCCGGCTGGAGCTGGGGGTCAGACCAGATGGCCTGGGAGACCCCTTCTGACTCGTTTTCCTTCTATGGCTACTAACTGGAGTTAATGTACGGGCAATGAACACTGTGAGTAACAAAGAAGTCCATAAACGTTTCAGTGATTACAGGGTACAAATCACTGTCACCATGGCTGGCAGAGATATATTAGTTTATGTAGACTAAGGAAACAAATGTGCATTTACATAGGGAACAGTTTCTCTCGTTACAGTTTTGTTTTGTAACTCCAAATGTACATACAATCCTGGTACTGTGAAAGACAACTACCTATCTTATTTTGACAAGAGAAGGGTGCCAAACCATGTGTCCTTGACAGACATATGGTCCCCACTCCATGCAAAGAGTACCTACAGGAGAGGACTGATGAAATTGAGTATTAACACCTACTGCACTTGCTAAAATCTTTCTGCAAATACCCACAGAGGAATTCTTCCACCCCTGAGGATATTTACTTCTATGTGGCAGCCTGGCTTATGGGTGTGTGTATTATTTTTAGCTGAGAATGCACTGGGGGGTTTTTAAACTTTTTTTAATTTTTATATTATTATTATTTATGTATGTATTTATGTACGCTCTGTGAGTCGCCCTGAGGCTTTGTTGCGATGGGGGCGGCATAGAAATGTTATAAATAAATAAATAAATAAATAAATAAATCTTTAGTTAAAATATGTCTAGACCCATCAGGTTCCTAGAAACCCTCCCAAAGTAACCCTCATAACTGCAAGAATACAAATTTATTTCATCTTTATACCATCCAACAGCTGAGGATGTCTGGATGGTTAACAGAAGTTTAAAAACACGCAAACATAGTAGGAAAGAGGCTCTTAAAATCACGGTGGGGGCATATGCAGTCTTTAGTCACCATAACCGGTGATGAGACAGGAGCAGGTGCAGCCTTTACATGCTCCTCCTCCTCCTTACTGAGAGGACCTGAGATGGACTAAGCAAGAGGAACCTCCTCATTATCTCCCACCTGTGAATGAAGATTACAAGGGGATTCTTCTCCCTGCCTCCTCCCCTAGCCCCAAGTAGCCTTTGGGACAGGGTGGGGTGAACAGGACCCATGCAAACTGCTCAGGACTCAGCCGGCTTGATAGGGAACCTCCAGAAGCCAGAACTTCTCCACTGCTGTTGACAGTTTGGGAAATACTTGCTTCAAACACAATTTAATTGCACTTACATTTAGTAAAACACCAATGGGATGTCTTCCACATATTGTATTATGGTATTTCTTCAAGTAATTACTAAAGGACACAGGGTCAAGTTGCTCTATAATGCTCATACCCTATAAAGAACATAAAGGTACAATCAAGTGTAAAGTTATTACTTAGGACTACATTTATTGGGAAAAGGCAGGCTGCTTACCTGTAACTGTTGTTCTTTGAGTGGCAATCTGAGCATTCACACATTTGGGCTGTGTGCCTGCATGAAGCCTGTTGTCAGGAAGATTCCATAGCTGAGAGTGCTCTGGTGGGACCCCTCCCTTACCCCCGTGTTCAATATATGTGGGAGGAGTTCCCACCCATCCCCTCAGTTCACCCTTGTGGCTGTAGGACTGTGGGAGGATCATATTGACTGAGTTCAACTTCAGTCACACCAAATCTAGGTACAGAAATATAAAAATTCCACATATTATTTCATATGGGAAGAGGGGGAAAGTTTAGAATTTGACACCGAAGAGTGGTTGGAGGGTGCATTGTGTGAATGCACAGATGACCACGTGAAGAACAACAGTTATAGAAGAGACTTGCCTTTCTTCTTCTTGGTCACTGTACATCACACATATGGGTGATTAAGAAGCTTAAATTAACCCCCCCCACACACACACATACCTTCTTCCTCAGAGCTACACGGGAGCTTGGGAACAGTGGACAAGCAGGTCGCAGGCAGTACCATGGCCAAGTTGCTCCTCCCAAAGCGATGAGTGGGGTGTTCACCTGCACATGGTTGCAACTTCCTGCTTGGAAGGCCATCCGTTTATTGGGGTGGCATTGCTTGACAGGAGAAGGCAATCAAACGCCACCTGCGCTGTCTTCCATGTAGTCCTGTACAAGCTTGGGAGCCACATATGACAGGACTGCAGGCAGTACCACAGCCAAGCAGCAGGCCAAGAACCGTTGACCTCAAAGTCGGTCACCCTCCTGGGCATGCACAGGGGGGATGGCCATGGCTTCTCACGTGGATGTTCCTTGTTTCTGTTCTCAGCAGCTGGGGCAGGTGGGGGCGGGCAGTGGCGCATGGAGGGCAGTGGTGGCCCAGTATGCACCACAGAGGTTTAGGCCCAAGTGGGAAGAAGTGAAGTGAGCAGTCCATGCCTGCACTGTCATAGTGCTGCACTGGCAGTGCCCATCCCGGTCCTCAGGGCTACAGGGGGAGTCAAATCTGCATGAAGCCCTTGGAACTAGCACACCAGCTGGCAGGCAGTGCTGGCCACTGCCACCACTGAAGGAGTCTTCTTGCCCCTTCAAGCCTTGCTTGTTGCCATCTCCTTGGCTTTCAGCCAATTTGGAGGTGCGGATAGCCCATGGGTAGGGCCAGATGGAGGTGGCACAGACTCCTCCGCTTTCCTAGCCAACTCAGCAATGCAGATTAGCCCATGTTTAGGGTCACTGCTGCAGGAAGCATGGGCTCCTTGGCTTCATTAGCCGACTTGGGGGTTGTTTTAAACAGTTTGTGCCTTAATCCAAGGAGAACAAGCGATCTGCCTCATTTATTCATACTTGTTTCAGATGTATGCCCCAGGCAAATAAGCAGAATGAATGTCCCTCAGGCATACGTGAAAGGAAAGTAGGAATTAGCAGATGAAGAGTAAAGAAGGAAGTAAAATTCCAAAAAAAAAAAAAAAAAAGGGAAAAAGACTTCCCATGGCACCACAGAGGGTGCTGGGTGGGAACTCTTCCTCCTTATAGCAAACACAGGGTGGGCGAAGGGTTCCTGCCAAAATGCTCTCAGCTATGAAATCATCCCAACAACAGGCTGCACACAGGTGCAAAGCCCACATGTGTAATGCACAGAGACCATGAAGAAGAGCATTTATTTTATGGCAAGCATTGTTTTCCAATGCTTAATTATTTCTTAGAATGTAGGAAGAAAAGTTTAAAATAAACTCCAGTGTTACACTGGTTAGCATTACATTTAATAGTTAAAACTACATTGCTGTGTGTTATTAATAAAGAAAAAAAGTGAATTAACAACAGTTTAACAAATTGCTAGAAAACAGTGATTCTAGTTGTTCAGCTATCTTCAAAATCAACAGAAAGCAACAGATCTTTTAGACCCTTATCAGTACCATTAAGAATTTTTCCCATTGCATTTTAAGTCCAAACCCAAAGTAGCACTCCATGATTAAGTGACAAGGTTTATGCCCAATATAACTGAAAGATTACCTCCTATCAGGGAACCTACTGTAGTCTCCAATAACCATCTGTGAGGAATCTGGTTTGGGGGTAGCAGTCCACTGAATTTCCTCAGCTCAGCTTCCCAGATTGTGGCCTGCTTTCTCTCTGCCCTAAGTCCACCTTGTGCCAAAAATCTGTGTGGGAATCTGACAGGAAGTGAGTCCAAGTAAGTCTGTGAGGCCAGCCCACACATCTGCTGCATGAGTGGAGTGCGGCTTCTGTACCAGACTTGTGGGCTTGGCATACTTTGCACAAAGGAGCTGCTGGAGTCCCAAAGCATTCACGGACTAGATCACAACTTAACCCGCTTCCTGGCCTGGGCCAAGTGTGGGAAAGAAGCCTGGCAAGTCCAGATTCCGGCCTGTTCTTCACATCCCTAGACTCCAGGAACAACAGAGACCACATCTTCACAACATAATTTGTAGCCACTGGATACTTGCTGAAGTACAGGAGCCCTACTAAATTACACCAAAAATCTGGTCTACTTTTTGCATACTGTGACACAAATACTGCTCCCCTGGATTTTGGAAAAAAATCATTTATATATATTCACACTTGCACAAATTCATAGTCCTGGAAATAAACAAATCCCCCCCAAAATTCAAATCCCCATAATGTATTTCACACTTTAACCCAGAGGAGAAATGTACTTTTTTAATTCTCGTGCAAACTGTGTTGTAAAATTATGGGAAATAAAACTGGTCCATAAGTCTGCAGCTCTGTGTGACTTGGAAAAGCTGCCCTGTTATGGAAATAATGGGTCAGATTCTTAGAAATTTGAACTTATCTGAGGTCTACATTCTAGCCTTGTTTCCTTCAGTGGCCAAGTAAATGTTCTTGAAAAGCACACCTACATTTTGTATCGACTATTTTTATTCTGCTCCTTAGCTAAAAGGCTCACACAGTAGCAGAACCACAGTCTTTGCCTGCAGGTTTACAATATAAAAATGACACACAAAGAGAAAGAGAGAGAGAAGGAATGGCCTTGTGTTTGCTCTCCTCTCCCTGCTAGAATAGCTGCTGGAGAGTAGAGCTGAAGAAGGAACATTCAGGAAGGTGGTCTTCAGTAGGGCTGGGGGAATCTCTTTTATTATAGCTTATTGGAATGGCAACTGTTGGTAGCAGCTAAGAGGGGAGGATGGCATGAAAGCAACAGTCCTCCCAAAAAGTATTTTCCCAGCACCTAATATTCACTAGTACAGAAATTCTTTATATTTAAAATCTTTTAAGACAGCTTGAAAATTTTAATTTGGGGATTTGTTTTTTTAAAATAGTGGATACATCCAATGACTGTGAATTCCACAATGCAGCCGGGCTTTGTATGAAATACTACTATTTTTTCCATTCTGAACCTAGTTAAAATAAAATTTAATTAAGCTGTAAGAGTAGTACTGTTGAGAGAATGAACAAGTAGTAGTTCTGAAAATTTACAATAGGTGATGATGTGCAGAGGGCTGCCTGTTGGCAAAGCCTGGCAAATACCCACCCCTGGGCATTACTGTTCATAGGCTGCTGGTATGTTTAACTTCCCATTGATTTCTATTGAGAGCTCTCAAATGTAACCTAAGACATGAGTGTTTTAGCTCACAAAAAGAGTGTAGTGCATATTCACCCCCTTTGTGGCAAGATCCTTGTGGTTACTTTTGAGTACTAGTATTCTGAGGATGAATTCTCACCTCTGCACTTGATCCTGAGAATCTACCACCTTAGAAATTTGAAAAAAATTCAAGACACGCATTTACTTAATTTTTGCAGAAATTCTAGAAAGCGTGGGGGCAGGGGGGATGACAAGAAACAACACAGGCATATAGAAGATATGTCCCTGTATTGTTTCCTGCTATGGTTTCAAAATAAGACCCCCAAATAATCTAAATCCTAGCTGCTTTGACTTGCTTTTAAAGTCCCCAAACTACTTGTGAAGTACATCCAAGATCTTTGGAGCTGAGGTAAAACAGAAAGAGCTAAGAATCCAAATGGCAGTCAGAAGAGTACTGGGGAAAATGGTGGGAGCCCTGCCTCCTGTTTCTGCTACAGGGAGTCCAACGTCCACCAAAAAAGTTGAGCTAAGCTAGGGAAATCTTTCCAAATACAGGCACCACATAGGCGCAGAGTCCATATGTGTGATCCACAGAGACTGCGAAGAAGAGTAGCATTTTTCCTTTCAAGCTGAAAATTGAGCTTGTGCTTCCTGCTTTTTTGCTGTTCAAGTTAGGAAAGTACAGCCAAATAAAAAGTCAGTACAAAACACGTATGACTAAATAAATCTGTGTTGCCTTGGAGGAAGGCTTGTTTTCTGGGGAAATTCAGCTGCCACACACACTTATAATCTCTATTTTAGCATGCACAACATTGAAAATAGCACATTCTTTCAAAACTCTTGAAACAAGTTACATTTTCACAATGAAGCTCAAAACTATTTATAGCTAATAACTCAGGGAAATGAGAATGCAGTTAACCTGTAGTATATGATGATCTAGTCAAAATCAAGATGCATTTAACATGTTCAAGACAAACTAATTACATAGTTAGTAGTTACGACATTTTACAGTGCTTACACTTACCATTTTATCTAGGTGTTCAATGGACCTATAAATCTCTCCTTGAGACTCATCATAGTAGCTATATCTGAACCGCTGACCTTAAGCAAAATAATAATTCTATGTAACTATTTATCCAGTTTTGTTGATATACTTTACTCATACACAACTACTTTACTCATATACCTGAAACCTTTCCTTTTAAAATACTGGATATCAAGAGGAAAAACCAAAAGGGAAGGAAATGGGTAAAGGGATAGCAGGATGAAGGAAATCCTCACTGTTCTGTTGTATATAAAATAAAAATAAATCCAATATACTTAACAAAAGACCAAAATCGTATCAGGTTAAAAGTAACTAATATGAAGATAAAAACTGAACTAGAGTGGCAAATTGGAAGGACAAAACCACATTACTGAATCTTTAAGCTATCACTATTCACTGTACTGCATTGTAATAAAACCATTCCAAAGAAGGCAGCAATTGACTATATTAAAAACAGTCTTAACATGCAGATACACTCTCTATTAGCACTTTAGAAATATAGTGTGCTCATACATTAAATACTTTTACATTATTTTATAGGAATGCAAAATTGTGGTGGATGAACTTTTGTTTTACATTACTCTGTAAAACTGCTATGGGATTATCAGAAAAGATTATCTTTTTTAATTGCTAGTACTAAAAATCCCATTTTCACTTATAAGAAATACATTCTTGCTGTCCTGCCCTAAAGTATAGTTAATCTATGGCATTTGCTGCCACAGGAAGCGGTGTTGGCCACCAGTTTGGACAGCTTTGAAAGGGGATTAGACTCATGAGGGAGGAGGCTATCAGTGGTGACTAGGCTTGCAGGCTATGTGCTACCTCCTTTTCCAGAGATGGCATGCCTGTATGCACCAGCTGCTGAACAGTTTGGGCAGGCAAAAGTCTTGCACGAATCCTGCCTGCCTAATCCTATGGATCAGCCTTCCCCAACCTGGTGGCCTCCAGAACCATTTGGACCCATGGGGCTACTGACTGGGAATTCTGGTTGTTGCAATCCAAATTTGTCTGGAAGATACAAGATGGCAGAAGGCTGCTGTAGACAGCTGGCTGCCACCATGTGTATGGAATGCTGAACTAGATGGACCATTGGCCCAATCCAGCATGGCTTCTTCTACATTCTTAAGTAGCACGGATACAGGTGCCTCTGGTAAAAATGTGAGAAACTTTGAGATGACACAGAAGACAGGAAACAGCAACTAGAAAAACACTACCATAGCTCAGATGTGCTAGCCATTTTACTGGACCTGCAATTCTAACCAAGGTAGAAAGTAACAAACATGGATAAGAGTTCTCTGATATAGGTTTGCAGTGCAAGTTCTGAAAAAAACCTTTATGAGCCTTTGCAATTCTTAATCATGCAGAGTACTTGTTTTCATTCAGAAAGAAAAATATTGTAGTATATGAAGAACACATCAGGACAAGATGTTTAATTCTTAAGAGCTTGGGTGTGCTAAGCCACTGTCATGTCTTTCTTAAGTATGATGGCCCTAATTCTGTTATTATGACCCACCTCAATATAAAAGTGTACAGAAATTCATATATAGCTTCAATTTGGTCAAGCAGTTTTGTCCAACTAAACCATATTTTAGTTTAAAATAGAATTTTGGGAAGGGGTACATGCAAATATATGCAATAGGGGTTCACAACTATTAACATGATGTAACTTACCCCAATGACAAAAGTCAGAGGAAACCACAAAGAGATTACAAGGATCTGCTAAATATTTGCTGAAGAGTTTTCCAAATTCCTGTTCTTTTGTCTCACTCAGTGCTCCAACCAGGACAGGAACAATGGTAAACTCATCCTTATGGCTTAAGGGGGGGAAAGAGAAGCTTGTATTTGTAAAGATTCAGTATATGATCAGTGCCCTGCTGAAACTTTCCCACATCCATCCTATTTGAACTGCTCCCATACTAAATTTTCTGTCTTGTAGGCCCTCTACCTATGTATATAATGGTGCACACATTCAGCTATCCATGAAGGACAAGACTGTGAATTTGGAACTTCTAATTAATCACTAGTATTTTTAAAGTATCACACATTTGTTATACTTTCCACCAAACCGTTTTTGAATGTTTGTACTTCACCAGCACAATTTAAGTAACTTTTAACTAAGAAAAAATGTCTACTATAAGAAAGCACAAAAGGTGTTAATTATGACCAGTCCAGTACAAGTTCTTTTCTGCATAGTAAGCATTCACACTAAGTCTTATCTTCCTATCAGAAGTAGGTAGCCCAACAGTAAGAACTTTTATATTCCACATAAAGGAAATTAACTGTGCATGAATCAGGTAAGGGATTAATAAAAGTATTTAAACAACTGAAGCACTGCAGCATTCCAAGAGAGGTAAAAACCCTTGTGAAAATTTTTGGGATCAGAGTAGTATGGGTTTAACGGAACACTGATTACACTACTCTTATTTAAAGCAATTGTTTTGCATTGTCTCATTAACATATAAACTGATATAATTTTAGATATAATTCTGTCACAAAAGACCTGGATTTCCTGCAGCTGAATAAACTACACAAACTGAGCACTGCATGAGCCTGACTTCTACAGATTTTCCTAGATCCAAGGCTGCTAACACCCTAGGGGCACAGGAGAAATGCATTGCTCTATTCCAAACTACAGATGTAGGTAGGGGAACAATATATATAATTCTACCTATAATGCAACGTTTTAAAGTCAAGGTACCTTTCCATGGCTTTAGCAGTATAAGGCAAGTGCATTTCAATACTGTGTTCGTCTTCATCTGTTTGCAGAGACATGCGTTCAAACATTCCTGTCTTCCACAGTTCTGCATAAACTGAGCAATTTCAAATATATTAGAATTACTAAAAATAGGAAATGGACACAACAACTGAACAAGTAGCTCTCACTTTTACAGTGCAAACTTCCTGGTTGCATTATTTAACGCAGACAGAGTGAATATTCTCAAGTCAATTTCACAACCTAAAAATACCAAACCATACATTTGCTTTAAGAGAAAACACTATGAATTGAGACTAATAGTAGTAACCACTAGATAAAGGCTAACTCCAGAATAACTTATTAAAATTAAAGAACACTTTTGGGCAATATTTATTTATGGGATGAACTGATCATTGGCTCCACAAATGGCAAAACTGATTTTTGATTGTGCAGGGTATTTTAAGTATGCACTCTACTTTGTAGGTACCTGAAAACCCCAATCAGTTCTGGATTGTTTTTCTCAAACAACCTTCACTAGCATTAGTTCAAGATACTAGCTTAGACAGCAACTTGAATTCTAGGCTCCCAGTTGAGAAACTGGATTCTGTATAGTGACTTTGATTTTCCAATTCTGCATGGTCAAATTAGTTTAGAAAAACAGACCTTTTTTTGATGATTTTTTTGTCAAAAAATTATCAATACACCCCTTGTGTTCTGTATTTCTGTAAAAGTTAGCCTTGAACAAGGACATGCAACTACGATCCTCCAGATGCTTTAGTTCACAACTCCTGTAATCATCAGCTATGCCAAGTAGTTCTAATATGAGCTATACATCTAAACACCTGGAAGGCCACAGTCACCCATTCCTGGCCCAGAAGTTAATGCTTTGCAGTACTTCCTGGTCCATATCATACATTAATGCTGCCAACATTTTATGTGAAAACATTTAAAGGAAAGTCAGTGAAAATGCAAGTCCACCACAAGAATAACAACTAAGTTAAACTAGTTCTTAAACTACTAAGTACTTGAAGAGTTCTGTACGTATAATTACCCTTTTGATCAATTCGCAGATCATATAGAGGGGTTCTATATATATCCACACTGGAAAGTGCACATCGAGATAGGGGCACATGATGGGAAGGCCCAAGGATGAAGATCCGCCGTCTGATGAAGATGAACAGAAAAGAAGCAATATTATTCAGTTCCTACTCCAAAGAAATAGAATATTGCTATTTTCTCAATATTTGCATGTCTGAGCAAAAGGTTTCACAACAGAAAGACTAACAAAGGATCACAATAGAATGCCTGGCTGCCCCTTGAGATCTGCGGGAGAAGCCCTTCTCCGGGAACCCTCCGGGAAAGAAATTAGGAGGGTAGGTACCCGGAGGAGGGCTTTCTCTGCGGTGGCGCCCAATCTATGGAATGCGCTCCCCAGAGAGGTCCGCCTGGCGCCATCGTTATTTGTTTTTCGGCACCAGGCGAAGACCTGTTTATTTAAGCGTCATTTTAATTGTTAACAATATTTGCTTATTTATCTGGCCAGGGCGACTTCTTTTATATTGTTATTTATTTTATATTGTTAATTTTATATTGTTATTTTTGTATTTTATTTTGCATTGTGAGCCGCCCTGAGGCTTCGGCAAGGGGCGGCATAGAAATGTTTTAATAAAATAAATAAATAAATAAATAAATATCCCTCCTTTACCTTTTACATTATTTTTGTAGCAAGGTTATTCTATACTGAATTACATGGAAAGCCGTGTGTATGTGAAGCGGACTGCATGTAACCCGAGGTGACTAAATCCATTAGTGCAACCAGAAGAGCAGTGCTGATAATGTTATAAATTGCCTCTTCCTGCACAGAAATGGCTTCATGTACATATGCATATTTGAGTGGTTTGGATCCTAAGCAATTTCACATCCTGTTGCCAACCACAACGAGGGAAGCTTTTGCAAGAATGGTTTGTCAGGAGAACAGAGAAGAAACGGGCACCATATTTTGTTTTTGGCACAAAGCCTCACAAAGCATTAAAAGATGCCTAACATTTATTTCATCATTTAATTTGGCCCTCTGCACTAGTGACTGGGGCAAAGTTGCAAGCTATCTCCATTGGACTGGATCCAAATTTGGTCCCTGCAAATGGAAAGTATTCTTCCACTTGCAGGAGGAATTGGGATCAAGTGGAAGCTCTACACTGAAGGAAAGCCACACAGTAGTGTTATCTGCCAGTTTCTCTTTTCCTCCTGTACCTCCAGTGCCACCTCCCAGGAGGGAGGATTCACCAACCTTCCCTGGGTGGGGAGGGGAGGAGCTGGCAAAAACCGCCACCTTTCTTTTTTACTGCAGCATCAGCGGAATCCCCCTCAACACAATTCAACGTCTAACCCATTCTCTTCCTCACACTGCTGAACAGATAACCATCTTTGACAAATCCAGTTTTACCTCTATATAAAATAGCACCCCCTTCTTTTTTTGTAAGGCAAGCAACTAAGCAAATCAAGTTCTGTCCTACTTGATGGCACCTTCTAGAGTTACTTACGTGATTGAAGGATCCACTTGTTTGTAAGCATGAGCTGCACAAGACCCACAGTACGTATAACCTGCATGTCTACAAAAAAACAGATACAATGCATAAAATTAAGACCTTGTATAGAAACAGAGTGCTGGCAGTTAATGTACAGAAATATCTTGTGAAGTTGTGAAGGAAGTGACCAACAACAGATGTTGAGATGTTCATATGATACTTGAAAAATGCAGTAGCAGTCTACCCAACTGGTACTTTAAAAATCAAGGAAACTGTGGACAGGGACGATTGAATAGACATTGTTTACTTGGACTTTCTAAAGGTTTTTTTGATGAAGTCCCTCACAAAAGGTTGCTGAGCAAACTTAGCAGGCACGCAGTAAAAGTGTGTATGGGGAGATCTTTTTATGAACCACTTGCTGGTTAAAGAACAGAAGAAAGTCAGTGGGAGTAAACGGCAATTTCTCCCAATGGAGGGATGTAACCAGTGGGGTCCCTTAAGGTTTTGTATTTGGACCAATACTTTTCTATCTCTTCATAAATGATCTGGAATTAGGCATAAGCAGTGAAATGGCCAAGTTTGCTGATGACACCAAACTATTTAGGGTGGTTAAAACCAAAAGGGGCTGTGAGGAACTCCAAAGGGATCTGTCCAACTTGGGAGAATGGGCATCAAAATGGCAAAAGAAGCTCAGTGTAGGCAAGTATAAAGTGAAGCACGTTGGAGCAAAAAGTCCCAATTTCCAAGTATATACTGATGGGATCTGAGCTAGCAGGGACTGATTAAGAAAGGCATCATGGGGTGGTGGTGGACAGCTCAATGAAATTGT
This sequence comes from Varanus komodoensis, assembly GCF_004798865.1. NCBI lineage: Eukaryota > Metazoa > Chordata > Lepidosauria > Squamata > Varanidae > Varanus > Varanus komodoensis. The sequence continues at coordinate 20,554,542 of NW_025335268.1, read as the reverse complement.
CAGCCCAGGGCACAACTGCTGTGAAAAAGACAAACTGCATTTTAGGCATAATTAGGAATGGAACAGAAGATAAACCTGCCAAGATTATACTTCCCTTACACAAATACTTGATGCCACCACAGTTTAAAAAAGAGGAGCTTGGGCAGGCAGAGGTCTTGTACCCATCCTGCTTGAGGGATCCTGTGTACAGCTGGTTTGCTACCATGTGAACAGGCTGCTCAACTAGATGGACCCCTGGTCTGATCCAGCATGGCTTTTCTTATGTTCTTATGAGCAACTCCACTTAGTGGATGTGTACCCAGCAGTGGGCTAGATCCACCCTGCCAGCCTCCCCAGCCAGCCCATCAAGATCTCTGCCCCTCTCCAAAGACAAGCTTCCTTAGCAAAGGTGAGGGAAGCCAATACTACTGGGAGCTGCTGTGCCAAGGTGCCTAAGTGGGAGCTATCAAACGCTTCATTGTCCCTCACTGTGAGAAAAGTGAGGTCGAAGTGTTTCATGAGCTGCTGCCACAGCATGGTACCTAGAGTATCTTACAAAAGATTCCCAGTGAAGATCTTGAGGAGGAAAGTTTAAACCTTAGCAGTTTTTTAAAAGAGAGTTGCTTTGCTAACCTGTTTGAGTTCCATACTGTCTAGCAAAGTAGGAACAGAGTGCTATTTATTTTGCTAGCCCTATACAGGCAAAGGTGAACTAGCTCCCTCTTCACTACTGCTCAATTGCTTCTTGAGTAGTGACCTGAGGCTTTGAGGGATAGTTACAAGTCTCCTCTGCATGTATTCCTTAGCCCTGCTGCTCAAGAAAGAGATGAGCTGAAGCAAAGAGGAATCTGTGTATGAGAAAGCAGGAGTGTGTGTACAAATGAGTTAATGAGTGAACTTAAGTCCTGTTGATTTCAATGAAACTAAAGTGTGACTACCATTCTCTGGATCCAACCCAAGGTTAGACAGCCACAGATTTAAGAAAGTGGCACCAAAGAAATCAGATGGCCCCAAAGAATCTAACCCTGGGATAAGGAATATTTTGCTTCTCCCCCCCACCCCGCCCACATTGGCACAAGCTTGGCTTCCAATGTTAAAATGTGAATACTTTAAGAAGCCCTTTCTAAATGGTGAATGTGTGGAAGAAAAAAGCCAGAAACAACTTACGGTGCAATAATGGCTCTAGCAGGTCTTTTTGTAGTCTGTACTTGAGAAAGCCAACCTTCTAGTTGCGCACTCAGCTGAGGTCCTATAGAAAAAGACAGATGTTTAAACAATGGCAGAAGGACAGACCCATCCTCAGATTTTCTTGTATCATTTTAATGCTTCCTTAGAGCTTCAAAGGTAGTATATTTAATAGTGCTAATTTCATTTTTAATACGAACAATACTGGTATCTTACAGAGTTGTGACAGAAAAACTAACTAATGAAGTGTTAAATCAACTGAAAAGCTATTATGCAGCCATAGACCTTTTGAGTATTATAGCAACCTTATCCCATGCTGTGTGTACTGAAAGAAGGGCAAGAAGGTCATAACTGTCAAACCATAATTGTCTCAAATTATTATTTGTTGCACCCATTATAGATTCTGTAATTTTGACTTGCTGGAAAGACTAGTGACAGCAGAATCTTTATCAGCAGGAGACAGACATTTGGTGCAATCCAAATCATTTTGGCAGTGTTTGTCAAATTTGTATTCTATGATGTAGCTATCAGTTTGAAACCTACATTTTATTAATTCATGTTAGAACAAGGACCTATTTCAATCAGAATGAAACCATACACATCAGTAACAAAGCTGGTGAAATACCTCCTTCTTTACTGTTGCTCAGTTCTTTCCATTTAGCTGATCTGATCTATTTAGCTAAACTGTTTGGCTAAAGAACAGCACTGCAAATATCACAACAGCATGAGCTAATTCACACAACATACCACAGCTCGTAATGGGTTTCTTTAACACACAGTGAGCTGTGGCATCCACAGGCATCATTTTGCATATTCAATCACTTACCAGGAATTGCTGTATTCTACAAACTCAGCTATCATGGGTTAAACAATCTTCACATAACTCATGGACACAATACAACCCACATTCAAGGCTGAATGGCACTGAAAAACTACAGGCTGCTGTATTATGTAAACCCAGGCCTGCTAGCAAACAATGGTTTGTAAATCATGAACCACCCATGAAGAGAGCCTATAGATTGATGATGGGTCACAAACTGATCATGATTAATAGCCTAAAGTTTATCACAACCAGGTTTTATGCTAGCAGGACCCACAGTGGCCAGATTCACATAATTCAACAATTTCTGTTCCTTGCAAAATGGTGGCTGGCATGTACTGTAGCCTCATGTAGAACTAAACAATCCACAGGAGCCCGTCATGTTGCCTAGAGCCATTTTCACATCCCAGTCCAGCCCCATGAGCCACAAGTTTATTTTTTAAATGGCATCCAGAGTGGCTACAGACAGGGATGCAAAGATCCAGTCAGAATCCAGCAGTCTTGTGCTTGGTGGACGACTTTCCTGCATTTGGCCTTGGCCAGGAAGCAAGCTGAGATCAAATCCATGAATACTTAGCAATGGCAATGGACAGCTTCTTTGCACAAAGTTCGCAATTCTTTGCACAAAGTCCACAAGTCACACATGTGGAAGAATTGTGCTTGCACAGTGAGCACACAGGCATGTGTATGTGCAAGCAAGTCTTGCAGACTCGCTTCCTGCCAGACATGTACAGGAATGCTTGGTGCAAGTGGATGCAGGGCAGAGTCTGGGAAGCCAAGCTGAGAAAATCTAAGACTCCCACCCTTTCACTTCACTAGCTGCACTCAAAAGGATAAATTTAGTTTTTTAACAAGCCAATTCTGATCCTTCAGGCCTTCTGTAGCCATATTTTCCTTCGGTTTTGAAAAATGCATTTAAAAACTACATTTTCAGGGGAAAGGAGGTACACACGTAGTTTGTGAGCTCTACCCTGCCCATCCCAGTATATGAAGAGTCATCTTATTTATTACTTTGATTAGGCATGTTAAGAGATTACATAACAATCTTAAATCATGATCAACATATTGGAAGAAGGGAAGGGGTGTCATGGCTGTCAAATCATTACTGCCTTCCCAAGTGTCCTACCCATCAGAATTTTGACTTGCTAAGAAAAACAGTAATAGCAGAACCATTATCAGTGGGACACAGACATCTGGTGCTGCCAACCATGTTAAAAATGTTTGTCACGCTCACATTCTATAAAACAAGGTTAACATCGTATTTTCCAGCCATGTTCAGAACACTGTTTTCAAACAATAGTTTGGAATTAAATTTAAGCACATGGTTACTGCCAAGAACATGAAATGGAGAGCCAACAGGATGCCCCGTTTGAATACTATGGTTAGGAGAGGGATCTTCTATCCACTCTAGTGTGGACTTGAGAGCCATTTGTGATGCAAAGCAGGAAGGAATTTCATGCTTATATTGTGAGCCAATGGTGCGCCTGGGTAAAGGTCCGCCCTAGGGTCTCTACATTTGATTTATACTTTCACATTTATTGTTAGCGTATACAAGCATATATACCATGTTCACACAAAAGCGTTTTCATGCTAAGATGATGTAGACTAATTGGACATTGCTCAAGGAGTGAAGCCTGTTTCATTTGCAGCAGTGGCCCTAATGGATATGAGTAACAAGCCCAATAGAACCCCCCTACCTTTGTTATCTCAAGTGTTAGCTCAATCCCATAGAAAATATGGGATTATCTGCTTTAAGGTTTAGAACTGCTTTTACAATTTTGGGGTACTGTTGCTATAACTGGTAAAAGTAGAGCTCATCTTGTTAGCTGCAATAAGTTTGTTTTTCTCCCCCAAATCCCCAGAAACCAGCATCATTTCTAGGACTCTGGGGTTCCTAAAAGGGTGGTAACCTCTAGTGGACAGCTGCCAAAGGGGACTGTATTGCCACTTGTAGCATAGGAAGAAAAAGACTACCATCATCACAGGTAAACAGACTCAGAGCCTGGGTAATTTTGCCATTCACCTACTAACCCCTTCCACAATTGTAAGTTGACAATCCTCAGTAAAAAGATTTTGACCCAGCATTAGCATAATTAATATTTTCGTAATGATGGAACACACACAGTGACCCAGTTCACATGTAACCGAAGGCCAAGCGCTAAACAACCCACAGACTGTTGTGCAGGAGTGGGAAGGGAATGAAATTCTTATAAATTATTTTCTCTTTTGGGATGAACAAAATGCTTTTTGATAGATAGGGCTGATGTACAACTAGCAAAGGCTAGGCCCTGAAACAGGATGTTCTGAGGCAAAAGTAATCTTGGATCTGCTAGATCCTAAATCTTTCCATTTCACAAGTAGCTTCCACCCCAGTGAAAACTACAATTGGAACTGAAGCAAGTGTGAGGGAAAGAACCAAGAGAGAACTCTCTGGGGAGAAAAACTCCATCTTCTGGCAAGTTATTTGTCAATTTTGACTGGTGAACTATAATTTCACCACCACTCCAACTGAGGATACCTCTGCTTACTAAGTAACTTAGATTGTAATCTTAGATGCATTTCCAAATAAGCAAACCCAAGCAGAGTGGAGCATGCCTTTGAGAAAGCTGTGTAAGGTGTGCTGTCAGTATTTGCCATAATGTTCCTATCGGACCTTTAAGACTAGCACATCTACTGTGAAATGAATTGTTATAGACAACTATGTATTCCATCAGGTGAGCACAGCCTCCTTCCAAGAAAAGGTCATGGCATAATGTGCTAGTACTTTCTATGTGCTGGATCTAGCATAATCAAATATCTAAAAAGTTGAATCTTTGGGAGGGGGATTTTTTTTCCGGGTTTGGGGAAAAAGGGCCCACCTACTGCCAGCACTAGATTTGCACTTGCAAAACTTTCCAAAGGAGTATCAGTGTGGATCTACTCCTCTCCACCAAGAGACACATTTAGGCACCATTGTAATCCCATCTGAATGTCCAGTCTTTGCAAAGCAATGTGCAAGCTTGCAAGACAGCTCTAAAAGTTTTCCCTGTCATGTTATTAACCAGTTGTAGATACAGCACAGCAGAACAACAGGAGAACTAAAAACAGATTAGGAGACTGATATTGGGGGACAGGTTAGATACACAATGGACTTCAGCTGGGAAAAGGCACTTAAATATTTCAGCAGCAGTTAAACATTTAAAATAGGTGACATCTAACACCTGTGGAACTAAATCATATGAGATAAATCTTTCCCAAGATTGCTAGAGAGGTTGTCAGGTCAAAAATACTTTATTCCATATGTAGTGGGCTTGCATACATGAGCAAATATTTTGGACAGCTATTTTCAATTATATTTCTCAAGTAACAAAACAAACAGTTCATGGCACTCTATTAACAGCTCCTCCCTCTATTTTTAATGATGCACAGAAACAGTTGTTCCATGAAGACCTACTTTCACTATTACTAACAGTGGCAAAAATTACTTTGGTGCAATGCTGATACACTGTGAATGGATGGCTTCTGAAAATCTGAAAGGTGGCTATTGCAGAAACATTAGCACAACATAGTTGAAAAATGAGAGAGATAATCAAGCAGGACTGATTCTTGAAAACATGGTTCCCCTTCATTACATACATTAACACAGGATCGACAGACTAGCAATGTGCAATCTTTTAGAAAGGTGTTAGTAACAAGGCTAATAACTGAAAAAAGTGATCCAGCTCAAAATGAATAGGGCAAGTGTATGCTCCAGGATAACTATCCTAAATACACAGATATAGACATACAGAACCTGTGGTGAATAACCTAAAACAGGCCATGAGTATGGATATTATTGTTACCTTGCATTTTTAAAGTAAAATACTTGTTTAAGGAAAAAAATCCATTTAAGTTGCACATTACAAGAGTATCAGCATCTAGAGTACAGTTGATCTGTGAATGCTTTAGAAAGAATTTAAAAACAAAACCTAAAAAAAGTCAACAACCACCTGTAATTCATGTGGGATGATGCAGGATAAAACAACAGTATAATCTCTTGGGGGAAAAGCTAGATTAGTTCCAAAACAAAAAGATACATTTTTTCTGACAGTGAAAACTCTGTAATCCACCCCACCTGAAATGCACTGCACAGCAACATTCCCCAACTTGATGTCCTTCAAAAACTTCAGAGAGCCTTTTTGGCTAATAGGGCGGGATATAAACCCAATAAACAAACAAACTTGGACTACAGCTTCTAACATCCCTGATCATTGACTATGTTGGCCTGGAGTGATGGGAATTTATGTCCAGGAAATCTGAGGGTACCAGGTTGAGGAAGTTTACTGTAGAACTTAAAATCTAATAAAAATTAATCAAATTCAGGGAGCAATGGCCCTGAATTTAGCCTAGTTATGGTTGGCCATACCATATTACCAGAAATAAAGCTGAAGGGGGTTTTGACTTAACCCACCTTTAAACTTAATTTCATATATTCCCATAATAATGTATTTATAGTGAAGAGGTTCAAAATAAAGTACTTAAAACTCTAACTTAAGGCCTGGACACATACCACAATGCCTTAAATTGATGTTTGAGAAATCTAATTGTGGTTAAAAATTACAATAGATGTGGCATTATGCTGCTTCAACACAAGCAATGGTTAAATGCTAATCAGATTTTCCACTCTTAACCAGAGTTTGAAATGAGTTAATCTTGGTTAATTCCAACCAGATTAATAATGACAAAGAAATAACAGTAAATGACTAGTAAAGTTAGACCTGCACTGATTTGAGCTTTAGGGTACAGCAACAGTCCAACAGTATCCTAGCCAAGTGATTATTTTTCAAGGTTTTTTTTCAGATTATGATCCAAGCAATTCACTTCATGACTCATAAATACAGAAACATTCATACACTGAACATGCAGTTTGTTTATTTTATTATTTGAACATTTATGTCTCACATGGTTAAATGAAACGTTTCCAAGAAGGATCACAGATATGCCTGATAAATACCTTTATGACAGTTACAACAGCACATTTCCAAGTTAAATTGCAGAAGAACCTATGAAGCTTTGGATATAGCTTTTGCCCTGTCTGTTTATGATGAGTAAGATTTACTTCCAGGCAACCAGAGAGAGGAGCTGAAAATTGGAAGGATGTGATTAATATTTGTATGTGTGGAAAGCCAAGCTAGTATAAGTAAATTGGAGGCTTGGTTGCACAAACTAGAACATAATGTAGATCAGAATGAGACAAATGGAATTTCTGAGATCTCATTTTTGATCTTCCAAACATATAAAGGAAGGAGCAGGATTGTAGCTTGGGGGTCATCCTGAAGCCATCCTTGTAACAAGCCTAGGGCTGAAGAGGTGTTCTGTGCCTATGTGGCACAGAGCACCTTCCACCAGTTTCAGCAAGGATAACCTGGCTTCAGTAGTCTATGCTTTGGTAACCTTCAAGTTAGACTACTGCAATGCAATCTATGTGAGACTGCCCTTGAAAACTGTTCAGAAGTTGTACTTTGTGCAAAAATAATCAGGCTAATATATATACTCAGACCACCTAGTCTCAGTTAAGACTAATTCTTGCCTGTCTCCACAAGTTGCCTATATGCTTCTGAGGCCAATTCAAGGTGCTCATTTGAACCTATACAGCCCTACACATCTTGGGGTCACTACATTTATGCATTTATTTATTAAGGATTTTAATATACCTTTCTCCCAGTTCACTGCTTTCAGTACCTGATGAAACAGCCCAACTTGAATCGATGATCTATATCTAAGGCAACCCCCAGGAGAGGCTCAGAGGATGACAATAGGGAGGGGGAGCTTCTCATTAGTTCTCCCACATTATGGAATGATCTCCCGATTGAGGCCTGCCTGGTGCAAACACCATTATCTTTTCTGCACCAGGTTAAAACTGTCCCCTACTCCCAGATATATAACAACATGTGATGGGACCTGTCAACTGTTTTAACAGGTCTAGCTTTTTTAATAAAATTCTTTCAGTCATTCAAACTGTTTTATATTATGTAGATTAAATTAAAGGTTACAAATACCCTGGTAAACAAGTATGTCTTGGATCAAATCAAGGCACAGGCTTCACTAGAAACAAAAAAGATCAAACTGAGGCTATCATACTTCAGACACATCATGAGTAGGCAAGACACACTAGAGAAGGCAGTCATATAGGGCAGTCGAAAGAAGAAGAAAAGGAAGACCAAAAATGATATGGATTGAATCCATAAAGAAAGCCACAACACTGAAAGCCCCACTCACTGAAAAGCTGAGTGGGGCTGTTATGGAAGGCAGTCATTCATGGGATCATTATAAGTCAGAGATGATTTAATGGCACATGACAAATATTGAATTTTATGTTGTATCTTGCTGTACTGAATTTTATTCTATTAGCATTTTATTATGTATTAGCATGACTGTACTTATTTTCTGAATTGCTGTGAACTACTATTCACTATTGTTCAAAATACAGAAATAAAATAAATTTCATATTTCATACATTTGACTTATCAGCTCCTCTTCTGCAAACTAATGCAACATGTATTTCACACACTGTTTAACAATGTATACTATTACATCTGTGAACAGGAGAATTCCGCCACAAAGTGTGCTTACCATATAGCAGTAAGACTTGGGAAAGGTTCTGGCTAACTATAAGCCACGCTCTGGTGTTGGCTTATGGTTAACAAGTCAGAGATTTTATGTCATACAAACCATGTATGGATAGGCAACTCAAGCAGCATGCACAAGTGTGCTGTCCATAAACATTATATGTAAACTAGGTCTATATATGAAGCAAATATATGCATGAGTACTGACGTGTACGAAAACATGTAACTTTAATTCAGACAAGGCAAGAGAAATACAACAGGCATTTAGGAGTTCTGTTTAAAATCAAGCCATCCAAGAGTATCATTAGAATCAAGAGTATCTTTCCTCACAGGTCCTTATGTCAGTATATCAACTTGACTTTTGTAATCTTGGCAAAAAACAGAACGCAGTGAGCACAATCATATTTGTAATGTTACAGGCAAGTAAAAGAAGAAATTCATCTCAAATTTAAATATGCCAGAATATAAATCTGATCAAGAATCCTTTTATATGAAATATTCTAAGAAGTTGTTGATCAAGACATTGTTAAAAAAAAGCTTACAAACTGATTAATTATTAATAATTGTTTAACAGTGCTCTTGGGAATAACCACTTTACTTCTCTTGCATTCATTAAAGTTACGCTGAATTGGTACAACTTCTTTCACCTTCTGGACTTTTTGTCCAACTTGATAATATTTTCACTATGAGTATGTATATTTGTCTACCAACTGAGGATAACAGTTTGTGCATCTGATGAGGGCTCTAGTCTATGAAACAGAAAGTATGGGGTTGAGGCACTCCATTATAGTAGTGTTGTGTTTTAGCAGTTAATTAAAATTTGCTACAGTAAACTGGGGTAGCATATACAAGTTCTTTTTTTTACTGTTAAACTCATGTCAAGTTCTGTAGAGTAAGCAAGAGACCCCAGCAAACCGGCCAAGCCAGCTTGTTCAGTCTTCTTTGTCTTGCTGCCAAGTCCTAAGCATAGGGAATGTGTTTATTCTGCAATGCATCCAGCAGGTTTGGCCACTGTATGAGTAGGATGAAATACCAAACCATTTAAAATCCATTTGTACCTTTCCCCTCATCATTTTAGACCACTGAAAATTAATACAGAAATATACACAATTATAAACAGCGATGGGCCTAATTTGTGCTTCAGTTGCCATTTGATCTAAATTAAGATGGTGGTGGTTTTAGACCTTTCTCTTTTCCCTGATCTCCAATATAAAGCAGGTGTGCCAAATTTTTAAAAATGCATCCAATGCATCATTTGAATTATACTTAGACAAACAATGAAGAGATAATCCAGCCTAAAGCTCAACTATAGCTCCCCAAAACATTCATTTGTATAAAACAAAATTAAAAATGATACTGATAATACAAAAATCAAGTCTAGAGATTAACAACCATAACAAAATATTACTACTCCTATATGTAAATGTACATGCTGGTGGGTTTGCCACCCACCCTGTTTTCTTCACAATAATTCTACAGTGTAGATGGGGCTAAGAACTACTGACCCAAGATCACCCACAGTTGAATAGGGATTTGAACCTAGTCTTTCCAGTCCTAGTTTGATAATGTAACCAACACACCACACCAATTCACAAGTCTTAACTAGCCAGGGCTTAAACAAACCCTGGGTAGCCATGAATGAACAACAGCAGATGAGTTTGTTGACTCCCTGCAGCTTTCACAGAAGTAAACAACCTGTCCGGAGCTGTTCCCCCCCCCCTAAAATTCCAAGTTTGGATGTCACAGACAAAACAGGGAGAGTATCCCAGGATTGTTTAACTCAGCCAGACCAGAAAGTCAGAGTCAGCATGCTCACTCACACTTCATTCTCAATAACCCATCACTTAGCAAATCATGGATGTTGCGATGTGCAAACTGTGCCACTAATGCCCACCAAATCTCTGGATTTCTGAGGCCAAGCATGCAAAACAATTAAAAGTGACTCTCCTGTGACTACCTACCAGATAACTACCACAGTAGCTTACAAGCTGTATGCAGATGAGTATTCTTGATTTTAAAAATGCAGTTGGCAAGTCATAACTGAATCAGTGCAGTATTTATACACTTGTCAAACTTCTTGCACTCTAAAAACCCATATGCCAGATGAAGTAAGTGTTAATTTCATTTATTTCTCCTTTCCTTGGAGCGTTTTTGTTTTACAGAGCTGAGTTAAGTCTTTGGCTGCTGCTTGAAACACACACAGGGAGAAATTCCATCCTAGAGATTGTATGCCTTTTATCCTGCAGAGGGCAGTTCTGCAAGCAGCATTTCCTCAGTGGACTAGAAGAAACAAAGAGGGGAGGGGGGAAAGAGAAAGGACTGACAACTGGTCAAGTTCCATCTTTTCTCATTTTAGATGGTAAGACAGAGCAAGTGACTTCCAGAAGCACCACTACAACGTTCCTCTCACAATTTCCGTATATGTATGACTTTAAAATGCAAATGTCGATTAAGCAAAGGGTAGTGGGGGCGGTTTCCTACGGCACATACAGGCATTAAGTTCTTGATTCTCCTTAAGAGCGTTGCATAGAGTCACTTTTAAGAGTTACGTTTTCATGATTACCAAAATTGATCTTCTGGAGATGCTGTAAGATGCAGGGCAAGACAAGATGCCTAGTAGCCACAATTACAACTGCTGTGTTCCCATAATCCATTTCTTTCCCCTCCCCCACATTACCCTAAATGACCCCTTTTCATTCACACACTTCAGATCACTGTCGATTCTTTAACTCAGCGCTAAACCACCAGGGGATTCTTCTTTCTAGACACCTTCCCTAAAGGCACTAAAGTGAGGACATAAAGAAACACTGCCGATCTTTTGGAACACCCTTTTTTCAGGCGCTGTCAACCTTCTGCTAAGCCTCGGCAGGCTCAGCAACTCACTGCTGGCCCGATGGAAGAGGAGAAAGAAAAGGGGCACAGGCTGAAAGCAAATGGAGGTTCTAGAAAAGGGCCTCCGCACACCAGGCGGAAAGTGCTGATTCAGTCAAAGGCCCACCAGCCTGGGCGAAAGAACGGAAGGAAGCCTCTTCTGCAAAACCCACGCTAGCCTCACTGATCAACGCTGCCACCCTAAAGGCAACAGGCACCTCCTCAGTTCCTTTCAAAGCACCCCCAGGCGGTTTCCCAACACATTCTTTTCTCGCCCCACCCGCATCAAGAGTTTCTAAAGCCAAGGAAACACATTCATATGGCAGGGTCTCGTGGCACCTTAAAAATTAACAAGCTTCCAGAGCAATCCTAGATGTATTTTCTCTCGAAGTAACTCCCAACGAGTTCAATAAGATTTGTTCCCCGATTGTGGCAAAAACGTCAATCGAACGGAGCCCCTTCATCAGATGAAAGGGACTCTGGGACACAAAAGCTTATTCCACAATGAATCTGCTCATCTTTAACGTGCCCAGAGACTTTTTTTCCCCTCGCTCCTTCAACCCCGGATTTAACGCGAATTAGTTAGCCGAAACACTCTTTCCCCTCCTAGAGCTAATATCAAAGAGGCTTTCATGCCTGGGAGGTCGAATTTAGCCCCTTCCGACGCACAGAGAACCTCATTGTAACAATCCCGTGTAGGCCACCGGGCGGTTCGTTATTTGGGATTAATGCAGAATACTGAGTTATTTCAAACATTTCAAAATCGCGTTTCAGCAATAAGTAGCTTCTCAAAGCATTTCATAGCAATAAACAAGGGCGAGCTCGCTAGCTGTAATTCTGCCTTGCCCCGACTGAACCTCCTAAAGCGTCGCCACTCCCCGACACCCCCTCCAGGTCCCCAAAGAGAACCGCCGCCCATGGAGGCTTGTGACCCAGCCTGTACCTGAGGCCGTGTACCAGCTGCCGGCGTGGCTGGCCTCCCGGCAGAGCACTCGGTTGGACATCTTGGTGCCTGAGCCGCCTATGGTGTTGGGGGAGCCGGGAGTGACAGGAAGGGGGCGCGGGAGACGAGTCCAGCCGCGGCGGCGTTAATCCCCCTCCTCCCCCGCCGGCAGAGCCAAAGCCCCCGCGAGGGGGGTAGCGGCGCTGCCGGAGGCACCGCGGAACCGGCTCCCAAGCAGGGGAGAGGTACACGGTGAGGAGCTGCAAACTGATGGACGGGGGGGCGCCGGACTTGGGAAAGGCGGCGGCGGCAGCGCAAAGCAGAGTTGGGGGCGGGGGACAAAGGCCAAGGCAGCGACCGCCGCCCGGGCGAAACCCAAAGAACGAGCGGCAGCCGCCGGGTTTGGCCTAACTCGGCTCCAGTGGCATAAGGACTACACCAGCGTGGCTCCCCATTGGGTAAAGGGAAGCAAAAGCCCTTCAGCGATTGGGTCGTGCTTCGCCTACTCTTTTGACGGGCACAGGATCTGCTTTCTATTGGGCAGAGCTCCGACAAGCTTCCTCGCCATTGGATAAGCGGCTGGTATGGGCGGAGCCTACCCAGATTGGTCAGGTGGAGTTGCCGTGGCGATGGCTTCTGGCCTTGCTGATTGGCGGGGATGTGTCTCTGCGGTGAAGGGAAGATTAGAGGAAGGGGTTGGCTTGTGAAAGGAGGGGGTGGGACAATGCCTCGGGTTGGACAGGGAGGGCGCAGGCTGGGGGCAGATGGGCCATGTGAGACCGCCTGGCTGCGCCTAATAGTGAGAAAGGGGGCTGTGTGGGAGTTGCGGTGCTTTAAAATGCGAAGAGCTTGAAAGAAAAATACTTTTGTGTTCAGTCAGCGATGTAGTAGTGGATTCAGCTTGACCTCCCTTGTTATTAAACAAAAAGTGGGGGAGACCTGTGAATCTATGATGCTGTAAGAAAACAGTATAGTACACAGATAAAGTATTTTGCAAGTAAAAATTATGACCGGGATGCCGTTACAATTGTTATTTCAGTGACACTTCCAATCGCAAAAAGTTGCCTTGCAATGACTTAACAAACAAATACAGGAGTTGCTAGCACTGGAATTAGAAAGTCATACTCTGCATAATACGAACAAAAAGCACTATAAAACAAAATGAAAACAATATATTTTGAAAAGGGCTTAACCACAATAATCCGAAACTTCCCCCCACCCCTTTGACAGCCTGAAGAAACTCTAAAAACAGCACAGGACTGTAATTAATGCTTCAGTGCCAGGGTAGGCAAGAATGCAATCCCTACAAGTTTTGACAAGTTATAAGCCTTTTTTCTGTCTAATTTTGCAAGTTAGTTATTTTCCCTTTACTGGATCAGACCAAAGCTCGATCTAGCTCAGGACCTTCACAAAGGTGTTGGACGTTAAAATCCTGGGTTATGAATTAGGAGGGATAGAGAAATCTACCTCATGACTCTGGGCAAGGGCAGTTTTGTCTTTCACAAATGGGGAAGTGGGGCACCAGAAGGACCTCCACTACTCTCAAACCTGGAGCCAAGCCTCTGTATTATATATGACAGTGTACTTATTTCATTTTTAGAAATTATTGTATTCTATCACAAAGGTAAATTAATGATCAATCATTAGAGGGAAATGCTTATGGTGTTGTTGGACAGTTTCTCAGATACAGGAGGAATTACAGCTTGGAAGAGATTTCTGTTGTCCCTGAATTATCTTTTTCTTCCATCATAAGGGATAGATAGCTCTGTAGAATTATCAATACTGCTAATGGCAGGACCAATATTATAGGGACAACTAATATTTTACAAGCAAAGAAACTATAGCACCACTAACACATTGAGATCTGCATGATTGCTCATCCTCAATAATCCAGTGGCACTGGCACATTCTTGATCACATAGAAAGATGTGCAAATTCACCTATTTTTAGGTACACTGACCCCCATTTTTGCATATATTCTGATTTTAAGAGGAATTTGGCGATCAAACTATCCAAAGCACATCCAGTATTCTTTATACATGTGTTTACATATCCCAAGAAAGGAAACAATACAACTTGCAGCTTCTATCAATTAAAACAATTTTCATGTAGCATATGTAATTATGTACACTTAAAACTGGCTCCATGTAAGTTAAGTAAAACAAATTACTAAAACTGAGAATTACTGAAACCAACAAGAAATCAGAAATGCCACAGAAAAAACACTGCTTGCCCAGCATTCCCATACTTCACATCTTTGTTCTGTTTTGGTTGCTGGCAGTCTGCAAGGCCTGGGTGAAGCTTGCTGGAGACAAGTTGGAGTGACACAGACAGACAGACAAAGGAAAGCCAGAGGGAACAGGCATCAAGACAAATTATTAGTATGATACAATCTACAGTGCAATTCTCCAAGGAAAGAGCTGGTTTCAACAGATGCCCGATCTGAACCTAGTTCTACTATCAAAGATGGGGAATTTGGCTCTCCAGACAGTGTTGGACTGTAAATCCCATCAGCCCTAGTTAGCATAGCTGGTAGTGAGTGCTGACAGGAGTTGCAAAGCTTTTTCTGTACAGAGCTGTTGATCCCTGTACCAACTTCAGGTTTCATCCCAGAATTGAGATCTGAACTCTACACAAAAAAACTTTTCCTTTCTTGCCTTTCAACTATTTAACATAGATAGATTTGGTACTCCAGCAGAATATACCCGTGGAGACAGCACTTTCAGAAATAATACCCCATTTTCCCCATTCTTTAAAAAAGCAATAAAAATAGGAAAGTGATCTAAAAAAACAGAAATTAAATTGGATGACAACATCATCTAAAGAACCTGCAAACAGCTAAGAATAAGTAATCACAAGCATGCAGCAAGTGCCTGATGTAGTAAAAGTCCACAAGGCAACATCTGCACTGCCACATGTTCCCCATTCCTGCCTTGTATACTTGTGCAGACCAGGACTAGGCTGCATACCTCTTTCTAGGTGAGGAATGACTCTTTAAAGAAGGTTGTACTCTGGCCTGCATCCCAGCACTTAGACATCTTTGACATTTGAGGGAAGGAGGGCTTGGCTGAACATGGCAGTTGATAATGGGTGAGTACCTCAACATAACGGTCTACTCTGTCGGTTTTAACCTCTTGTCCTTGAGTCTCTGTGTGACTGCCTTTCTTCTTCCTTGTTCTGCTTCTCCGTGGGCTGAGCTGTAATTTTACCAGGCTTGCACAGCTCCCCCAATGCCACAATGTTTGAGGATCCAGCTAAATGCTCCATTGAATTCCATGGTTCCCACCCTCCACCCCCACTGCGTCCGTCTTGCTTTGAAACCAAAATCAGTTGCTCAGGCTGTGAGTCAAGGAAGAGGGAAGAAGACACGGTAGTGTGTTTCTTCCTCCAGCCCCCACCATGTGAGTTCCTGAAAATATTTACTTAAACTGCAATTGTATACGCACTTATCTTAGACACATAGATTGTACTGGAAAGCATGTTGTGAGAAGTTCTTTGACACATATTTGGCCATTTCGTGATTGTATAATAGAAAGTCTATATTTTTGATAATTTAGGGTGGAGTCTTGTGGCTCCCCAACTTAACTGGAGGAGGCACTGGTTTTTCAAAGATCCTGCAACCTGAGCACAGTTCCTATAACTGAACCCCTACCAATCCACCCTCACAGCCAATGTGGAAAGAGCTTGCTGCCTCTGGGAGGGACAAATGAACCTTGGAGCGGGAGGAAAGTGCCATGCCAGGGGTGGGAAGGGGAGAAGGTTGTGGCTGTCTCCTTCCCTCTCCTTCTCTGGTGCTCTATCTAAATGGCTGGAAATGGCTGTTTAGTTAAAATGCATGGGCCAAGTTGCAGTGAAGGACATCACCAACACTACACTTTGCTCTAGCCATTAGATAAGCTTCTGAATTCAGAGGCTTGCATGCATCTAGCGGGGGGAGCACTGGAATGCACCCTTAAGGATTTACTGCAATAGCCATATAATGTTGCTGTTCGTGTTGACTCTTGTGGCAGGGATGGTCACATGAGTTTTTGAATTTCCTACAGCATTCTCTGGATAGCAGCATCTACAGATCTTCCTACATGAATCTGCTTTGTTCCATGCCAGATGATTTGCCATCTAGCCTGATCGTGTTGACTGTTGTGGCTTTTCATGATCTCAGGCAGAGGTCTTTCCTGTACCTTATGAAAAACAAACCCCAATCCATCTGTATATCTATCAGTCTGTTATGTGAGTGAGTATTCCTAGGCACACGATTGCAAATTTGTTCACCTGAACGTTTAAAGCATTTGTCTAATGCCATTTAGCCAAGAAGGATCCTGGGGTGGTTTGCATACAAAAATTTTAAGAAAACAAAACTTGTTTTAATTTAAAGAAACCCTTGATATCACATTTTAAAGCAAAAAGGAAAGATGTCAAAAGGCTGTCAAAAGTTACAAGATTCCTAATGTGGCATTTTTCTTGTGTAAGATTCCTCTGCTTTAATTTCAAAATGGAATTTGCCATTTTGGGGTTCTGCACAGCTTTACGGTCCAGGACCTGCAGGAAGTGATCAGGAAAAGTTCTGATTGCTCCCCTACCAATCTCCTTTTGGATAAGCTGTTTGAATCTCCTGTCCTGGATCCCTTTGCTCATTTTGAAAATTTAATAACATCAGGATTGGCAGAAAAGGCTCATTAGCTAAATGAAGGAAAGGACTAACACAAGAAGCTGCCTTATGTCATGTCAGACTATTTGTCAAGCATGCCCAGTACTGTTTGCTGTTCTGTTTGGGAACAGTGCTTCAAGGTCTCAAAGTGTGGTATTTCATATCATCGGCTACCTGATCTTTTTAATCAGGCATGCCAGGAACTGAATTTGGAACTTTCTTCAGGCAAACCATCCGGCAGTAGTTTTACAAATAATTAGGGATGGGTGCTTTAATCTAGTCTATAAAAACACAAAACAAAAATCTTTGGAATTTTTAGACTTTGCAATCACATCTGAGTAAAGTTTGGGACAAACGCCACAGAAAACATTTGCTGTTATGAATCAGATCTAGCAATTCACAGATCATTATTGTGAAAGCTCATGAATAAGTCTTTTCACCAAATGGACATTAGATCCTGTTTGCTGGAGCAGCAATCCATTTCAGGCATGAATCCATTCTGGGCAGAGCAATGCAAGTACATTCATTAACTGATTTACCTTTTTTCTTTTATCAAAGTGTGCTTTTGTGTTCAGCTTATATTGCATACATGAATAGAATCAGCCTTACATGTGTGCATTTTTTTGCTATTTTTATTGCACACTGTATTTGGAAAAATATCCCTTTCCTCACCCCAGTTTACTCTTTTAGTGTGCAATCTTATGCATGTGTAAACAGGAAAAAACCCAGAGCTCCCAGCATCCTCCAGCCAAACAGCTGGTTGAGAGATGCTGGGACTTGTGGGGCCTTCTTCTGTCTAAACATGCATAGGATTGCACTCTTAATTCTTGCACTCCTTTCCCCTTCAATTGGCTTCCATTCAGTCTAGAGACATATAGGAAGGTGCTCTGGGAGTGTTGCCCTCGTTCGTATTATCCTTTTCAAGAAGGATAACAACTCTCTGTCAAGCAACCAACAGAAGGGGGACAACCCTTCCGAAGGGACATGGTGTACAGCTTGGAGTTATTGATGGGATTACTGTTAAATGCTTTTCAGGCCAAGCTGCAAATGCATTATCAGTATTATCGCAAGAGCAGGAGGAGGCACACCCAGAATTAAACTGAAGAAAAGGACATTACATCAGCCAGATATCTGTGTCCTGGCCTTGAAAACTAGAGTGGCCATTCACATAGCACCAAAAAAAGCATAATCAAAAAATGAAGACAAAATAAGATTCAGATTTGTATAAAGCTCACATGTGCTACTTTAGATGTCTAAGATTTCTGTTTAAAAACCTAAACAGACTAAACCCATGTTTAGTGTGTTTGGGCTCAGACCTGAACTGGGCACACCTTGGTCCCACATGTCCTTTGTCCATACCTCCTATACCAGTCATTTTATGGCGATGCCCTGTTCAGTTTCTTTAATTGCCAAATCTGTCTTCTTCCCAAAAAGATTGCCTATACCTGAGCTAGAGGACACAATGCTGTATTTTCATTATCTGAACTACTCACATTATTCCAGAAGAAAGGCTGTGGTAAAAACAAGATAGGAATAGACAGTTTTATTAGCTTACAAGGGCCTGTTCAAAATGGCCAAAGTTTTAAAAAAGTGTAAGGTGTGTATATGTGAGAACAGAGAGAAGGTGTTAAAACTATGAAAACTTCTTTGGTTAAGTTCTCTTTTATGGCAGTTCCTTAAGGTTCAGTGTACCACAGGGTCTTAGGGACCCAACAGTTCATTCCACCTATTGTCTGCTGATGCTAGAGTATAGCAAAGCCATTTGAAACAGGTCACCACAACAGAATGGCAAATCACAGTTGACTCTGCAAGAACAAGTTGCTTGTTGTGTCTTTGAGGTTGCCATATTGGGGACGTCAATAAAGCAGTTCTATGAAATGCAAGAGCAGAATCTCACCTGATTTTGCCATGTATTTATATTTGGTTAGACAGCTTGTTTATCATATTTTGATCAAATGACCCTCAGGGGGGCTTCAGATGGATTAATTATTCCTCACTGACAACTGCCCCCTCACACACAGACCACAATCTCACTGAATCCAGCCACTCATAGGCCCAAGCCAATGGATGGGGCCAGACTCTGCTTCCCTTCAGCTCTGGTGTCCAGAGCGGCATTGCAGGCTTTACACTTCTTCAGTAGTTTGGGATGGCAAGATGTACTGGACTGGTCTCCAATCAAACTGGCCATAGGCATATACTTATAAAAGGGAGGGTTTACTTGGAGCACAAGCTCATGCTACATCAGGGCCAGAAAGACAGAAGGGAATGTTAGCAAACTCGAAGAATTCACTTCTGAAAGCGGTATGAACTTCAAGTTCAGAAGTCATGGTGTGATAGAGGATTCACATCTATCATTTAAATGTTAATGTCCTGCAAGCATGGAAGTATATGTTTAATCTGAAGAGTTCAGTAATCCAGCGGCAGGAGGACTGAAGTCTAAAACATACAAATTTTTACTGCTACATGATTAGTTTCACTTGGAGGGGATGAAACAGGCTCATGGTGGGCTGTACAAAGGCAGCCACTTAATCCATTTCAGCTCTTCGCCCACCTAATTTGTCATCTGCTATATTATTGGACTGCTGCCATGGAGACACCAACAGCCCTCAAAGGCCCCTTCTTCTAAAATAGCTAAATCGACTGAACTGGGGAAGGGTAAAAAATAGGAAAGTCATTGGATTGGAGAGAGGGGATGAAAAAGAGCCAGAGCCATTGAAGTCAGCAAAGAGACGAAAAGCAAAGCAACAAAGGCAGAAAGCCAAAAGAGATGCAGTGTAGTTAGCTTGTGCTTTGCATATTCCATCTACCAAATCATGTTATGTACAAATTCAAACATTCACTACAGCTTTACAATACACTTACTTTTTTGCTTGGTTTAATGTTGATGTAGCAACTTCAGAAGAAAATTTACCAGACTCAAATATGTATTTATTTGCTTATGTATTACCAACCTTTATATACTGTTTAATATAATGAAATGCCTTATTTGATTATTCATAGGAAGTAATACAGCTGGCTGAATCTGAGAGCATCAGTGATTTATATCTTCCAATATCTGAAATTACACATTCCAGTTTCCCATGAAGGATTAAAAATTTCTTTAAAATAAAAATGAAAAACCTCAAAATGCACTTAAAACTTTTGGCTAATGTCAGTCAGGAAATACTGGAAACACCTGCTCAGACACAGGGAAATCTTTGTGGTTTACCCTAAAGCTGAATGTAGAGTAAGCAACAAGCATAATTAAAGACTAGGCTGTGGAGTGTTCAAATTAAGGCAGCAATACTATGTATACTTGCTTGGAAATAAATTCCTTTGAAAGTAGAATTCACTTCTGAATAAGTATGTGCAGACTCAGGCTAGACTGCATGCAAATATATTAATTAATTCAAGTTAACCGGCACCTAATACCTGGACTGTAGGAGGCAGAAGTGCCGAACGAAGGGAAGGCTCCAACCATATTGTCCTGTGCTAGCACTGTTGATGCTAGCCAGTGGAAACCAACACTTGTGTAACATCAGTAGCACTAGTATGTAAGCACTATTGGATCGTTCTTCAGGTAACAATGCCTTGAATAGGACTCTTTCCCTCTGGTAGTCAGTTAGGATTATTTAGGTGTGGCCTTATGGGTTGCAGCTATGATGATCACATCTTCTGTCATCCTATGCAGGGTG